>NW_015505498.1:530187-530556 GCF_001515645.1 Sinocyclocheilus grahami
TATAAATATTTAGATCCGCTGTAGATATTTACTTGACCTCTCAGTTGCTGTAATACTAATTCTTCATATATGCTTTCTCTCAAACCTGCTTATATTGATATCAGGAGGAAGGAATATTACATTCACATCCACATTATATTCTGTACTAATGAATATAATTTATGTTGCAATGAGGTAAACTTGAGTCACATGAATTAAAAACCACAACTGAGATCTCTCAATATCTCAGTTGTTTCTCAGACAGCAACGCCTCAATGGAAATGGAAAAGGCTGTTTATTTCTGTAATCTGATGTATTTCTGAATGAAACGAGAAACAATGAAAGGTTTTATGCTATCTATAAATGCTCTGTTTTGTTATTGTAGTTCAA
>NW_015505498.1:530662-531501 GCF_001515645.1 Sinocyclocheilus grahami
TGTTTATTGGGTGAGGGGTCTGTGATTATTTGTTAATCTAATGAACAATTGACTTGTTAAATCAAATGAAAAATGGTGTGTCTGATTGGTCCAAATGCTACATCTGCTAAAAATATCCTTCATGCTGCATCACAGCCACCAAAACACACACATTCATATACAGTCATTCTTAATGGAAAAGTGTGTAATTTATTTTGATGCCAAAATACTGTATTCCATCTTAGTTTAATGTGAAAAGATGATTGTTAGTAAGCAATCTGTAAACTTCCCCCCAAAATCTCTCACTGTAACTGCGTAAGCAACCTTACACTGCAAGATTAACTCAATACCAATGATTTGAGTTTGTGTCGGGACTATCTGTTTGGTCAACCAATAGCAGATGATTTGGTTAACATTTTTGAAAGCAATGTGGAACTGTGCCCTCCATTTTTTTCAGCGGCCTTGATTCCAGAAGTATTTTTTCATTTTCATTATCACAGAATTGCTGTATCGTGATATTATTGGTATTGTGAGCCATGTATCATATCATACCGTATCATACCCTGTGATTCCCACCACTAATATATTCAGCATTTATTGCAAAATATGCATATAAACAAATATTTAAGTAGTTTGAGAGCATAGAGAGACAGTTCCTTATATAGGAGTGGATGAATGCTAAAGTTTTCTTTTCCCATGATTTGCTTGTTGCAATTCTCCGATTTCTTAGAAAAATCATGGGTAATGTAGTTTTGCACCAAGAATTCAGCTGTTAAATACGACTAAAAAAATTGAAATAATGTGAGCTGATGCCTTCAACAAAAGCATATACCATCGATTAACAACCTTGCAGCTCACAG
>NW_015505498.1:532745-533477 GCF_001515645.1 Sinocyclocheilus grahami
AAGTGCAGTGAGTGGTAAAACTATTTGTGCCACAAAACGGTGTGTTTATGATTATGATAATAAATTAAAATAATATAAAAACAAATACTAGTTTGAAATATCAAACCGTATAATGGACTGTACTGTACAGGTAAAATAACTGCAAGTGAATGACACCAGAAGCCTCGCACATTCAAGTTCCATCTACAATTATGGTGAGTAAATGATGACAGAACCTTTATATTGGAGTGAACTACGACTTGAAGACAGTAGGGTTTTTGCTGTTTGTTAACTTTCACTCAACAATGTCTACTTCATATCAGATTTGATAAGCAGATTTTTGTAAGGCCTCTAAATTATCGACGCGATCAAAACTTGAATCTTTTACATTTCAAACATGTATCAAGCATTTATTTGTCCATCTCTCAATCATTATTGTATTGGATTGCATTATATGTTTTGCCCCCACACTAAAAACCACAGAGCTTTGATTTTAAAACTAAGCATTTAAATATAATCTTACTAAGACATGGAGATATAGAGTGACACCTGATATTTACATGCATTTTATATAAGTAGTCTGCTATATACTGTTATAAAGATATCATTGATTTACATTACAAGCTATCAGAATTTCATCTTAATTTTTAGCCATATAAATATCAGCAACTGCACCAAATTGCATATTTTTGTTCAATTTGGACCTTCGAATTAAATTGAGGTGTTTTTTTCCTCCATATTATCAGTCATATT
>NW_015505498.1:535185-535655 GCF_001515645.1 Sinocyclocheilus grahami
AACTGTGTCCGTCTTCATCTCAGGCTGCAAAGCAACAAAATGTGACTATTTTTATTATTTTTCTATATTATATTATATTTCTATATATATTATTTTCCACTGTTATACAAAACATAAAACACATGCAAACCTTTTAAAAATATATGTATATTTTTTACATTTTGTCAAATAAACCGTTCCATTTCAAAACATATATATATATCAGGTTTTACAGGGTGAAAGTGAGAATTATCTGATTGCATGGCATTCAGACAAACTACATGTGAGGTGAAATAGAATGGATAGCAAGGGAGTGAAAGAAAAATAAGAACAATAGGTGGTTTGTTTGACAATTCATTCTAACAGAGAGGAAGCTATTGATCAGATTGCAGGCCAAGAGCATATGTACCTTTGTGCGTGCACATGTACTCAGGGTGCCAGATGGAACATGGAGTCCGTCACAAATGAACGGCAGGCACGTGATCACATGA
>NW_015505498.1:535665-536577 GCF_001515645.1 Sinocyclocheilus grahami
GAATCACGTTCGGGAAACCTATGACTTTTACAAACCAGAAATCATCACAAAGTCAGTTAAAGTGGGTCAAGATGTGCGTGTGCGAGCTGTCCAGCGTATTGATTGTGTATGAGCTCTTGGGCTTGTTTTGCTTGTTGTGCCTACTTAGCCCTACTTTGACACTCTAATCCACTTATACAAGTATATGTGAGTGTGAGTGCTCTTTTATGTGTGGAAGGGGAGTGTTTAGGATGAGATTAAATATGTAGTTGATGTTTATTGCATTATTGGATAGCGTTAAGATGACGTATATGTCAGCATCATTTGCACTGTGTGTGTTGAGCTGAAACATTTGTCTTTTATTCCCTATGGAGTCCCGGCTGCTAAGCAGCCACTCTCTCACCTCCTCAAAGGGATTAGATCTGCATTACGCACACACACATAACCGTATCGTAACTGAAGCACAACACATGCCGCAACGACAAGAAAACTGATGATTTGCATGCATAACAATTAAAAAAGACATTATGTCAACAGTACCGCTGTGAGACGTAGTTTGCACACTATATGCTGCACGTGCACACAAACACACTACAGTAAGTGCACAACCGGTGCTTAAAAACAATGACAGAGAGAGTAAAGAAGGAGAGAGGAGGAGAAGACGAACGCAAATGATCCTGGAGGACTTGAAGAAAAATACACTCGGTTCTTCCTGGTGAGCTGAAGAGAAAGCATTCCGTTTGACGTAACTGACAGTCTGGTTCTGCTCATTACCTGCTGCTAGGTGTGTGTGTGTGTGTGTGTGAGTTTATTTACAGTATTTGTGTTTCATTGAGAGATTTTTATAGGGAGGTTTGTCAAAAGAGAATTTTGTGGGACAATGCAGAAGTGTGTGTGTTGTAGCGAATCAGCTCATGGGGAAATATGAATAAT
>NW_015505498.1:537085-546428 GCF_001515645.1 Sinocyclocheilus grahami
TGTGTGTGTGTGTGTGGATGAGAGTGATGAGAGTGTTGAGTTTAGATGATGCTCAGTGAATGAATGAGAGATTGAACAAAGGGAAGTGTAATATAGCGAAAAATCTGGATATAATTGAGAGCAAAATAAAGGTCGAACAGAAATGGGAAAAGAAGAAAGAGAAGACGGGAAAGAAGAAAATCAAATTTTGGGGTCCAGTTGTTACTGTAGGTTTATAAAAGTAAAGATTATTACATTTCTTTGTGTTGGAAGTATTGCGAAATGGATAACAGATACATTGAATTTCAGGAGAACGTGCTTTTCTCTGCTGTCATAAATCCAAACTATTGTATCCAGACAAACGCAGAAGCACCTGCTGGACTTTGTTCAGTATCTCCAGTGTCTCTCTATTGTGATGGTCCAGAAAAATTAGGAGGAAGGAAGTAGTAAATACAGAATATCAGTAACTCTTTAGAATGAGGTTCCATTTGTTAACTTTAGTTAACTACATTAACATGAACTAACAATAGCTATGTTTCCATCACAATGTTTTTATGCATTTTGACATATTGCATCAGAAACGAGTGATGGAAATGGCAAATTTTAAAAAGAAAATCCCTTAATTTGCAAAAATAGTTTTTACGCTTGCTTGAGGTTGTTTTGACTTGTGCGATAAAGGGTTAATGTGCATAATGGCAAATGCATTTGCCAAAAATAAATCCTTCCATGCGCATCAAAAAAGTCATGTGACTTTGTGTTATGTGACGCATAACCAGCGGACCGATCTCATTGCACAGCATCTGAAATGTTGTTATGGTCATTCTGAAATGCCCATGCAAAGTCTGTCGTTAAAATATTTCTGTATAATGGCCTCCCAGATCTGTCTTACACGACTGCGTTCCCAAACAGCAGCATCTGTCTCCGAAAGCAATGACTGCATTTATTGTGTTTCGTCTGCTCGCTCTGATTTTCTTATATGTGAAAATGATTATATTCAGTGGCTTCTCCTACTTTTCTTAGTGATAATTAGTGCCAGTATATCAGGAAGTGACGTTGTCTTTGACTCACTGGATGGAAACGGAGCTTATTCACAAATGTTTTATGTGATATTCCAATTTTGCACGCAAGTTAAATTCACAACTTTGGATGGAAGCCCAGCTAATGAAAAATCTTTCTAAAGCATTTATTAATCTCAGTTATTTTCAACATTAGTACATTATTAAAATCAAAAGTTGTATCTGTTAATGTTATGGACTTGCTTTAACATGAACTAGCATTTAATAGTTGTATTTTTATTAACTAACATTAATTAAAGATGCATAAATACTGTGTTGCTCATTCTTATATAAAGTGGTAAAAGCATGGTAAGTGTCGTGCTGTGCTTTAACTTCAAATATCACAGTAAAACTACAGTTACTATGGTAAAAGCATGGTAAATATTGTGGTTACCATGATTTTGCTACAAATACAACTTACATCTTTGAACCTAATATGAATATGATCAACTGATCGAAGATCTATGGCACGTCACGTGACAGATCGTGTTTAATCACCCTAGTGCGTTCATTCAGTTAAACGCAATGAAATGCAAAGACGGCCTCGGCTGACATATAATACAGTGAATAAACATAAAGGAGCTAATCTGATTAATATGGAAGACAGAATAGATTTTATAACAAACATTAAGAGAGCGTATTTACGACTACTCACCCAATGTGTGGCACAGGTAAACTGATGGCAAATATCGCGATGTGCGCTGAATGAGACTTCTTGAACACGATTTCATAGCACTGAACTTCCCACGTCCTTCGCATCTGTGTGTTGACGCCAAAAGTTTCCTATTAGGTTCCAGTTCGTCGATATAGTGACGCTGAGGGTACCTTTGACGTCTTCATGATGCTAAAGGCGCTTTACTATGCAGCAGTTTTTGATGACTTGGGAGTGAGAATGGGTTGTCAATTTAGATGTTACGGTCAAAGAATTCACCCATACAAAACCATTTGTGGTTAAAATTTGCATTTTTGGTAGTTTCGGCAACCCAAATTTTTTGGCAAAAAAATAATTTTTGTTTTCAGCTGAAATTTTCGGTTTCTGAAATTATGGTGCATCACTGATATCAATATTACAGTATAGCAGCATGCTAGAAACCATCAGAACAACTTAACAACCGTATAACTAAACCCTGGCAACCATCCACGTCGCCCTAGCATCAAGGTGGCAGATTGGGCAAGCACCACTCACAAAATGTAAAAGTATGGTTGTTTTGGGCATTTGCCACTTGACATCAGAGCCCCGGTCAAGGGAAACCCACATCCACTTACTGCAAAACTATTATGTATTTTTGTTACAGTAAATATTTGTGTGTGTGCCAGTCTCTGTTTGAAAGAGACAGACAGAGTGTTTGTGAGAGCACAGAGAGAGGCTAATCCTGTTATCTAGAGAGGGGCGCAGGCTATGATTTCTGTTGTGCTATTTGAGAGCTTTTAACTACACATCTCCAGCCCCACTATTGGTTTACTGTAATGGAATCCCTTTCTCCAAAGGCTTGCTTTTCTTTTACATTAAGTTTGTGTGTGCATTCGCTTTCCAAATGGCTATTTCACAGAGGTAAGATTCAGAAATAACCCTCATTAATATTGCACTGCTAAACACAAAACGTGCTATAAAATATGTGGGCAGATTTAAAGGGCAAAAGCCTGCCGTGCCAAGCGAGTCAGTTTGCGTGCCTGTGCCAATAGGAGGTGCTTTTCCTGCCGGGTGTCGTGATGGCGATGCTGCATTGTGGGGTTTGGGGTCACCATGGTACTGTGAGGCAGTTAGACAAGATAATTACTGAGCAGTGAGCACACTCAGAGGGTTGAAACAATCGACCAATCAGAACGGCCAAAAGATCCCCCATGCCAGTAATTTTCTCTAACAAAAAGTGTTTTTCCCTCCCACACTTTGTTTTCAAGTTGGATTGTTATGGTTAATTATTCATATTTCCTCATGAGCTGATTCGTTACAAACCCAAAGAGATATTCTTTATAAAAGTTAAGACTCTTCCACTCCCTCCTAAAACACCTCGTTTAAACACGCCCCCACATGTCTACATCACTGTGTGGGAAGATTTGCATAACGCAGCCCAAATGTTCACGCAAAGAAAGAAGGCGTAATTTTTATTCTCGCTGTAGTATTGTTGCCGCCATGTCGTGGAGACGCTGTGTGTTTCGTTGTGAAAGCGAAACTTCTTTGTTTGGTCTTCCAAAAGAGGACACAACTAGAAATCAGTGGTTAAGTTGTATTTACAACACTGTTCCAGAACAGTTCAAACCAAATATTTGTGTGTGAGCAGCACATTTAACGGAGGACTGTTTCCTGAACCTACAAAGCCGGCTATTCTGACTCACAACCTGTACGTATGTTTTCATATTTAAAGAATTTGCCACTGATGATTCAAACGCGAGTTTTGAGCAGTGTAGAGTAGCGCTTGTTGTTTGTCGTTTCTCCGATCACAAATGCAGACATGGTTTTATGTTTACGCGGCGCGATACGCAACGCAACGCGTAAAAAGACAGTATAAGTCATTATAATCCATAATTATGTCCCCACTGGATGCAACAAATGCCTCGTTTATAATGGCTTTTAATGTTTTTGTCTCGTCGTGCCAGGACACAGCATCACAGTATGGTAAGGGGCGTAAAATTTCTGTCACACGTTTGAGTTATTCGGCCAATCACAACGCACTGGATAGCTGGCCAATCAGAGCACACCTCGCTTTTCAGACCGATGAGCTTTGTAAAAATCGACGTGTTTCAGAAAGGCGGGGCATAGAGAAGAAACAATAATGTACAGTATGTGGAAAATAATGTGTTTTTTTAACCTTAAACTGCATAAACCCATTGCATTATACCAAATACACAATAATGTTCTTTTAAGCAGCATCATATGACCCCCTTAAATGAGTAAATAATGTCAGAAGGTTCATTCTTGGGTGACCTGTCCCTTTAAGAGGGTGAAAGAAAGGAAGAGAGCACGAGAAAGATTGAGAACTATCAGCCTGTTCAGACTAAAGATATAAGGCGATCTGTTTTTCATTTGATGAAATGATAAATGGAGCTCTAGGTTTGTCCTCCTTCTCTCTTTAATGTCCTGCTCAGAGCATGTCTTCATGCTTTACTGCGTCCAATCACGAAACAGGGGTACTCACCCCTCTGTGAGGTCCTTACATCTGTTCTCTGGCCAGCTGGCTTTTCTGTGCCTCCTAATATCCAAAGAGCTACCTAATTCCAGGTCAGTTATGCCATAAAAGGGCAGCAGTGAACTACAGGGGACAAGCAGTCTCAGCCTCAGACAGCATGACAGCACAGCTTCACAGCTGATGCCTGCTGCACGATGGAATGGCAAGCACTTTAATTTGGCAAGCTCTAATCTGATTGGCTGACTTTATACAATTTTTTTTAGAGTGCACAGGTTTGTATTAGTTTGGCAGGAAACCAAAGTTAAGCTACAGTAATGAGCACTTTTGAGAAATATTTTTTTCTATTCTATTCTATCATTACATACACTACCAGCCAAAAATTTGAAGTCAGTAAGGTTTTTTAGTGTTTTTGAAAGACTCGGTGTCATATGATCCTTCAGAAATCATTCTAATATTCTGATTTACTGCTCAGGAAGGATTTTGTATTATTATAAATGTTGAAAACAGTTGGGCTGTTTTATATTTTTGAGGAAACCATGTTTCTTGTATTGTATTGTTTTATTCTTATGGTACTCAATACAGTAAATAAACCAAATAAACTGCACACTGGACCAGACTTTATTGTCCAAAGTCTGGCTGCTCAGGGTGCATTCAGAAAAGATGCAGCGATGTCAGCATGTCAGAATAGTTAATTCACTCTTTCCAGTTATAATAGGATTGAGCGTGTAAGCCTGCTGCAACGTATGTGAAAATAGATTTGTGTTCATCCCATAAGCCAAAGTCCGTTAAAGCCAATGCCTCACAAGGTTCACAATATCATTTTCAACTACTTAGCAAACATCTGGACTTGAGACACAAAATATTGCTCTTTCATTTCATCGACCTGCATTGCTCATTTCACCTACGTGTCGATTTAAAACATTTGTGAGCAGTGGTTATATTAAATGACATATTTTTGGGTATAAACCCCAGTTTTTCTAGTGCAGCGGAGTCTGGCTGCATTTGCACACAAAGTCAGTAAAAATCATCTCGGTTTAATCCTTCATTCAATACAGAAGCACACACACATACTCGCAGCTCAATTTCATGGGTTTGGAGAACAAGAATGGCTGCCGTTTAGCCTCACTGATTCATGTAGAGCAATTCACAGCAGGAAAGATAGAGAGACAAACTGAAATTAAACATGTTTATGTATTGGTTATGATAAGCGGCAACTCTCACTCTCTCATGCTCTGTCCTAGTGTGATTCCTGGTGTGTGAATAGAGCTCCTCTTATGTGTTGAGAATAAAGTACAAGGTAAAGCAATTTCATTTCATTTTGTCTTATAAACCACAAAATGTGCTTCATAAATAAAATCATTCAAGATGTTAATACAAGTCAAAAATAGTATGTAATTGGACTGCCTCAATCTTTCCTCATTATTGCACCAATGAAAGTAACTTTTAAAGAAATGGCTCACCTGAAAAAGAAAATTGTTTCAAACCAGAGTTTTTCTTCCGTGGAACACAAAATGAGATGTTTTGAAGAATATTCATGCTGCTCTTTTCCATACAATGAAAGCAGATTTTGGACCATTTACTTAAAGGGATAGTTCACCCAAAAATGACCCTATGATTTACTCACCCTCAAGCCATCCAAGGTGTACAATTGGAGTTATATTAAAAAATGCCCTGTCTCTTCCAAGCTTCATAATGGCAGTGAATGGGGGTCGAGATTTTGAAGCCCAAAAAATCCACCCATCCATCATAAAAGTGCTCCACACGGCTCCGGGGGGTTAATGAAGGCCTTCTGAAGCAAAGCGATGCGTCTGTGTAAGAAAAATATCCATATCTAAAACTTTATAAACCATAATCTCTAACGAAATTAGGATTTGTAAAGAGAAATTTTGGAGGATTTCGATATAAGCCAAGAGGAGACTGGCTTTCTTTTGCTGTTAACAAAAGTTGGTTCTTCGTGACTAGCATATTCTCACCGGAGCTTACGCTTCACCTACGTACCTACGTCATCCGCTGGAATGCCACTCTCTCGTGAATGTGCGTACGACAGTTAGCAGAATCTAGAGATTATGGTTTCTAAAGTTTTAAATATGGATATTTTTTCTCACACAAATGCTTCGCTTCACTTCAGAAGGCCGTCATTAACCCTCTGGAGTCGTGTGGAGCACTTTTATGATGGATGGATGCACTTTTTTGGTCTTCAAAATCTCAACCCCCATTCACTGCCATTATAAAGCCTGGAAGAGCTAGGACATTTTTTAATATAACTCCGATTGTATTCGTCTGAAAGAAGAAAGTCATATACACCTAGGATGTCTTGAGTGTGAGTAAATCATGGGGTAATTAAAATTTTTAGGTGAACTATCCCTTTAATGACAGCAGCACTCAAGCTTTTTTTAAATAATAGTATATGTATATTTGTTTTCCGACATTTAAAACATTTTTTTTTTTTTTTACTAGGCTTTTCAAGGGAAAGGCAGGCTTTAAAGAAATATGAACTAAAAGAGAGGCTGCGTCCGAAATCACATACTCTCTGAATACGCACTTCTTGTGAACAAGTAATTACTTAATGACCATTACAAAAAGTATGTCATGTTCTCATTGTCATGCACCATTTGTACGACATCGAGATAGCTAACTACTACACTATATAGAAAAAGATCATAATTTAAGAAGCACAGATGTGATTATGCAACCGAGCCTGGTCCAAACGCAGGATTTAAGTAGGAAACGGTTATTATTTGTATTGGCTGCCATGCCAAATCATGCACACCTGTAACACTTTAAAATAAGGTTTGATTAGTTAATGTTAGTTAATGTATTAAAGTGTATTAACGTGTTAACGTGTATTAATTATTGTAAAGTGTTACCTAAATAATGTATTTCGAGTATTCACTTGAAAATATTAAGGATTCGGCCCCCCTAAGAAATAAAAAAGCCCTCCAAGTCGTGTGTCCTGGCACCGGGCCTGTAGCAAACCCCAAAAATAAAATTAGGAGCTTATAAATGAGTATAATACGGCGCTTCAAAACAAAAAATTAAGAACCACTTTTATGTAAAAATACTTTAAAAAATAATTAAAATACATGCACAGTGAATGGCTGATAGAAAAAGAAAGCTGAATAAACAGGAGCATGAGATAACAAATAAGCAGAAAAGAGAACGAGAGTGAAAACAGTGAGATGCAGTGGAATCAGCTGGTGTGTAAGACATTAAAAGCTCATAAGCTTTGAATTGGGAATTTATGGAGCAGAAAGTGAAGTTTAAGAGAGGTGGACCATCCAATGCACAGCATATATTCATCATAACTTCATCCTGTTTCTCTATTTTCACATTCTCATAAAGTATGCGTATCTGATAAAAACAGCCACTGAAAAAAGGTGAAATAGACAAGTGTACCATCTTGTTATCTGTATAATTTTTTTAAATTGAAATGCTCTTTACCATTTCTAGCCTTTTCCTAGCGGAGCTATTTCAATGTTTGTTATTAAGTGAAAGGGTGGTAGTTAGCATACGCCCATTAATATTCAGCAGCAGAGACCAACTTAGTGACACAGGCCACAGCAATTTCAGTTTGTGTAGAGCTCATCTCAAATGGCCTCAAACCACTGTGCGTGTGTTCATGCACAGTGCATTTCACATTTTTGGAGGAAACGTAAGGGCATCTAAAATGTCACTGGTTGAGTGAATGACAGCTAGCTTTTCTCTGGTTTTACCAGCGCGAGATGTGAGAATGCTCTTTTACCTGTCAGAGAAGGTTTCGGCTCCGTACTTCAAGAAAGCCATTCATTATTTAAGCAGAATCTCATTGAAACAGAAGTCCTTTGGTGTGACGGCGTCTTTTGTACTTTAAGGAAGTAGTTCAGAGTCAATACAGCAGGTGGTGGTGTTCAATTCTGTCTTATCAGTGCGTATCCTGCTGTCTTTGATGTAATTATACTATAATTCTGGTCCATAGAAAGCAAATCAGATCCTTTGGATGATTTTTTTGGTATGTAATTGAGTGCCTACCCTTTTAGATCTTCATTACGATAGGATAGGGGTTTTCCGTTTATGTGGAAACTTTCATTATTTGGCTCTCTTTCACTCTTTGTGTATGTGTATGTTTGTGTGAGTGAGAGATAGGGAAGTTAAACGAGACAGGTGGAGAGGTGAGATCCAATCAATGGCATTTCATTAGAAAGGTATCTGTTGAGAGTGATGTTATAGATCAGACGTCTTCTGGCGATGCAGATATCAGTGTCACTATGGATACCGACGTTGCCACGGTAGCACGGCCATAAGCCGAGAGAGTCATTGTGGTCAAGTGTTGACTTTCATGCTTGTTTCCATTGATCCGAACACAAGCAGGCCAGTTCAAGCACTTTCACACAGACAAAAACAAGGTCACAAAATGACACCCGATGGAAAATGTTACTGCTCTGAGGTGATGCAGTTATACAGCACATTTAAAGTCAGTGTGAAACTTAATTCACAACATTCTGCTTTTGTGTTTCCCAGTCAGTCAGGAAGAAAATGTACCAGTTTGGTAAACTCATGCCTAAATAGCTATATTTGGATATTAGTTAAAGTGCCCCTATAATGGATTTTTGAAAATTAGCTTTCATGCAGTGTGTATCACAGCTCTAAGTGAATGAAAACATCCTGCAAAGTTATAAATCTGAAAGTGCACCGTGTATAAAGTTACTGTCTCTCTAAAGAAAGAGTCGACTCTGAATCATTGAAACGAATCGTTTTTAAAACGAATCCCTAGCCGTTTCATGTTCAACATGAAACATTAGCATATTGCCCGCCCACTTGTTGGTCTTTTCGCGTTGGTCTGAATGAAAATGCAAATTCATTCTTTGCCGCTAGGTGCCGCCTTTGGAGCGGCAAAAATAACGGTTTCCCCGGTAACGCTGTACGCAAAGCTGCACTGCGCTCACAAACACTGCTTTATCAGGCATCACAGGCGAGATGAAATGAAAATGAGACCAATCGGACCAATCACCGCAGATTAGCGTCACGCAAAGGAGGGGTTTGGAAAAAATTAATCGTTGAGTGATTCGTTTGGGAGTCGTTGAGCAAGTAAGGTAAAAATAAATGCAATGAAAGTGTTTTTTGACCTTGCATGCATGTCAACCTGTGGTTGGGGACTCCCGAAACCAAAATATGAACCTTTCATAACCCATAATAGGGGCACTTTAA
>NW_015505498.1:549553-588186 GCF_001515645.1 Sinocyclocheilus grahami
TTCAGAAGGCCGTCATTAACCCTCTGGAGTCGTGTGGAGCACTTTTATGATGGATGGATGCACTTTTTTGGTCTTCAAAATCTCAACCCCCATTCACTGCCATTATAAAGCCTGGAAGAGCTAGGACATTTTTTAATATAACTCCGATTGTATTCGTCTGAAAGAAGAAAGTCATATACACCTAGGATGTCTTGAGTGTGAGTAAATCATGGGGTAATTAAAATTTTTAGGTGAACTATCCCTTTAATGACAGCAGCACTCAAGCTTTTTTTAAATAATAGTATATGTATATTTGTTTTCCGACATTTAAAACATTTTTTTTTTTTTTTACTAGGCTTTTCAAGGGAAAGGCAGGCTTTAAAGAAATATGAACTAAAAGAGAGGCTGCGTCCGAAATCACATACTCTCTGAATACGCACTTCTTGTGAACAAGTAATTACTTAATGACCATTACAAAAAGTATGTCATGTTCTCATTGTCATGCACCATTTGTACGACATCGAGATAGCTAACTACTACACTATATAGAAAAAGATCATAATTTAAGAAGCACAGATGTGATTATGCAACCGAGCCTGGTCCAAACGCAGGATTTAAGTAGGAAACGGTTATTATTTGTATTGGCTGCCATGCCAAATCATGCACACCTGTAACACTTTAAAATAAGGTTTGATTAGTTAATGTTAGTTAATGTATTAAAGTGTATTAACGTGTTAACGTGTATTAATTATTGTAAAGTGTTACCTAAATAATGTATTTCGAGTATTCACTTGAAAATATTAAGGATTCGGCCCCCCTAAGAAATAAAAAAGCCCTCCAAGTCGTGTGTCCTGGCACCGGGCCTGTAGCAAACCCCAAAAATAAAATTAGGAGCTTATAAATGAGTATAATACGGCGCTTCAAAACAAAAAATTAAGAACCACTTTTATGTAAAAATACTTTAAAAAATAATTAAAATACATGCACAGTGAATGGCTGATAGAAAAAGAAAGCTGAATAAACAGGAGCATGAGATAACAAATAAGCAGAAAAGAGAACGAGAGTGAAAACAGTGAGATGCAGTGGAATCAGCTGGTGTGTAAGACATTAAAAGCTCATAAGCTTTGAATTGGGAATTTATGGAGCAGAAAGTGAAGTTTAAGAGAGGTGGACCATCCAATGCACAGCATATATTCATCATAACTTCATCCTGTTTCTCTATTTTCACATTCTCATAAAGTATGCGTATCTGATAAAAACAGCCACTGAAAAAAGGTGAAATAGACAAGTGTACCATCTTGTTATCTGTATAATTTTTTTAAATTGAAATGCTCTTTACCATTTCTAGCCTTTTCCTAGCGGAGCTATTTCAATGTTTGTTATTAAGTGAAAGGGTGGTAGTTAGCATACGCCCATTAATATTCAGCAGCAGAGACCAACTTAGTGACACAGGCCACAGCAATTTCAGTTTGTGTAGAGCTCATCTCAAATGGCCTCAAACCACTGTGCGTGTGTTCATGCACAGTGCATTTCACATTTTTGGAGGAAACGTAAGGGCATCTAAAATGTCACTGGTTGAGTGAATGACAGCTAGCTTTTCTCTGGTTTTACCAGCGCGAGATGTGAGAATGCTCTTTTACCTGTCAGAGAAGGTTTCGGCTCCGTACTTCAAGAAAGCCATTCATTATTTAAGCAGAATCTCATTGAAACAGAAGTCCTTTGGTGTGACGGCGTCTTTTGTACTTTAAGGAAGTAGTTCAGAGTCAATACAGCAGGTGGTGGTGTTCAATTCTGTCTTATCAGTGCGTATCCTGCTGTCTTTGATGTAATTATACTATAATTCTGGTCCATAGAAAGCAAATCAGATCCTTTGGATGATTTTTTTGGTATGTAATTGAGTGCCTACCCTTTTAGATCTTCATTACGATAGGATAGGGGTTTTCCGTTTATGTGGAAACTTTCATTATTTGGCTCTCTTTCACTCTTTGTGTATGTGTATGTTTGTGTGAGTGAGAGATAGGGAAGTTAAACGAGACAGGTGGAGAGGTGAGATCCAATCAATGGCATTTCATTAGAAAGGTATCTGTTGAGAGTGATGTTATAGATCAGACGTCTTCTGGCGATGCAGATATCAGTGTCACTATGGATACCGACGTTGCCACGGTAGCACGGCCATAAGCCGAGAGAGTCATTGTGGTCAAGTGTTGACTTTCATGCTTGTTTCCATTGATCCGAACACAAGCAGGCCAGTTCAAGCACTTTCACGCAGACAAAAACAAGGTCACAAAATGACACCCGATGGAAAATGTTACTGCTCTGAGGTGATGCAGTTATACAGCACATTTAAAGTCAGTGTGAAACTTAATTCACAACATTCTGCTTTTGTGTTTCCCAGTCAGTCAGGAAGAAAATGTACCAGTTTGGTAAACTCATGCCTAAATAGCTATATTTGGATATTAGTTAAAGTGCCCCTATAATGGATTTTTGAAAATTAGCTTTCATGCAGTGTGTATCACAGCTCTAAGTGAATGAAAACATCCTGCAAAGTTATAAATCTGAAAGTGCACCGTGTATAAAGTTACTGTCTCTCTAAAGAAAGAGTCGACTCTGAATCATTGAAACGAGTCGTTTTTAAAACGAATCCCTAGCCGTTTCATGTTCAACATGAAACATTAGCATATTGCCCGCCCACTTGTTGGTCTTTTCGCGTTGGTCTGAATGAAAATGCAAATTCATTCTTTGCCGCTAGGTGCCGCCTTTGGAGCGGCAAAAATAACGGTTTCCCCGGTAACGCTGTACGCAAAGCTGCACTGCGCTCACAAACACTGCTTTATCAGGCATCACAGGCGAGATTAAATGAAAATGAGACCAATCACCGCAGATTAGAGTCACACAAAGGAGGGGTTTGGAAAAAATTAATCGTTGAGTGATTCGTTTGGGAGTCGTTGAGCAAGTAAGGTAAAAATAAATGCAATGAAAGTGTTTTTTGACCTTGCATGCATGTCAACCTGTGGTTGGGGACTCCCGAAACCAAAATATGAACCTTTCATAACCCATAATAGGGGCACTTTAACATCATAGTCTAAATGTGACCCTGGACCACAAAACCAGAAGTCGCTGGGGTATGTTTGTAGCAATAGCCAAAAATATGTTGTATGGGTCAAAATTATCGATTTTTCTTTTATGCCAAAAATCATTAGGATATTAAGTAAAGATCATGTTCCATGAAGATATTTTGTAGATGTCCTACTGTAAATATATCAAAACTTAATTTTTGATTAGTAATATGCATTGCTAAAAACTTCATTTAGACAGCTTTAAAGGCGATTTTCTCAATATTTGGATTTTTTTTGCACCCTCAGATTGCAGATTTTCAAATAGTTGTATCTCAGCCAAATATTGTCCTATCCTAACAAGCCATACATCAATAGGAAGCTTATTATTCAGCTTTCAGTTGATGTATAAATCTCAATTTCGAAAAATTGACCCTTTTGACTGGTTTTGTCGTCCAGGGTCACGTATAGTCTAATGGGTTGTCTTTCAGAGGAAGAGAAAGTTATTACATTTTGATCAAAGATGGTTTGGTGTTGGTTTAAGCTATGTTTTCATTTATTTATTAATGCATTTATTTTGCTCTTGATTTTATGTCATTGAAGAAACACCTGAAATTATAGAGATCTTATCTGTGATTTTCATTTTCCTACAGGCAGACCTTCTTAGATCTAATATGACATACTGACAAGTGAGATGAATGAATGCAGGAAAAGATTGATGGATGGAGTGAGATTACTGAAACCAGAAAGTGAAATGAAGGAGTAATTGCGGGCAAAAACTGGGGGCTAAAAAGCAGGAAGAGTGAATGAAAGCCTCTCGTCCTCTGCGTGTCGTTGCAGTGATATCAGGAGATGGATGAGGGTTAATCAGGGCTCAATAATGAGACATTATTAAGTAACTGAGTCTCACTGATTGACTGAGACCATGGCCTTCTCCATCACCATCTCTGTCTCAGTCTCTCTCTCACACCTGTCTCGCCTTCCTCTTTTAGTTTCCCATTCTTCCCGCAATTATACAACAAACTATATTCAGGGGTAATGAGATGTGTAAATGCAGCCCTCACGAATTTCAGAATTGGAATTCTTTGAAAGCATATTGGAAGTGTGTGTATACATACAGTATATATTATTTCAATTTCAAATCATCTGCAGTACCTACTGCTTTCTCATCTCTCCACCTTGAACCTCAAGAACTGTATTTTTAGAGATCGTGTGTCTGTGAATGTCTGTTGCATGGCATCGTCTTGCCAAAAACACCAGTTTCTCTCTTCATAAAGGCCTTAAATGTAATAGGCTAACATTTTTAACGTGACTTACATCACACATTTTTCACATTCGTTTTTGTAGGTCATCCTTATGTTGGTGATTTTAGAATTTCAACATCTTTGGCTCTGGAATAATATTTCTGATCTTTGTTGACTGCGAACGCCGGTCATTTGGACTTTCTAGTGAAATGCAAAGTAATAATTCATTGAATAAATATGATTCAGATACATAAAAACACCTATGCTTTTGTATAGAGATTTTCTGGGTTTTTGTTATTGGAAGGTTATTCCAATTATTTGAGCCTCTTCAATTACCCGTCCCGTTCTCTTTACTCTGATTGGTATTTCCTTCTATCAAAATGTGTGTGTTTTATTTGAGAATTTAAGTCTGTTGTACAGTAGCTATCTGCAGTTTAGTTGCTATTTCAAGGTACTTTATGGATTGACTGATTTGATGAAGGGTTGTGTTTCAGAATGTTGCTGTGTAAACTTTATATTGGTCATCACTTGATATTTGTCTTGTTTAGTCCTTCTGTGGAGACTTTTTTCATGCTGTTCATCCATTTTTTTTATTGTTTTGTCCTACAGTTTTGTGAACCATCCCTTCATCTTCTGTGGCACAGTGTCTATCATTTGCTTTATTTCTGCAAGTCCTTTTCTTTGTCTGTATTTATTATATACCTATCATTTTCAATATCAACAGGGCTGTTTGAATTCACAAAATGCTTGCACTGCTTTAACGCACATTATTTCAACACAAACTTCTTTTATTCTACTTTAACTACCACAATCCAGTTTATCTGGATGCTGCAGTAACTGTGCTGCCATAGCACTGAACCATTGAGGTATATAATTATCATTCGATTCAATAAACATGTATTATGTTTATGCAAAATGAGCTTTATTATAGAATGCCTCCACAGGCCTATAGAGCGCTAATTTCACATATTAACATAATACTAAAGACATGTTGATGTATTTTTACATACATTTTTATTTTTACACTTTATATTTCACTTTATACTCCATACAACTTGAAAATTTTTTAAAGATACAATAAAACTGTTTTAAATATTTATAAGAATGGTTACATACATAAAAATTAGTTCCTAGTACTGGTGCCAATATGATAGCCTTTAGTGACTTGTTTAGTATTTATTTGTCTGTCCATCTGTCCCTTGTAGAAAAAAACCTCTTGTGTGTGTGTTTGTCGCAGAATGTTTTTAATGATACTCCATATTCTTAAGAGTGTGTTGTTGATCATTTGCCATTCTTCATTCTTAAAGAACACACGCTTCTAAATCAGTAATGCATGTGCACACACACTTTCATCTTGGTGTCGCTGTCAAATATGCAGACATCGGACATCAGCTGACCTTTAACCCTCCAGTTTAGTAACTCTTCAGTGGCATAGCTGTCAGAAAACAATACTACTGAGGAATTTTAAAATCCAGAAATAACATTTCACATCAGGCCGTATCAAATATACATTTACATGAGAAAGTAATATTTTGATATGAAATAGAAGAAAGATATAAAAAAAAAGTGTTCTGTCTGAGTTGGATGGAGCATAAATATATTTTCATTTCAATATAGTTGGTATTTTCATATTTCGTTGTATTCACCATCTCTGTGACTGATTGGTGTTTTGGCCAGCAGAACAGAAAATGTGTTTGACTTATTTTTCTTTTATTCAGCACTGCCTACATAACTTCTGCTCTCCTGGTAATCAGGCTGGATTTTGTTTTCTCAGTTTCTAGACTCTGGAAAACGTATCCATTTAATTAGATTTATTTATTTTATTTTTTTTGTCACAATTAATTTCTTTAAATGTGACCCAGGACCACAAAACCAGTATAATGACCAAATAAGACCAAATAAGGGTCAATTTTTTGAAATTGAGATTTATACACCATCTCAAAGATGAATAAATAAGCTTGCCATTGATGTATGGTTTATTATGATAGGACAATATTTGGCCGAGATACAACTATTTGAAAATCTGGAATCTGAGGATGCAAAAAAAATCTAAATATTGAAAAAATCGCCTTTAAAATTGTCCAAATGAAGTTCTTAGCAATGCATATTACTAATCAAAAATTAAGTTTTAATATATTTACAGTAGCAAATTTACAAAATATCTTTATGGAACATGATCTTTACTTAATATCCTAATGATTTTTGGCATAAAAGAAAAATCAATAATTTTGACCCATATACAATGTATTTTTGGCTATTGCTACAAATATACCCCAGCGACTTAAGACTGGTTTTGTGCTCCAGGGTCACAAATTGTTTCACTAAGTCCCAATGCAACAGAATCTAAGCTCTGTGCACATTCATGCTTTTATAAATTTTAAATTGTTTTTGAAGGTCTGATGAATTTCTTATATTTCAACAGTGTTGAATATGGAAATTTCACTAATTTGTCTTAATTGTAATTTTGGGGTTGCATTAAAGTCATGATTATAGACTCGACTTTGTTAATTGGTAGAAGCACACATGCACTTTAGGGACGTGACTCACTTGACATTTGATTGACAAGAACATTTATAACAGAATTAGCTTGACTGAGGTGACAGTAAAATTGAACAGGCCTGTATGAATGTCACTCCCTGTTCAGCTCTGATTATTAGTGCTCTAATGACAGTTTTTTCCATATTTTTATTAACATATTCATCTTGTGTCATGATTTTAAAACGTCTTCATAATAGTTTGAAACTCCCAAAAGCTCTTTTTTCATTGCCAAGATAATTATAGTTGGTGTAGTGTTTTAAAGTGCCCCTATTATGGGTAATGAAAGGTTCATATTTTGGTTTTGGGAGTCCCCAACAACAGGTTGACATGCATGCAAGGTCAAAAAAACACTCTCATTGTCTTATAATATGCATTTATTTTTACCTTACTTGCTCAACGACTCCCAAATGATTCGTTTAATGAATCATTTTTCCAAAGCCCTCCTTTGCGTGACTCTAATCTGCGGTGATTGGTCTGATTGGTCTCATTTTCATTTAATCTCGCCTGTGATGCCTGATAAAGCAGTGTTTGTGAACGCAGTGCGGCTTTGTGTACAGCGTTACCGGGGAAACCGATATTTTTACCGCTCCAAAAGCGGCACCTAGTGACAAAGAATGAATTTGCATTTTCATTCAGACCAACCCTGCGTCTCAATGTTCATACTATCCATCCTAAATAGTATGTGAGATTAAGTGTGTCCCAAAGAATAGTATGTTGAAAAGAGTATGCCAAAAGTCCCCGGATGTCTACTATTTCAGGTCGATTTTTGAAGTGTGGATCCGTGCACACTCTAATAACTAATATTGCCCACAATCTATTGCGCTTTGGTGAAGGATTCTGTCCAGAACTACAGTAACGAATAAAATGTGTTAAAAAAACTACAAACATGGCGGATGTGTGCGACCGGCAGTTAGGCAGAGAGGCTTAGAAAAAGGGGTTTGAGTTACTAATATTCAACATTTAACCTGGTAAAAAATATTTATTTAATTTTATAGATGTTATATTTAATCTGCAACAGCAATGTAAACTTTTATAAACATCCGTTTGGTCGTTAACTTTTAAATGCATCATTATGCATAAAATACCCGCGACTGGCAGATCAATGTGCTACTTCTTTTCTCTCCAGTACGGTAGGAAGTTAAATGAAATGCAATGTGGAGGATGTTAACTATGACAATATGATTGACAGGCCAGTTTACAGTGACAGGGTGCGTGTATCTGTGCGACAGAGCGTCCGTTAAAGCCGCAGTTGTGTGACTGATAGTATGTCCCAAAGCTTGCCTACTCTTCTACTACACACTCAAAAGTGTGTATTTTTCTTCACCAAAAGAGTACATACTTTACGGGCATAGTATAAGTAGGCACATTGAGACGCAGCATATGTTTTAACGTTTTCCCGGGTTTGCACGTGCAACAAGTGGGCGGGCAATATGCTAATGTTTCATGTTGACGTCAACATGAAACGGCTTGGGATTCGTTTTAAAAACGACTCGTTTCAATGATTCAGAGTCGACTCTTTCTTTTGAGAGACAGTAACTTTATACACGGTGCACTTTCAGATTTATAACTTTGCAGGATGTTTTCATTCACTTAGAGCTGTGTTACACACTGCATGAAAGCTAATTTTCAAAAATCCATAATAGGGGCACTTTAAGACTGATCTTCCATGCTTTCCCAACTAGTATCTCTGAAATCTGGTTATTGTTGCTGGAATTCCATTACAGGTCTTGTCCAGATTGACTTTCACATAAACTTTCTCTTGATTTCAGTTTCAAATCAAGTTAGGACAGGGATAGATTGCTTGACTGAATATGATAAATGCTTAATAAGCTACAAGATCTAGTACAGTCTTCTATAACAATGCTTGTGAAGTGGTTTGCATATTGGAGATTAATTTGAATGACAATGAATATTTTTAGTAACTATGCAGTATGATTTTTGAGTCAAAACAGCAGATACACAAATGCTTTTTTTCTCCCCCTTCTTTTCTTCAAACACCTCTTAAGTACCTATAAACTAATAGTATTTAATGATTTTTTTTGTCCTGTATAAGTGAGTTCTGAGTTATATTGGTGGTTTAATGGCAGGTTCCATTGTGACAACTTGCCTCATTCCCTGGTGTTGTCACAAAAGCTCAGTGTGTGTTCAATGTACTGTATCATTTTCTATAGCTTTTTTTTGTAGAAAATCTTTAATGAATGTGTTTATACAGAAATTGACTTTCAAAAATGGAGTAAAAAGTGTGACATCTAGCCCAGTTACGAATGCAATAATCAGGTTTTGATTGATATGTCGGATAGAAAATTAGCTTAGTTTTTCTGTTATTAAGGGCTTTTTCATGTTCCCTTTGATTTTCTCCGTGTTGGATTTATTCCATTTGATGTTGGAAATGAAATCTTGAGAGAGGGGCCCTGGCTTGGTTTAATACGTTTTTTAATGAAGGTAAACTAGAAATGGTTGGAAACTTGAAGATGATGTCTGTCTGTAAGCTTTATTAGAGCTTGATCACAGTGTGGAACATTAGCCTTCTGCATTGCTTCCACATTTGAAATAGTCAGTCTATATCTCTAGAGTCTCCTGTGCTCTTGTTATCAATTACACAGTGACCTTTTCCTGGTTTGTTAACTAGGTGATCGGTGTTGTTACTTTGAGGGATATTTGATGTTAATCGAAACCATAATAATTAATGTGTTACTGTACCCTCTCTTGTCAATGTAATTGATTTATTTTCCTGTTCAGTCATTTGTCTCTACACACAGAGACTTTCCTTTTACTTTGAATCTTTCTTCTCACTTTAACTTATCAAAACGCTTGTCTTGGAGCATTCGACTTAGGTATTGAGATCCATAAATTATAGACCTAGGGTTGGGCGATATACCGGTAGACACGATTAACCGGTAGAGATTTGTCAACCGGTAGAGATTTTAGACTATCGTCTCTATCGCAGTTACATGCTCACATGACATTGCTGTGCTACATGGTCACAAAAACTTATCGTTTGCAGTTTTTAAGCATTGTGGTTTTAAGTAGGGCTGGGTATCGATTCAGATTTCCAGATTCTCAATGTCCTTTAATTTTCAAATGAAAATTAAACCCTTTTATTTTTTGGCAAGCAAAATGCTGCACAACAGAGGTTTACTGTTAAAATTAAAAACAAAACAGATGTGATTATTCCTTTAAAAATAAAGATTTATTCATATTTATTAGCAGTAGTAGCATTGAGTCTTTAAGACTGCTAAATAGTAATATATTCTGACAGTTTCTTAAAGTTAAACTAAACTTTTATTTTGACGGGTTGCCGTGAGGAACTTGCAGCTGCTGTGTATGTGATATGACGGTAGTTTTCTCAAATGAAACGGTAAATTGCTAATGAAGTGACTCTCAGAGCAGCTTGAGATGACATTCGTGTTCATATCATCATATAGTGAGACGGCAGAAGCTGAAAACACCGCGAGCGTCGTCTGCGCTTTAGTAAGTGTGTAGTAAACAAAACAGTGCGCCGCGCCATTTATTTATTGCGGAAATCATGGCGCCTTATGCGTGATATCAAATGCTTCCACAGATTTATAGTATTACTATAGCATTTCACATCACGCGTATGGCCATGATAAGCGCTGAATGAATGACAGGCTTTCTGTTGTAACATCGCGCAAGGTAAATAAGGGTGACATCTAGTGGAGAAGACTAATGATGTGTGCTGAAATAAATACCGGAAAAGATCGATTCGCGGCTTTTGACAATCGATATCAAATCGCCTTCATTTTAAAAAACGATTAATCGAAAAATCTATTTTTTTGCCCAGTCCTAGTTTTAAGCCATTGAAACACAATCACCAGCGAAAGAGAACTCGTTTCGCACATGCAGACGGTGCTCAAAGAGCACGGATGTATTGCACGGAGTTATTTTTGCCACTTTATATGTGTCAAAATGCCCGTCTTTGCAAGTATCCTCGAATACAGTAGGTCTTAAGTGAAAGCAAACAGCTGAGAAAGAAAACATGTGTAACAGTATATTGGATCCGGGCAGCTCTTAAAGTGGCAGCAGTCTAATATTCCTGCTGTCTGTGGTTCATGTTTATCAAACAACAAAAGAAAGAAAATCTCTCACTGCTCTTGACTAAATCCCTTTTGTAACTTTAATAAGAACAAATATATATTTAATTTACACAGTGAAGAATATGATGATGTTTTTTTTGTTTTGTTTTTTGACAGTGACAGTGTTTTTATACATTTGATTACTTTATACAATGTATGTAGCATTTCTTATTTATTTGTTCTACTGTAGTTTATTTTTTTGGTCCTATTGCTAGTAATTAGTTTCTTATTCGTTTCTAATCACTGACTGTTTACTTGTCTTCACAGTATATTGGATCCGGGCAGCTCTTAAAGTGGCAGCAGTCTAATATTCCTGCTGTCTGTGGTTCATGTTTATCAAACAACAAAAGAAAGAAAATCTCTCACTGCTCTTGACTAAATCCCTTTTGTAACTTTAATAAGAACAAATATATATTTAATTTACACAGTGAAGAATATGATGATTTTTTTTTGTTTTGTTTTTTGACAGTGACAGTGTTTTTATACATTTGATTACTTTATACAATGTATGTAGCATTTCTTATTTATTTGTTCTACTGTAGTTTATTTTTTTGGTCCTATTGCTAGTAATTAGTTTCTTATTCGTTTCTAATCACTGACTGTTTACTTGTCTTCGGTGAGCTTGAGTTTTTTTTTTAATATTGACTCTGGTGACAAGAATTAGGACATTTCTATGGTATCAAAAACCTTGATATCATAAAGACCTTTTTTAAAGTAAAAATAACTATATTTTGATGTATATTGTTACTGTGAAATAAAATTACGTGTATTGTGACATAAGATTTTGGTCATATTGTCCACTCCTATATATACCTTTTTCAGAGTGCCATCTGAAATTATCGTAAATATTAGTATCCTAATCAGAAATTGGACATGAACTCCCTCTAATTTCATATTTATGACTGGGAAACTCTATTGGGCAGGCTGTAAGCTTTATGGCAGACTGATTGCTATAATGACAGTTGTCTTTTATTCCTTTTTTAGCACAACAGCTACATTGCCTTGTCTTGTCGTTAAATTTGTGCTATGTGTTTTATTAGAGTATCATGCTGTTAGCAATACACTGATGCAAAAATCTATCTGTTTATTAAGTATGAGATCACACTCCACCAATTTCTGGGACTCAGATCCCAAAAGCAAATAACAAACAGTGCTAATAAACACTTGCAATATGCTGTAACACTACTGAAAAATCATGATCCTAACCTTTATCTCCATACCGAAGTCTCAGTTGGCCAGACAGTGATTAATTTTTTATGAACTGTCAAAATATCGGTGCCCAGAATGCCATGAGCCTGGAGACTGTAGTGTACAGTGAGTTTTAGCTTAAATGTCTGCTATAATAGTGCTTATAAATGGCTGTTGAGATATTATTCACATTTGAAACAGAGGCTTGTGCACTTCACTTGTGCACTATTTGAGTGGCATCTGGAGTTAATGTCTTTTGTATGGTGTTCCAAATCAGTATTTTGTAGTTTCTGTTTCATTTATTATGGGTTCTTGATAGAGGCAAAATGCTTCTATTTTAAATCACTTGAAGATTATGTAATCATTTGTGGGTTTTTTTTGCAGATAACAGATTGTTCCAGCAATTTGTTATCAGTGCTGATTAATCGGTCAACAAAAATCGGTCAACCTCTAGTTCTTGAATGCTAGCTTGGAAGGTACAGTAGCTGCCCATGTAGACAACAGACAGCAAGGTAGCTTGTTAGGTTTTAGAACAGTTCTATTATGTTATTGGTAGTCACCTTTTGGCATGTTTCCTCAATTTGGCCATCTAAAATTAAGACACTGTGTACCCTATAAAAAATATGTAGAGCAGTTAGTGTATTTTTATCCCTCTGTACTGTGTACATTTGTCATCTAAATCCTGATATTCATCGGAGAATCTCTTTTAATCTTTTCGTTTCTACTTTAGGCATTTGCAAGAGTACCAGGCCCAGACACCTCCAGCATTTCAACTCCTTTAAAGGGATAGTATATATTTTAAACACAGAAAATATATTTTTTATGTTACACAGAAGAAAGTAAGTCATACACTGTAAAAAATGACCATGAATTTAATGGTATAAGACTGTAAAAATGCTACAGTTAAAAACCTGTTAAATGGTTAACGGTAAATTCCCCTACTATACACGGTGAAAAACTGTATTGGACATTACATGTACTGGACATTAATTGTCCAGTACATGTAGTGTACCATTTTTGGAAGTGAAAAAAACCCCGTATAATTTACAGTGAATAACCGTAAATTGATATTCCCAGAATTCCATGCGTTACATTTCAAATTTGATGGTTTTTTTGTTGAAATAACTATGTTTCTTCTTAGTTTTTTCTTATCAGTTTTGTATATTAGGGTTGTGTGTTACACCTAATGTTGTTAAATTAATGTTTATTTAATTATTTCAGTTTCACGTGTGTTACATGATGGTGTTTGGTGTTTGTGTGAATTGTGCACCTTCTATATATGTTATTATTTAAAAGCTGCTTGTGATGGGCTTTGGTTCATCATGTGACTTTCTCATCACCTCCTGCATTTGGTGGTTATCAGTGAATTACAAAGGTACAAAACAGATTTCAGTACTTCGATAGGTTGGTATATTAACATTGTCAGTTAATGAAATTACGGTATTTAATTGTAAATTTAAGTTAAAACCGTAAAGCCTAAAACGTTGCTAATGTATTTTTACGGTAAAATTCCAGCAACCACAGCTGCCGTTTTTTTACCGTAAATTTTAAGGATTTTTTTTTACAGTATACAGTTTTGGAACTCTATGGCAGTTTTGGAGTAAATGATTAAATTTTGGGGTGAACCGTCTCTTTAAGGAGAAAAGTGAGGTGTTCGGGGAACAAAACGCACCTCAGGCACAGAATTGCATTATTGGGGTTGGAGTGCGTTGCTGCAGAGCCGAGAGCAAGAAGGGTTTTAAAGCCCATCTAAGGCCAGCTGTCTGAACACAAATCCTCACCACAGGCATTATTAGAGCAAACACACAAAAAAGGGCAAACCCCACACCTGTTCTTGAAGGGCAGGATTGATGATCACAGATTTAGCCTGACCACAGCAGAACATGTCTCTGCACAGACTGTTCAATGCACAGCCAATATTTCTCTTGCTGCTAAGCAGCTTGGAAGTAAATGAAGTGTTAGGAAATGTGTATGCCTTTGCCATCAGCGATGGAAGCCTTTGCTCTTTATGCTTTCAATTCTGATTCAGAACAGCAGCAAATATTCTTTGCTCTATCTCTCATACTTGAGCACACGCACACACACATAGCGTAAAGTGGCTCAGACAGCATGGACAAAAATGCTTTTGTGGAAAATGCAACAGAAAAGCAAGGAAAGGTTATATATGAGGACTGGGAGATGGAGGAGAGTTTGGGACTCGAGTCATTTTTTGCCATCATAAGCACTCTCGGGAGTACAGGTTTTATGCAGTGTGTGTGTGTGTGTGTGTGTGTGTGTGTGTGTAAATAATACAAAACTGTTTTGCAGGGCTTTAACTTCACTGTGTGTCATCACATCAGTGCTTCTTGACTGGTTGCTTCACAACCAGTGTTAATTTCGTTAACGAACCTTTTTCTGTGACTAAGACAAGATGTTGACGAGCTAAAACTAATATCTGATGATAAAAACTATGACGAAATACATGCCTTGTCTTGTTCGTTAACAAGACAAGACGGGACTAGAATGTTATTTGAGGACTACCTGACATTCGAAATACACCCTATAGGCTAAGTTAACTGTCTTGTCTTTCAAAATGTGCGTCCTTGTCATTGGATTGCAGTCGGATAAGGGGCGTTTGCATATCTAGTCTCAGTATGGCAGCCGCAGTGGATGGATAGGCTACCAAAATGCGAACAAGCGATCTGAAACAATGGCCT
The DNA here is from genome assembly GCF_001515645.1 of Sinocyclocheilus grahami. Classification (NCBI taxonomy): domain Eukaryota; kingdom Metazoa; phylum Chordata; class Actinopteri; order Cypriniformes; family Cyprinidae; genus Sinocyclocheilus; species Sinocyclocheilus grahami. The sequence continues at coordinate 564,346 of NW_015505498.1, forward strand.
CAGCACCCCGAAGGGGTAGGGAATAAGGTGACCAGACGTCCCGTTTTTCCCAGAAGTCACAATTCGTTGTCGATTAACTTAAAGTTAGTGATTTTTTCAATTCCTTGCCCCAACAAAAATGTCCCTGAAATATTCTGTGCACTATACTTACCCTAGGTTCGCCTTAAAAACACTAGGGCTGAGACTCCAATCCTTCACATCATAAATGTATCCAGAAAGTGGAACTTTGATCAATCTTTACTTTTGGACTTAAGCTCTAAGTCTAAGCAAAACATCTAATTTGCTCCAGAGATCAGTTTTTGTTTAAAGGAGTTCAGACCATTCTGAGCTGAAATACTAATATCTGAGCTGAGGTAAATACAATTTAAATAATAATAATAATATAATCATTATTATATTATTACATAATGTCATAATCATTTATAAGTGATATATGCTGTAATTGTTAACAACTGCCGGAAGTGAAAAACGCCTTACATTAAGATGTGCATAATTATTAAGCAGGTAAAATGGGCCAAAAAAGAGATTTAACTGAACACTGAAAAGTCAAAAATTAAATGCTTTTGAATGCTTTGGAGCACAAAGATGTACAATCAAGAAGCCCTGTTTGACCTCTGCTTGAAAACCCCTTATTTATCCCTATATTTTATCCCTAATTTACTTTTTCTGCGATGTGTATTGCATCTTAGCGTCCACCGCATCAGTTGGTCCTCTCTCGCTCTTTCTATTCTTCTGATGTTAATCAAACGCTTGCGTCTGCTTCAGTAATAATTGGCTGTAATTGCACGTCTAATTCACAGACCGTGAGGTTTCATTTGCGTGGTGATTAGTCAGATTTCTTAAAGTAAAGACTTGATTCCTTCTGTCAGCTGCTCTGTGTGTTTAAAAAGGATGAAAAGAGTGCCTCTCCTCTGTGTGATCATGGAAATATGGTCAGATAGCATTTATGTTCCTTCATAGAAATCTGGACATATTAAGTCCAGAAGTCTTGTAAACCAAATTCTAAGGGAATTTGGCGGGCAACTTGAGATAAATGGGGATTTTATATTTAAAAAAATAATAATAATCTATTATTGAAAATTATTATTTTAATAATAGATTAAAAAAAGGGAAAACAAGTTTATATTTCTTAACCCATTGGCAGATATTTTTACGGACAAATGCATTTACTAACAAAGTATGTAGATTTAAAAAGAACACACAAATCAGTTCCCATCAGTGTCAGTTTGGATTTTCTGGATTTTCAGTTTGGTCATGGGCACTGAAAATGTTCCTAATCCCAATGTAAGTTGATTAAGTAAAACTTCTATTATACAAATACGAATAGAGAAAATGCAAGGAAATTAAAGGGATAGTTCACCGAAAAATGAAATTATGTCAGCATTAACTCACCTTCATGTTGTTCCAAATCTGTATGAGTTTTTCTGTTGAGCAAAAAAAAAAAAAACGTATCATGAATGTTGGTAACCAGACAGGTGACGGTAGCCATTGACTTTTTCCCTCCAGATTATGGAAGTCAGTGGCTACCTTCAACTGTTTGTTACCCACATTCTTCACAATATGTTTTGCGAACAGAAGAAAGAAACTCATACAGGTTTGGAAGAACTTGAGGGTGAGTAAATGATGACAAGTAAAATTTTTTGTCATCATGAGCTATGCCTTTAAAGGGATAGTTCACCCAAAAATAAAAAAAACATGCACAGACAAATCCAAATTAAACCCTGCGGCTCGTGACGACACATTGATGACCTAAGACACGAAACGATCGGTTTGTGCGAGAAACCAAACAGTATTTATATCATTTTTTACCTCTAATACAGCACTATGTTGAACTTCCTTGAGCGCGCGCACGGCATCCGGTGCATGAGGTGTGTACGTGCTCTGGCGTAGTTTACACAAGCGCCGGAAGTGAACTCTCACGCGTATACGTCACTCATTGGTTACACAGTGCACAGTCATAGTAGGTACGACGGCTAATCAAAATGGCACTTACTTGCGCTTATCCGGATTGTTCAAACCGACTTAAAACTAAAAGATTACGTTCTCTCGCGCGAACTCATTCGGGAGTGGTGACTTTCCACGTATTCCCAACTTCTGAGCCTGCTCGCCTGAAGTTATGGTTGATTGCTCTTCGGCTGGATATCAACACACCCATTAACTACGCCAGAGCGAGTACACACCTCACGCACCGGATGCCGTGCGTGTGCACAAAGACAGTTGGACACAGTGGTGTATTAGAGGGAAAAAAATGATATAAATACTGTTCAGTTTCTCACACAAACCGATCGTTTCGTGTCTTAGGACATCAATGTGTCGTCACGTGCCGCAGGGTTTAATTTGGATTTGTCTGTGCATGTTTTTTTTACTCTCATAGATTTTGTTACCATTGCCATGCATTATACAACTGATAGACTGCAACGGCTGGACTTAAAAATCATAATTTGTGTTCTACTGAAGAAACAAAGTCACCTACATCTTGGATGCCCTGGGGGTAAGCAGATAAACATCACATTTTAATTTTTGGGTGAACTATCGCTTTAAGTTGTGACAAAATAATGTTTTTTTTCATTGGCTTATTCCAATTAACCTAATTAAACAAACAGCAAAAGTATATATTTTGTTATCTTCTACCCATCTATCGTGGTGGATTTGTTTTTCCGCTTCCTGCCTCGTATGGACGACATTTAAGGCTATTTTCAATAAGTTACTGTCGCTACATGTTCCCTCTGCATCTAAAAAGCTATTTTATCAGCATGGCATTTGAGTCTTCCTGTTTGTACTTTTGGGCTTTTACCTCAGCTATTGTAAACATCTCAGCTCTGTAAGCATAGTAGTTTTGTTCTGCTGTAGACGTCAGTTCATTTTGTTTATGCGTGAGAGAGACTACTTTTTGTATGTGTATTAAAAAAAAAGTCAAACTCTCCTGACACCATCTCCATTATGTGGAGAAAAGCCTCATGCAGTAATTAGCAGTCGTTCTCACTCTCATTAGCTGCAGAATCAAACCCTCATGCCTTTATCGAGGCTTTGTTTTCTCATTAAAAACGAGCTGCCTCATGTTGAGCGGTATGTTGAGAAACGGTCATCAGTCATCATCAGTCAGTCATATTGATGTGGTGTTAAAAGACGTCATACAGTAAGCTTAAAAACAAAGCGTAAGTGTTACATATATGGGAAGTCGTGGCCTAATGGTTAGAGAGACGAACTCGTAACCCAAAGGTTGCGGGTTCGAGTCTCGTACCGGCAGGGATTGTAGGTGGGGGGAGTGAATGTACAGCGCTCTCTCCCACCTTCAATACCACGACTGAGGTGCCCTTGAGCAAGGCACCGATCCCCCAACTGCTCCCCGGGCGCCGCAGCATAAATGGCTGCCCACTGCTCCGGGGGTGTGTGTGTGTTCACTGCTGTGTGTGTGTGCACTTTGGATGGGATAAACGCAGAGCACTAATTCCGAGTATGGGTCACCATACTTGGCCACATGTCACGTCACTTCACTTCATATATGGAAATTAAAAGCTATCAGTGTAAATTTAAATGTATATATTATTCAAGAAACCCATTTGTTTATATTATTAGCATTATATCTTACATCTGAATAATTATTAATACATATTATTCTTCTATGAACTGAGTGGAAAATTTACTATTTACTAGATTTATGATGTAACTTGAATCAAATGATGGTCCTAATATAATATGTATAAAGGAAGTTGGCACACCACAGCATGATAACATCTAATCATAATGTGTCATGTATATTTAGAATTTAGTCGATAACCAATATAAATAATTTTGAATAAATATTAATTTAAATATTATTGCCTTTTACTAGATGTCTCATATACCCTGAATCCAAATAAAACACTCTTAAAAAATACCCCCAAAATTGTTATTATTAAAACATTATTTATTATTAAAATATCCTATGTATATTAATGCTTTAAAATATATTTTTAAATTGTGTAATGCCCAGCCATAATTAATATAGTTCAAATTAACGAATCAATTTGGTATAAAAATCTCAGTATTTAATAAATATATATAAAAATTTAAGCTTTGTTTTGTATTTACATAAAATGTTTTTAATGTCTCAAATGTTTGTCCCTTTAAAAGAAAAAAAGAAAAGGCTTTTTTTTTTTTTACCTGAAAGCTGAAGTGTCTCTTGTAATTCATATTTTCTGTCACCAAACAAAATTGCAACAGTAATGATTTTTGGTTTTCAAATGGGTTTCTTGCTCCTCCTTTCTGCTGTTGGTTGGACAGACAAATAGTCCCGCCCCCAAACTCACACCATTGGTTGATCCAGTATTGCTGTGACTGAGATGCTCAAACTAGCATAACCGCCTGTACGTCTATCCTTTACAGTCTCTTTTGCATTTGCATCTCTGACTAAGATCTATACGCCTTCATTCCTTGAAATTTGTTACAGAATGCTGTCTAATATTTTGCATGTTTTGACAGACATTTGCACAGTTTCTTCCAGCTATGTTGGCTTCATGATTGCAGAACGACACTCACAGTTGAGCTGTCCTGACATATTCATGCCTAAACATTCAGACTCTACCTCATTTGTAAACGTAACCTTGTTCTCTGGTTAATAAACAAGCTGTTTAGCATGCAGGGAATGGTGAAGTGAAAATGCACATTTGACTTCCGCGTCTCGCTAAAGAGATCATCTATAATGAAAGTGTGCAGTCAGAGACTTTCACAGCTGAGCTTCATCAGAACTGAAGGGAGCAGTGTGTGAGTGTGTGTGTGTCACGTTTCAAACCTCACATGGACTTCTCGTTGTGTAATTAGTATAAGAGCACATTGATCTTTTGGGGTCTTGTGGTTTATATGAAAATCTCCTTGAATCATTCAAACAGTGAATCTCTCAACAGAAGTGATTGGATTTTAGACTGCAATTTTTTTACCGTTTATTCTCTCTGTAGGTGTCTCCATCTGTTACACTCTCTCAGCCGATCCATCATGCCTGTATATACGTATGCTAAAAGAGCAGCTGAGGTACGGCGTGTCTCAATCAGAGTTTCTCATTAAATATCAGACACATGCTTCACACATTTGGATACACATGTCTGTTTCTTTCCATCCGAGAAGAGCTGCACATCAAAGACAGAGCTACAAACCCTACAGCATCGCTGTGCGAGGGCTGCTAATATTTATAGACACACACACACACACACACACACACACCTAAGCACTGCACGTTAAGAATTAGCTTGCTCCCAAATAAAACAAGCTTACTCCTGCCAGCCAAGTGTAGTACACACATGCATTTTCAATCCCAAAAGCATTCATATCCACACACACACGCACACACTCAATGTACCCAACACCTCTGAATCACTAAACACATTGCCACCTTGTAGTTTGTACGCCGACTGTGACTCAGTCGTCCAAAAATAGCCCAGACTCAATGGATGTTACACGTTCCTCTATTTTTGCCCTCAATCCTACTCCGTGAATAACTAGATTGCAAGATCCTTTTTTTCCTTTACTAAATAAAAATATTCAAAATAGCACACTTAATGCTATTTTAAAACAGCCAACCTCATGCAAGTCTCTGCACAATACAAATACAATAATACATCAAAATGTTATAAATAAAATAACAATAATGTTGTTATTATTATTATATCGATTTTTATTCTATCGATTATTAATAGTTGTTTATTTTCTGGCACGGTACCATCAGAGTTTAAGCATGCGATCGTTGAACCTGTTTTAAAAAAATGAACCTGGATTCACGGGATTTTAAAAAATTCAGATCCATTTCTATATTGCCTTTTATGAATAAGATCTTGGAGAAGGTTGGCCATACTCAACTTGTTGATTTCTTGACTGAAAATTGTATAATGGATACTTTTCAGTCTGGATTTAGAACTACTGAATCGGCATTATTAAAAGTTACAAATTATATTTTGTTAAGTATTGACTAAGCATTAATGTTGTTAGATTTGAGTGCAGCCTTCGATGCAATAGATTGTGATTTTAATAGAACAACTTAGAGACCATGTAGGGATAAATGGTGTTGCCCTTCAATGATTTTCTTCTTATTTGCAGGACAGGACATGTGCTCCATGTGTACCACAAGGATCAATTCTTGGTCCAACCCTGTTTTCATTATACACGTTGCCTTTGGGGTCGGTTTTTAGGCAATACGATATAAATTATCATTTGTATGCGGGTGATTTACTACTGTACCTTCCACTTGAGTTTGATGACTGTACATCATTTGCTATTTTTTCCGTGTTTGACTGAGGTGAAGGGATGGTTGATAAATAATTTCCTACAATTAAATGAGGATAAGATCGAGTTTATTATATTTGGGAAGAGACTCCCTGAAAAGGAACTGGTTGAGAGTTATGGTCTATTGTCAAACAGCATGCATGGTTTTGTGAAGAACTTAGGAGCAATTTTTGACTCGGATATCCGCTTTGATCGCCAGGTAAACAGTGTTATGAAAGCATCTTTTTTTCAGTTGAGGAAGTTATCTAATTTGAAAAACATATCCGTTCTACCAAGGATCTGGAAACTGTTATACATGCTTTCATTTCCACAAGATTGGATTATTGCATTGCTTTTATTAAGCTTATGTAGCTGAATTTTTATAATATAATTTATTTTTATTTTGTATTCATTTATATATTTTTCTGCTTTTTTGAAAATTTCACAAACAAATTGAATGCTTGGACAAAGTGGTCTCCTATAGCTCATGCAAAGTCCATAAAGGTTTGCAGTTATAAACTAGTCCTTTCTAAATCACAGAAACAAACTGATATTCATAAACGTACTGAAATAAAAGAATGTGAAAAGAGAACAGAAGGAGCAGCAGAAGAGAGATGGAATCGATCTCGGTCCAAGTACAGACCAAACAGTCGAACCATGTGTGAAAACAGCCCGACTCACTGACATCTACAGACTCGGAACAGCTGCTCTTTGCCCCTGAGAGCCATTTATCCCATACATTTTCAAATCATGTTTACAAACACTTCAATAGTGCAGTTATAATGTGTTTATTTATGTCTTATTATAGTGTAATAGATGGATGTTCGTCTGCGTGATGGATTGAGCTGTCAGAACTATACACTTTATCCACAGACGCATAAATCTCTCTCTCTCTCATATGTACACGCAGATATATCTCTAGAGATATCAATCATTGGGGTATATTCAGCACACAGGTTTGAAGATTGTCATCTGACAGCTGAATTTACTGCTGTGTCAGACTGGCCATCAATCAGGAAGCTACAGCTGTCAGCATACAGTATGCTAATCTTGTTTGCATCTGTGTGTGTGTGTGTGTGTGTGTGCAGGTGAAGACTAGATTTTGATTTTCCTTATAGGTCACATTCTCCCTCCTCTTATTATATTTATCGACATACTGATAAGCCTGGAAGCAAGAGCGAGAAGGAAAAAAAGGAAACGCTGCTCTGAAACTTGCTAAAAGGCTTCGATTTTGCATTGTGCCCCTGAAAAGTTTATGAAATATAGATGGTTAAATATAGCTGCATGTTTTCAAGCATGCCGTTTTACCATCACACTCTCCTGTTTATACCTTATATGCTACTTTGCTTCCCATTCTCTCCTTTCCTTTTTCCTCTCTTCTTTAAGTATCTAATGGTGCATCCATCCATCCTCATATACAAATACATTCACGCAATTAAGCAGGCTTTGGGCTGAAATTAACTTCCCTTTCATGATCACAACTGCGCAATCTCCTCTGATTTACTCTGCATGACCAAAAGCTCTGTGATGAAAGAGGCAAACAAGCTCACGGATGTGAGGTCAGAAGTGCACTTGAGTCGGAACAGGCAGTATCTGTCACGAGCCATTTATGTTCTGAGAGACCAAGTAAATGTAGGGAACATATTGTGAAGTAATTCTCCTTCTTAAAAATACATTTTGCTTTATGACACAAAAGCTGCTTTAAAGGACTGAGTTCTTCATACCAGGTCAGAAATGCATATTTGATCTCTAATATCATAAGTCTTTTCTAAAGTCAGTCGATGATGAAAGGCAGTCTGACCTGAAAATAATCCCGGATGATTTGTGTGGAAAAGTCACACAAAACATTCAAACTAGCGGATTTATTTGAACAAAGTAAATGTGTGAATTTTTAATAGCCATGAATTAGAAATCGAAACAAAACAGCAGACCGTAGAAAGCTTTGTCAGCTTTATAGTCTTCTTTGTGTTTTTATTTCTAACTACTTTATACAAAGTACATGTAAAGAATTTTCAAATGTGAATGAAGTATGAAACTCTAATATGCATGAATGCAATTATTAATAGAAATACAAAATGTTACAATGTGACAAACATTCATCATTTAAATATGATAATAAGACGTCATGAACAAACATTTTCTTACTGGTGTTCTGAAATATCTGAATTACTGATATTTCTTGTCTTGTGGCTTTCAAAACGTTTTAAATCAAATGGCTTAAAAACCTAAAAACAAGTTGAAGTTGTGGTTTTCCGAACAAATATTTGAGTGTTTTAGAAGAAAATACTATTTCAGTTTTTCTACTTTAAAATGTCATGTTTAATTCAATGCTACTTATCATTTCTTTGCAATTGTTTGTGAAATTTAGCAGCAATTTCTGAGTGAAAATATATAAATAAATGTTAGAGTTGCAATTAATGAGTTTAATAAACTTTAAAATAGAATGAATAAATTAAATAGTTTTTTAAAAATCTGCACAAAATTTTGCATAATTTAACTCTGTCTACAAAACGTATTCATAAGTCTGTATACGAATAATTTCACACACATGTAGTGCAAAAAAGCAACAAAATCCCTCATTTTATGTAATAGTGCTGCCAAGAAAAAATGTCTTGGGTGGTCTCTTTGCATAACTAAACCCCACCAGTTAAATATAATAACTGGTGCATAACTGGTGCAATAGTTTGCTTATTTATACTGGTGTCTGTCTGTCTTGTCTCCGAGGCATTGCATGAAATTTCTTCTATTATTTTGGATTGCACAATATTTGCATGATTCTAATAAACTCTTGCTGGAATGATGATTGGCGGTGTGCAGTTTGTCAGCTATTAAGATGGCAGGACGTACAGGCGGAATGCACACGGTTTGTCTGCCGATTCATTTGTAATGATGTTGACTGCATTTAGATTACTTTGAACATTCAGGGTCTCGGATGAATTTACCGATCCAGACACTGCTTCATCTCAGACACACAGCATACAGCGAAGAGCTCAGCTGATTCGCTAAGAGCCGGTCTTCTCACAGATGTTAGGCTTGGGTGAGTGTGAGTCAGGTCTCCAGGGAGGCTGAAGCTATTTCAGGCAGTGGACTGGAGCTAAACTGCCTGCCGCTTACATGGAAATGAAACTCACCTGGGTTATTATTATGTGTGTGAACATGGAGCACGGACAGTCGGGTGGGTGTTTAGCAGGGTTAAACCGAGCTTTTGATCATCGGCTATAGCAGAGGGAGACCTCTCAGCTTCATTTAGACGTTTCAGTGTTTTCTAAGCCATTAAAAATGAGTTCTGCTCCACATTAGCCAGTGGGAGTATCTAGTGTTTTAAACAGAAAAACTGTTTGCTCTTACACAAGAGTTAATGAGAGTCTCCAATTAAGCACACGTTGACATCACTTCAAAGAGTCAGGCAACCTGCTCAGTGCTTTTTAACACTGCCATTTCTATTAGATTACATTTTTAGACCCACTGCCTATTTGCTGTCTGCCTGATGCATATTGCACACAAAAATTTAAAAAATTTCAATCTTATTGGCAGCTTCAGGTTTGAGGAATAAGTCAAGTCAAGTCAAGTCACCTTTATTTATATAGCACTTTTAACAATACAGATTGTGTCAAAGCAACTGAACAGCATTAATTAGGAAAATAATGTGTCAATAATGCAAAATGGCAATAGTAAATACAAATTTTTCAGTTCAAAGACAGTTCATCATTGAATTTAGTGATGTCATCATCCAGCTCAGTTCAGTTTAAATAATATCTTTGCAATCAAGTCAACGATATCGCTGGAAATGAAGTGTCCCCAACTAAGCAAGCCAGAGGCGACAGCGGCAAGGAACCAAAACTCCATCGGTGACAGAATGGAGAAAAAACCTTGGGAGAAACCAGGCTCAGTCGGGGGGCCAGTTCTCCTCTGACCAGACGAACCAGCATAATCATTGGATCTGCCAACATTTGTCAGGTTAGTTGCATCAAATCTTTAAAAGATATTCTTTTCTGACATGGTTTACACTCAGCAAGTAAACTTAGATTTCCATGAGCAGAGCTGCACATTCCGTCTTGTTTATGTGTCTTTTCCTCTGCTTTTTCCTGTGCAACCAATTGGAAGACTGATGATTCATTTTTTTTCTAGTATTGTGCTATAATCAGTTTCATTCCACCAACACATAAAAACAACACATAACAACTGAACTGTGGTTGGTGGTTTAACACGGCCATCATACAGTCTCTTGCTGTCTAAGTGGGTAGTTACTGGCCAGAATAAGCTGCAATATGAGACTACCAGACTTTGGACCAAAGCTCTATATAAGCATATAGTCAAAGAAAAAAAAGGGCAAACAGTTTATATTACACTACTACAGTAGCACCACTAGTACACTACAGTAATGCACTACTGTTCACAGTTTTTAGGTCACTGAGAGGTTTCAGAAGTCTCATTAAGTTTGCATTTATTTGGTCAAAAATACATTTAAAATGGTAATATTATGAACAATTGTTGCAATTTAAAATAGCTGTTTTCTATTTGAATATGTTTTAAAATGTATGTTATTCTTGCAATGGCAAAGCTGAATTTTCAGCGTCATTACTCCAGTCTTCAGTGTCACATGATCCTTCAGAAATCATTCTAATATTGCTGCTCATGAAACATTTCTTATTATCAGTGTTGTGCTTCTTAATGTTTTTATGGAAACTGTTTTTTTTTCAGGATTCTTTGATGAATAGAATATTCAAAAGAACAGTATTTACATTTCCTAATGTAGCTAGTCTTGTCGTGATGGGTCAGTAGATCTTAATTAAAGTCCAGGATGATCAAGTATGTTGGTCAACCACCTAAACCAGCTTGGACCAGCTGTAAACCATCTATATAGCTATATACCAATATATTGACTGAAGCAAAGTCATAACATCAACTAAAGGAGGTTATCTGAGATAGCTATTAATGCATGTTTTACAGAACAGTTTACATGTGAACTCACCAACACACCCTCACACGATCAGCGAGAGTGAGAGGAAGTGAACCCTGATATGTAAACATGTCATTAGCGTCGTGTGGCTCGCCCTGCTGGTTGTCAGACCGGACAGCACAAAGGTGTGTGTTTGTGTGTGTGTGTGTGTGTGATGCAGCTGGGTTTTAATGGAAGCTGACAGATGTAGAATATTGATCTTGGTCTTGCGGCAAAGTCTTGACCCACACAAAATCTCTCTGAAGTAGACAAGTGTGACTTACAGTGTGTGTGTGTGTGTGTGTGTGTGTGTGTGTGTGTGTGTTTGTACTATGTCTACAGAACCCAGGCATGTTGGCATGTGTAATAAACATGAATGACCTTAAACACTTAGTAAACATTAATCATGTGAGTATGCCTGAATATTTTCTGTTTATTCTATCCTTTCAAGTATACACTCATACACTTGTTCTGACCTTAACGTTTCTTGCTTCTCTATCAGTTTTCAAGCTGAAGATATTCAAGTACAGTTCAAAGATTATTCTGAGTATGAAGAGGATAGGAGGGGATAAAAGCATCGTAGAAAGAAAAGTACAGTACTTAAAATAGCATGCAATATTTGGTGCGTGTGTGTTTTGTCTTTAAAAGAGGGTCCTTGTCTGCTTTTAGAGGGATACGGTACACACATCGCTGCCCACTGTGGACTGGCACTGCGGTGGAGCAATTAAGAGCGCTCTAATGACTGTTAACGAGTCTAACGAGGCTTAACGAAGGCCAGTGTTTTGGGCCCCTGCTGTAGAGCTTGTTAAAACTGGCCTGTTTGGGCAGTCAAGCAGTCAGCTAAGGAGCAACACAATAATCAGTTAATCAATCCAACAAAAACTACACTGCCGAGACGGATAAAGCTGATAAACTGAATCTACCTGAATGTGTGCGACAAACTACATGATGGTGGATGAGAGAAATGTTTATTTTAAACCATTTTTGTTGTTGTTGTTGTTTGATTGTTCTAGCATTTTTTTTTTTCAATTCTGTAAAGTATTAATAAAAAATTAATGAACGAATTGTTTACTAGTATTTGTGTATTTTGGTTATCATGTATGTGCGTTCACACCATGTCAGAACTACCTTATTTACGTGAATCTGACATAGTGTTCTTGTAGAACTCATAATTGCAACCTGTACATTTTCTAGTTAAAGTAATTTTCTAAGCTCCAACTTGTACCACCTGACTGCTGAAATGTCATGTGGAAACACTCAAAATGGAAGCAGCTTATATATATTTTTCTCTGTTTAATAATTCCTATAATTAAAGGCACAATATGTAATTATTGCCGCTAGAGGGCGCGTATTCAAAATAAACAAAGAAACAAATGCAGTTTGATGACTCCGTGACTGAGTGTGGAATCATGGGAGTTGTGGTCTTCATCCCCACAGCCGATGCAATCCGACGGAACTCGGGCAGAAATCATGTTCATGGATGAGCTAATGTATTATTAACATAGTAGAATGAAGCAGGGTGAGGCTGAAAGTCGTCAAAGTGAAACAAGGCCGCTGAACGAGCTCGACACACGGCTCGAAAGCAGCAGAGCTTTTATTATGCCACAGTCGACCGCTCCCGCGTTGACAGGCGACACAATGACACTATAGACACGCTCCATGTCACTAGTTAAAATAGCTTTTTTCTCTGGATTTAAACATTCTTCGAAACATTTGGGGTAATGAAAGTACACAAGTCAGCAAAATATATAACACTGTTCTAGTGGTTTTTGGATATTTTAATAAAAAAATCTTACATATTGTGTACCATTAACCATTGTTAATGTCTTAATGCAAAAGAAACGAAAGACATACAATACAGTTTAAAGTAGCTAGCACAGAGTTAAATATCTATTTAATGTCTAATGTCCTAAGAAATAAATGTTAAAAGTTTATTAATCAGTTACAAGTTGTTTTGTTTAATGTTGGATTTTTAATTTGACAGCAGCGAGAAAGACAGAATCTTCCCCATCTTCAATGGCCTTGGCTTTCCTGTATGTAAGGAATAATTGGCAACGGGCTGTTTCGATTATACTGCTTATACTATGGTTGCCACACCTAATTGTTGTATTTAGAGACATTCATCAGGTTTTTGTCCTTAAAACGCTCGTGTGTAGGATAAATTCTTCCATTGCTAATTCCAAAACGTCATTTTAGACCTAGTAACAGAGGATTGATCTGCTGATAGCAGCTTAATAATAAAATGAATAATGAACTTATTAGACAGACAGACAGAGAGAAAGATATATAGATAAAGTTTATATATCGTTCGTCTGTCTGGCTGTCCATAGAGCAGAGCTGTATAATATGAAAGTGAAGCAGCATTAGAAGCTGGTCTGATGTAAGGAAAATGGTGTAGGGGGTTGTAGGAGACTAAGAAAGCACATGGCACAAAAAAAAAGTAGTGGAGGAGGATCAAAGTCAAAGGATTCAACAACAGCTAGTCTGAGTTCATAAGAAGAGCTAGAGGGCTGAAGCTCAGATGAGGAGTAGTTTTCACTTATGGAGAATGCTCAGATTCCACAGTTTGGGTTAATATATGCCAAAGCCTTGGAAAGGGTAAAGAGGTTCCTAAATAGTTTTTAAAAAACAAGACATATGTGGTCAGAGCAGATTTAGCTTCTTCTGCATAAGACGGAAATTTATGTTGATTGTTTTTCCCATACCCAAATTTAAACCTGAGATCTTATGTGTGTATGTGATCGTTTTAGTGTTTGTGTTATTGTTTAGCTGTTCAAAAGGTCATGGATATTTTTAAATATATGTCTCGAGCCAAGAAAGGTCATGCATTAGTATCCCAAGGCACATACACTCACACACACTGGCATACAGATACATAATCAATACAATACAGGAGGAAGCCTCCGTTTTAAAATGAGCATTTGATTATTTTATTTTTTTCCCCCATCACAAACTGTTATATTAGCACACCCTTCCTCTATAATAACACAACCTATATATCTAACATAACGCCCTCACCCAATAACTGCCTGCTGCTCTTGTGACCAACCGCTTTGCCACAGAGCACATGCGTGAGATAAGTGCAGAGGATGATGGAACATGTGTGTAAAGCGCACACACACAGGACAGGACATGTCGCTTCCGCTGACAGAACACAACTGCTGTTTGGCCTGTGAGTCATACAGGAACAAGAAATTATGGAACAGGTCTCCCCTGTCCCATCTGCCTCTCTGGAGGACTGCTGTGTGGATCAAAATTGCATTAACACCTCCACTTACTGTCCCTCTCCCTCCTCCTGTGTTCACAATAGCTTGTGACCATACTGCTCTTACTATGTCATGCTAGTTAATATTCGCTTACTGTGGTTAGTTTTGCAGTACTGTAAGCACAATGTCACTTTATGATGCCAGCAAGTTGACTTTGTGATATTGTGAAGAGTGCACTTTTCAGAAGCAAAATCAGACTTTTTTTCATAAAATTGGAGTAGAAATGCAGTTTAATGATAGCTGGACAACACTTCATTTGTCACAGTGAAGTAACATACAACTGTTTGAAATGTTTTTCATTGCATAATGTGTCATTCACATGCTATATATAAAAAATAATATGCAGTATAGTGTATACTATAAGCCACGTGATGCAGTGTGATACAGTAATTTCACCATGGTATGAGGATTTTATGGACACACCGCATCCCTAGCTTATTATTTTTATAAAATGGCAGCAACAGTAAAAAGAAACATGGCACCAACATTACATTCAATAATTAGTAAATATATAAAATATATTTCAAAATCTAATGCAATAAGCCCTCCGAGTTAGCAGTATACAGTAATTGTATTTTAATTGTGTTTTTGTACTGTTTAATGTGTTACAGTTTTGAATGAGGGTCAGAAATCTCTCCGGTTTCGTTAAAAATATCTTTATCTGTGTTTCAGTCTCATGGGTTTAGAATGACGTGAGTGAATGATGACAGAATGCTCCTTTTTTGTGTGAACTATCGCTTTAAGGAAATATAAACACAGCAGCTTACATTTTCTAAAATTGTCGATTTGACCATCTCTGAAGAGTTGAGATCAATAATTCAATCTTCAGATCTTTCACGTCTGTGAAACTGGCAAACACACACACATGCATATAGCAGATCACTTTAGTCCTGAATTCAACACACACACACACACACACACACACACTGGCCTCTGCAATCAAGCAGACTGTAGATACACATACTCATTTTATGTGTCAGATCCAAGTAAACAAAGTGCACATACTTGCATGCACAACATAAAATATTTAATGTGTGAGGCTGTGGATTTTCAAAGGACAACGAAACCGATATCAAGACCCGCCAGAGAAATGCTACTCTTTTTCCTTGCCAATTTCAACGCATATCTTCAGTTTTATGTATTTTTTTTTCTGAGGTTTGAGGATATCAGCTGGAGATATCATGTCTCAGCTGTTAAATTGTCCAATTGGTTTTTTTTTTTTCGGGAAGATGTGTTTTCTCATGTCGAGATTTTCGTTCATCTTCGATTTCTTAAAAGCGGCACTAGAAAAAAAAGCCTGTCTTCGGATGCTGCTGTGCTAAAGTTTTTCTTTGAACACAGAAAAATAAGCAATCGATGCAATGAAAGAGCATCATTCAGATGTATTCACATACATTATTGTATGTGTACAATATATTTCACTCCTTGATCATTCTGTCATGTAATATGTCTATGAACATATGTATGCATGTGCTAGTGTGTAATTGCTCTTTGCACGTTGTCATGCTGTCGGCTCTAATAATCCCTGTGGTTTCACTGCTATTCAGACTGAGAGTAATTATAATCATTAATGAGTTCATTACATGGGGTCACTTCTGCAGACCACATTGTCTTTTTGCTGTGGTGAATGTTCTTATAAAACAGGTCTGCTTTTTTAAGTGACACACACACACACACACACACACACACACTTACACTTGCATCAGCTGAGCACTGCATCTCTTCTCCAGGCAGATTTTTCTGACTCAAACATGCATAACAGCCACACTTAATATCCTAACACCCTTAACAGCTGCATAGCAACACCCTGGCAACCACCCACCTTATCCTAGCATCCTCAAGAACTTCAAAGCCTTAAAAAAACACCCTCAACATATTAGCATCCTTAGTAACTGCATGGAAATGACCTAGCAACCACACACAACATATTAGCATCCTTAGCAGCTGCATAGCAACACTTTGACAACCACCCACAATCTTAGCATCATTAGAAACTGCATAGACAACTATCCTTGAAACTGCATAGCAATGCCCTGGCAACCACCCACAACATCCAACA
This sequence comes from Sinocyclocheilus grahami, assembly GCF_001515645.1. NCBI lineage: Eukaryota > Metazoa > Chordata > Actinopteri > Cypriniformes > Cyprinidae > Sinocyclocheilus > Sinocyclocheilus grahami. The sequence goes on from NW_015505498.1 coordinate 580,841, forward strand.
TCCTTACTATCCTTAGCAACTGCATAGTGATGCTCTGGCAACAATTACCCACATCATCCTTGAGTCCTTAAAAACTGCATAGCAACACCCTGGAAACAACCCACAACATCCTAATATCCTTAGTGGAAAGCAATGCCATGGCAACCACCCGCAACATCATAGCATCCTTAGAAACCACATAGCAACACCTTGACAACTACCCACAACATCCTAGCATCCTTAGCAACTGCATAGCAATGCTCTGGCAGCAATCACCCACATCATCCTTGAGTCCTTAAAAACTGCATAGCAACACCCTGGAAACAACCCACAACATCCTAATATCCTTAGTGGAAAGCAATGCCCTGGCAACTACCCAAAACATCTTAGCATCCTTAGCAAGTTCATAGCAATGCTCTGACAACCACCCACATCATCCTAGCATCCTTAGCAGCTGCATAGCAACACCCTGGCAACCACCCCAAACATCCTAGGTCCTTAGCAACTGAATAGCAATTCCCTGGCAAAGGTCCTAACATCCTAGCATCCTTAGAAGTTGCATAGCCACATCTAGCAACCACCTACAACATCTTACCATCCTTAGAAACTGCATAGCAATGCTCTAGCAACCTCCCACAGGTTCATAGCATCCTTAGAAAATACATAACAACACCCTCGTAACCACTAAAACATTCTAGCTCCTTAGCAACTGAATAGCAACCACCTGCAACATCCTACCATCCTTAGTAAAAAAAAAAAAAAGCATTTTAATGCTTGACAACCACCCACATTATCCTGCCTCCTTAGAAACGGCATAGCACTGCCCTGGCAACCACCCACAACATCATAGCATCCATAGTAACTGCATCGCAACACTCTGGCAACTACCCACAACATTTTTGCATCCTTAGCAGCTGCATAGAAACACCTTGGCAACCACCCCAAATGTCCTTGCATCCTTAGCAACTGCACAGCAACATTCTGGCAACTATCCACACATTCTTTCATCATTAGCAACTGCATAGATAACGGCATAGGTATTTTGTAAGAATACACTCAGTTATTACACTCAGCAATCTTCATAATCAGTCAAATTCACACTATAAAACTCTTCCAATAAGTGTTTATCATTATGTAAGTGTGTATAGGCGATGGTTCATACTGTTCCATTACAGCACATTTCTAAACTTACTGTGTGTGTGTGTGTGTGTGTGTGTGTGTGTGTGTGTGTGTGTGTGTGTGTGTGTGTGTGGTAATGAATGTGAGAGCTGGGGAGGCTGTTGCTGTTGGTAATGCTGCATGATGCCATTCAGCTCCATGCCTTGGCCATTCAGGGAGAGAATGTGAAAAAAAATATTGTCATTACCATTTCATTGCAAATTGTTTGATGTGTGTGTGTGTGTGTGTGTGTGTGTGTGGTAATGAATGTGAGAGCTGGGGAGGCTGTTGCTGTTGGTAATGCTGCATGATGCCATTCAGCTCCATGCCTTGGCCATTCAGGGAGAGAATGTGAAAAAAAATATTGTCATTACCATTTCATTGCAAATTGTTTGAGCATGTATATTGAAACAGCCCCTGTGGAGAATATGACTGTTCTGAATCGAATTTACGCTGACTTTTTAGGACTTTTTAGTTGTGTGACATTGTGCACCTGTAAGTTGTGTTATTCTTTACGCCACGTTCAGCAGATTTAGCTGGTTATCTGTACTCCACTAGAGTGTGAACAGTAAAATCAATATTTCACCCATCTTTCCGTCAGCTTAAGATGGATAGAGGCACTCTGGGATTCAAGCGCACTCCGTGAACACACACACACACACACACGTGCGCGCCGCCAGCGATTGAAGTGTAGCAGGCTAATGGATTACATACTGTGTCTCTGGACTTTAAGACTAGACTTTAATGAATGAGGAATATTATGGCTTTCCAGTTCTGTCCATCATGCTCTCTCTTAGTCTTTCCCTCAGATGAACACTATTGCTGTTGTCGGAAAAGCGACTCAGGTGTTCAGAGGAGAACAACACATTAAATCAAAACTGTGCTAGATCTGTCTGTCACAAACTGCCTGAACCATTCCATAATTACCCAGAGTGCTTTGCAGGACGATACAGTTTGAAGATAAAGGTATGTTTCAGTCAGCTCAGTAGTAAGTTCACTATCCGAGGAGTCAGAAAATGTAAAACCTGTCTCATTATCGGAATCATCACTGTGCACTGAGACGTTCACTCCTTAGAAATTTCCAGAATGCGCCACAGCCAGTGAGAGGCGGCTGATCCCCATAATTCAAATTTTTCCAAAATAGTATAATTTCTTAAGTCATTAGATGATGAATGCAAGTGTAAATATATGACAAAGACTGTCTTTAAAAGAAATGTATGTTATTCTAAATATTACATTTGAATAATATTACAATAATTGTTATTTTTATATACAGTAGTTATACTAATAAAACAATCCTGCAAGTTTAATCATAGGATATGTGGAAGAGTAAATATATTACAACGCCTTATTTTCTGTCTTCAAAATAAATGTATATAATTTTAAATATTGAAATTTGATTAATTAACAATAAGTACAATGCAAGTGGGATGATGAATGCAAGTGTAAATATATGACAAAGCCATAATTCTATCTTTAAAATAATAAATAATAGTAATTAGTATTTACATAATTTAACAATTACAAGAATTTATTTTATTTTCATACATTTTTATTTATAAATTAATCATTTATCTATTTTTAGAGGATGAGTGCAAGTGTAAATATGGTGAGGCTTTAAGTTCTGTCTTTAAAATACATTTTTATAATTTTAAATATTTGAATTAACAATATTACAATATTTATTTCCTATATTTTTACTTATAAAACAATCCTGCAAATATGATATTGTAATTTGAGTTGTTAGATGCTGATTAAAAATACTCTCATTTTAATATTTGTTTATTTATAGATTTAATCATTTATTCAGTTTTATTTTGACTGTACAGTATTTGTTAAATTTGTAAATGCCTGACTGCCACACATTTCACAATGCCAGTGTATTTGAAATGTTATACAGCAGTTTTGATATATCAGTTACTTTTATGACCTGATGATGTATGACCCTATAATTGTGTCAGGAAATTGAGTCATCAGTGTCTAGTGGATCCAAGGCCATTGCTTGTGCCTGAATTTATGTCCACAATATACTGATTGATGATGTAGGGATCTAGGGAGTGGACTGAGACATGACACAAGAGTAGTGAGTCTGCTATGACATAACGGAAAGCACTATTATTAAACCATCATGCTTATCGAACTGGTTTACAGGCACATTAAAGTGTGATACAGGACCGGTGATGTGCGTTTAGCTTGAGGGAGGGAGGGAATGCAATTGCTTCGTTTTTGTGGTGGTAAAATACTCATAAATTTTAGCACACACACATAAAGTGAAGGTATGTGCTTTCTGATTAATTTGAGATGAATCCATTCTTACTATGCAGTAAAGCAGCAGTGCAGCACCTGTCATATGACGCCAGGGAAAGCACAGCGCTTAGCGGGAGCCATCTGTTTCACACGCACAACACTCTCTCACATCCAAACCCTCCGGTTCACACATACACAATGCAGAGCAAAGCCTCGCTTCATGAGAGATGACCCCATTTTACTGGACAGTTTTGAGGAGTTTGAATGTTTATTTGTGGATCCATAGAGAGAAAATATATCTTTTTACCCACAGTACACTCTAAATATGACTTTTCTGTAAGAAGTATCACTGTAAAAAATTACCGTGAATTTAACGGTAAAAGACTGTAAAAATTCTACAGTAAAAACCTGTTAAATGGTTAACGGTAAATTCCCCTACTATAGAGGTGCATCTCAATAAATTAGAATGTCGTGGAAAAGTTCATTTATTTCAGTAATACAAGGTAAAATTCCGGCAACCACAGCTTTTTTTTTTACGTTTTATTTTTGCTGTTTTATGCCTTTTTATTTAGATAGGACAGTAGGTCGACAGGAAGGGAAGTGGGTGAGCAAGGGGGGTGGGATCGGGAAAGGTCCACGAGCTGGGACTCGAACTTGGGATGCCCAAAGCACAAAGGCGCTACATGTCGGTACGCTGCCCACGAGGCCATCGGCACCGACAGCTGCCGTAAATTTTACAGTGTATGTTTTACCAGAAAATACTCTTTCAGTCTCTCAAGTTCAAAACATCACCTTATTTGTCTGTTATTTGCAGATTTTTTGTAATGCATTGATTAATTGTGATTTCTGATTGAAAATTGTGTCTACATCAGATTTGTTTTAGTGTACAGTGGCCCTAAAAAGTATTTAGTTTGTTGAATGTCAAAGAACAACATTAGGTAAATAGATTGCTTGAGGTGTTAGATAACAAAATATCAAAACAAGTGGCATTTATTTGAAAGAAACGTAGTACAAGCACACGTTTCAAGCAAAGCATTTAATAAATGATTTTTAGGTTTTAAATGTTAGTGAAACATGTTCAAGACTCGCTTGGACACCTGTGTAATTAAAACAAAGATCATTGTAGTAGGTTTTCAAAAAATATATTATTTTAGTCTTTCTAGTTCAAGTATTTCACGTTTTATATGTTACTTGCCGCTTCTTTGTAATTATTTGTAAAATTGATTAAAGATGTTCTAAGTCCTACAGCTATCTTTTTTATTTCAGTATACAAATAAGCATCATAGAGCAGTCATACATTAACACAGTTATTGATTTATTATTTGCTTGTAGTTTTATAATTGGTCCCTTTGGTTATGAAGTAACAGTATGCACTGTATTAGGGCTGCATCTGCATGATGAATCATATTGTAATCATGATCACAATTTCTGCTTCTCTCAAGCAGATCATCTGCAATATTCTCCCGCTGGTTATTTATCCTAAAGATTTTTCATTTTATTTTGCCATTTGCCTTATCTTGCGTTGGTAACAAGCTTCCACAAGCTTTAATGGTGCGGTTGCCAGATTTCAAGAGTTTAAATCCCCTAATCAGAGCTTTTTTTCCCATAAATGTTTACATTTTCTGCCCAGTGCTTTAACTAATATACCCAACCTGGCAAACGTGCACAAAAAAAAAAACCGTAAGCTGCAGTTTTGATTTTTGTTTAGATATTCTGCTCAAATAAAAGTGTAATACAGCCAGTCTGTTTTCTTTTTAAATGGGCGTTCAAGCAAACTATATGAGTTGATGCTCTCTTGCAATAATTCTGATGAAGTGCAAAAAAAAAAAAAAGACAATAATTGTGATTTAATAATTTTTATTTGATATTTTTTGAGCAAAAGAATTGATTAACCGTTTATCCATTATCATGCAGGCCTAGTATGCTAATAAAACAAATGCTTGAATTATTGATTGGCACAACTGAATATAATTATCAGCATTGCATATTAAGTTTTAAATTGCCATTAAATGCCATCAGAGACCCCAGAAAGAGGTCAAACTCTCTCAGTGAACAATTCATTCTGTGTAATATCTTCCTTTTTTTCATTCTTTTCAGATCAACCCACATCCTAACCACCAGAAAAGATGAGAAGAGAGGCAAACATGCTGGTTAACCTGCTCACTGTCCTCCGAAACTTCACAGAGAGGTACTTTCATGATAAATGTTCTTTTTATGTTCAAGATGATTATGTTACTGTAGATAAAAATGTGCTTGAGGTGCATTCTCACACAGGAATAATCCTTCTAATGAGTGTTTTTAATTGTTTATGTGTAACATTGCTCCCTTTTTGCCTCTTAAGCTTTTCATCCATGTTTATTAGACCACCATAAGATGTCTGCTCTTTAAAAACCTGCAAGAAAGCTTGATTATATTCATCTTTGTGCCATTAGGAAATGGTGGCAGCAAGGCGAGAGTCTACAGAGGATTAGTCTCTTTGAGTCACTGTTATAATCGAGTGAATAATCTTCTTCACTAGTGTTTCCGCAAACATGCTCTCATTCACAGAGTGTAGATATTAGTGTATTTTAATACCTTCTAAAAGGCTTTGGCTGTAAATAGCCATTTCTGCGCTAGATTAATTTCAGCTATCTGTTTCTGGGTTCTGTGCTGTTTATTACTTTATCCGGTTTTTGAAAAATCTGACAGATCCCAAACTTTTGACAGGTATATATGTATAATTCTATATGGGGTCTCTGATACCGGTCAGGAAGTCATTTGCAACCAAACAATTTGGAGAAATTATGTTTGAAAGTTACTCTGGTACATACCCTGGTTGATTTTCTATTGTCACATACAGTATTACAGTAATCATAACCCATCTGCTGTGTTGTTCTGCTGTGTTGAGATACGCCATAGACAGGGGCGGGTGGGGGATCGTAAAATCTGTAGTGGCCGACTGGGTGCGGAGTGTGCAGGTGTAAAAGATTAAATAAATATTGTATATGGTGTTGTGTAGTAGGATGGGTGGGTGGCAGAATGTTTCGTAAGAGAATATTGTTCCTGTAATCAAGCATAAGACAAATGTCATGTGTTCTGTCTCTAAATGTCATATTATGAAGTCATTTCTGTTGCCTCATCAGAAGTTTTTGTATGCTGGGGAGTGATGAGATCACTTGTGTTGTTGCAAACTTGTAAGACTTTCTATATTCTGTGGCACAAAAAAAGTAGATATTCTGAAGAATGTTTATGCTTTTCTTTTTCACAAGATCCATGTTCTGTAAGATAAATAAATTAAAACTTAAAAAAAGTATAATGATAAGAAATGTTTCTTGAGTAGCAGATCATCATATTAGAATGATTTCTGAAGGATCATGTGACACTGAAAACTGGAGTAATGATGACGTCTGTCTAACGTCTGTCTGTCTATTTGTCTGTCTGTCTGTCTGTCTATTTGTCTGTCTGTCTGTCTGTCTAACGTCTGTCTGTCTATTTGTCTGTCTGTCTGTCTATTTGTCTGTCTGTCTGTCTGTCTGTCTGTCTGTCTGTCTAACGTCTGTCTGTCTATCTATCTATCTATCTATCTATCTATCTATCTATCTATTTATCTATCTATATATCTGTCTATCTGTCTGTCTGTCTGTCACACATACTGTATATGCACGGTCAGACGTTTGGGAGAATTAAGTTTTTTTTTTTTATTGGTTTTGATTTCATCAAATGTGAATATATATTTATATCATACAGTCTTTTAAAATTCTTCTTTGATTTCCACAGAGAAAAAAAAATGTTTTAGAACAATATGAGAGTTTTAAATGATGAGAATGTAAATGAAGGCTCTGCTATTTCTTTAACGCAATGAAGGTCCTGAAGGTTGCAAGAGTTTGTGAATGGGTTGGGAAGAACAAAATATAAGTGTGTGTGTGTGTGTGTGTGTGTGTGTGTGTGTGTGTGTAAATAATTAATGCGGGCGGGGGGGGTTC
>NW_015505498.1:588251-619768 GCF_001515645.1 Sinocyclocheilus grahami
ACAAAATATAAGTGTGTGTGTGTGTGTGTGTGTGTGTGTGTGTGTGTGTGTGTAGATAATTAATGAGGGTTGGGGGGGATCTTCACTCTGATTGGGGTCAGAAAGGTAATGAAGAGATGCTCTCATTAGTGTGTGCTCATGGATATGAGTGTTTGGAGGACTTTGTGCATGTGTGTAATCAGCCTTCTGTCCGCTGCATTACCTCAGTCACATGTCCATGCGTGGAGGGGGTCAGGAAGTGAATCTGCATAATGCGGCAAATAAAACCACACTGAGTGAGCATAATTAGGCTGCACTCTGTTGTACTTAAGTTTGAGAGTCTGTGTCGAGAGTCCACAGTGTATTTATGAAAGGGTATCAAAAGCTGTGTCCGAAATTGCTTCCTAGCCCCTATATAGTGCACTACATATTGATATAGTGTTTTTAATTGCTATATTTTTCTATTAGCGTTTATATAGTTTTTTTTATTTTTATTGCAGTTTGCAGAAACTGCTTAGAATTGTATCTTTTTTGTGGCATACCATCCTGCGGCGCCCCTGCTGTTTGCACAACAAGTGCTTATTTGATTATGGGATGCTGTTATTTTGCTCTATACCATCCTGCCATGCTTGAGACTCCAGCAGATGTGTATCTGAGATCATCAGACCTGATTACAACAAACAAACGGAGTCCGCAGGACTCGGCAAATCCCCCTCTCACTTTTCCTCTTCTCCTCCTCCTATTTTGTTTTTTTTGCCCTTCTAGTCTTTGTGTTTTCCATTTTATTTGTGATGTTATGTGTTTATTGATTGGCCAGTAACGTCTAGACCTGAATTGATTGAGGTCTTTTATGTCTCCATAGTGGGGTTATATTGGAGCAGCATGACTGGTAATGATATTAGCTGGGGTTTGGGTTTGCGAACACTCCCACGCATACAAGCAAACACACATACAAGCAAACACATAGAAACGTCGACTCTTGCTCATGATGCCCCAACAAGAGCTTTGGCAGGAGGCAGTCTGATGTCTGGCAGGTCCTGCAGAGGTCAGTTGTGTTGGCCTGCGCTGGCTGTCGATTAATATTTTGAGTGGTCTGCTGGCCTGATTCCTGGTCAACAGATAGAGTCTGGAGAGGATAAAGATGTTCTGAGAGATCATTAATGTTAAGCAAAAGAATTTGCAATCTTTCTTCAAAATGTAATAACTTACTCTGCCAACTTTCTTTTTTCAAGGATGTTACTTGAGGCCAAGAAAAACGTAATAACATAATTGCAACATAGGCTCATTTTAAAAACTGTGCCATTACCTACATTTTTTGCAAAATTCAAAAAAACTCACCTATACATGCAATTCACTGCAGTTTGTGGCAGTAAAAGAAAAACAATCACTTTTATTCCTTTTCACACAAATGATGGTTACAGGGGCAGATTATTGACTTATTTTGGCACAGTTCCTTGGAACATACTATGTTATGACCTCAAAACACTTTTATTATAGTGAGTGATGTGTAAACAAATAAATTTTCCATTTGCATCACAAACAGCTCCATATGTTTGGCTTTTCAGATGAAGTAAACTTGCTTGGTAGCACACCTTGTACAGCACTGCACTTTAGGAGTGCTCTGGTACAAATCCCTTGAAACGAGGGTTGCAACACTCATTTCATTTGACTTTCTAGAGAGAGGAAGCAAGACAGAATGTGGGAGGTATCAGTCTGAAAAGCAGAACCGATTTCATTTCATGCTTGAAAGTCACCAAGAATGGAGAACAAAGTGTCTCCAAGTTACCTTTGCAACTTTTGACATGGATGCACATTAAACCTGAAGGCACCTTCTGTGTTTTTGTCTCAAATCTACTCCATGTTTGTTGTTCCTGTTCACAGTGCTGATTCTTCCTCTCCTCCCTCACTTTCTCTCACTCGGTTTCTTGTTCTCTCTCTCTGGTCAGCAAGATAAACTCATGAAACACAATTTGAATTTTAATCCGCAACAGTAACGCTCGCATGCTCTCCTTGCAGTCGGGCTCTGGCACGTAAAGAGAGAGAGAGACATAGAGCTGGGACTCTTAACTGTCAACCGTGCAAAATGAACACAATAGGCATTGTGTAAGCAGTTTCACACAAAAACACACGATGGTAAACTCCAACACAAATAAACAACAACAAGAAGAGATGAAAAAGATCTTATGAAGAAGAGGTTCCAGCAGATTAAATCTATCGCTTCTTTCTTATTGGTTTATTGGCTTATTTTTTGTACTCATGTTGAGTTGTGGTCTGGATAATTTCATTGTGACGGATCACCAGGTAAAGAGTTTCCCCTACTGGCACAGCAACCTGCATGCGATTTTAAATGATAGAGACCCCTAAAGCCCAGGATCAGGCCAACGAGGGACATGCGCGTGGATCGCAGAGAGAGGGCAGGGAGGAAGTAAAGCCTATGTGGGTACAGTAGAAATTGATGTGCTATTTTTAGACTCACTGTGTGACATCTGCAGATCCTTGTCTGTTAACATCAGTGTTCTCAATTTATGAGACAAGACATCAGCTGATATATTAGAAGAGAGAAATACTGGTCTTTCACCAAGTGCACCAAGTCATTTTTTCCTCATTAAGACACATTTTACACAAAACTCAAGTTGACGGCAGCCATTGACTTCCAGTATGGAAAAAATCCTATGGAAGTCAATGGCTACCGTCAACTGTTTGGTTACCAACATTTTTCAAAATGTCTTCTTTTGTGTTCAACAGCAGAAAGAAACTCATACAGGTTTGGAACAACATGAGGGTGAGTAAAGTATGACAGAATTTTCATTTTTGGATGAACTATCCATTTAAATCAAGATATACTGTATAATAAAGATACCGTAGTTGAATACTTGTTTTCTGAGAATTCCACAAAGTTAAGTAAGGTAAAGCTAAAAGCAAAAACCAATATCTGTCAATAAGGTATGCACATTTGTTTTTGTTGATTTTTCTGAGCCCATACATTGGTACACTGTAAAAAATGATTGTGATTTTAACAGTAAAACACTGTAAAAATGCTACAATAGAAACCTGTTAACTGTTTAACAGTAAGTTTCCATACTATATTCGGTGAATAAATGTAATTACATTTAATGTAATTTTGCAGTAAAATACTGTTAAAAATACGGTTTTTGGAAGTGAAAAAGAAAAAGTCATTGTATAATTTACAGTGAAAAAAACGTAAATTGACACTCCCAGAATTCCCTGCATGACGCTTCATATTTGATGTTTTTTTGTTGAATTAACATGTTTCTTCTTAGTTTTTTCTTATCATTTGTGTACATTAGGGTTTAATCTTACATCTAAATGTTGTTAAATTAATGTTTATTGCATTATTTCAGTATCGTGTGTCACCACGATGGGGTTTAATGTTTGTGTGAATGATACTGTGCACCTTATGTATAAATATTGCCCTCAGCTCGTAGAAAAGCTGTTTGTGGTGAACTTTGGTTCATCATGTGACTTTCTCATCACCACCAGTTTTTGGTGGTTATCAGTGCATTACAATGGTTCAAAACAGATATTAACACTTCAATATGTTGGTTTATTAACATTACATCAGTTAATGAAATACGGTATTTTATTGTGAATTTAAGTTAAGTCTGTAAAACCTAAAATGTTGATACCATATTTTTTTACGGTGAAGTTCTGGCAACCACAGCTGCCGGTATTTTACCGTAAATGTCACAGATTTTTTTTTACAGTGCAGATATTCTTGTTTTAATCATGAACTCACTTCATTTTGATCAGTTTCTCAGAAAAAATATTTCTTAACTTGCCCTTTTGTTTCTCAATGTATCTTGATTTAAGAAACTTTAGACATTTGCTCTGGAAAACAAGAAAAATAATAATTTTTGCAGTGTGATCAGAAGGTACGGTAAAAATGATTTCATTCTTGTTTTAAGTTTGTTTTTGTTTGTTTTTTTTGTCAAATGAATGCAGATCTGCTGAATGTTATATTTTGTTGCTAATGCAACTAATTTTCTGCTCCTTACACAATTACATTGAGAGAACATATTAGCATATTCTGTTCCCAGTCTTTAAATGTTCTTCTTTAAAAGCCTTAAATTGACCTTCATAAAACCTGCAGAAACCCTGATGTGCACTCACATGAGATGAAGATTCCAGTTCTATCAGTAGCTAAAACCATTAAAACACCATAAGAGTATAAATGTGGCAAATTTTTTCATTGCAGTTCCTTTGGAGGCCATTTGTGCCATGGCAGAAACTAAATCTCTCTCTTTCCCCTCTCTCTTTCTGCTCTTTTGATTCCTGTTACCTGCTGTTTCCATTGCAGGGTTTAATTTATAATTGATTTAAAAGGCAATCATGCATAATTCATTTCTGTTTGCTAATGAGGCCTAAAAGAAATGGACAGATCTAGTTGAGTATTACTTTTCTACAGGCACACAGTTAATTGACACTCTTAATGAATATCAGCTCAGGTCTGGACCTTGTTTTATTATTGATAAGAATTGATTAACTTTGATACAGACACCCACAATGTAAATTTCAGATATTTAATGTTTTGCATATAGTCAGTAACGGTTTTCTTTCATGCTTGGAATGGCAGCAGCAGTTGTTAATTTATGTGTGTAATTGTGGTTGTATGTGCGTGCATATGATTGATTTTATGTATCTGCCAAGTTGCACAATATTTGGGTGAATGTCAGTAGAAGGTTGATTATTTTACAGTGAGTTAACATGTTCATTTTGTGAATTGGTCCTTGGAGAGGTGATGAGAAATCAAAATTTCCTTCACATATTAAAATTGATCATCTTCTGAAGAAAATTGATCTACTACTATAGAATTCAATGTTGATCGACTATTAACATACTGTGAGGGAATAAGGCTGTTGTTCCTAAATACTAGAACAACTAAAATGCCAAAGCATGCTGTTCCTGGCTGTGTTTAGCACCAGCCACACTGCATATCCTTCCAGAGCATCCCAACATTAGAAAAGAGAGCCTGAAGTTTATTTTTAACAAGGTCCCCAATCGTTTAAGCCCGACCTTAACGGTTTGTGCAGCACATTTCAGCGCAGATTGTTTTGTGAACCTGTCACAGTGTAATGCAGGCTTTGCATTGATACTGCCTCTGCAAGACTCATTAGCACACTATATGTGATGCATTAAAAGACATATGTAGTTGATTGAGCTCTGTGATGTCCATAAAGGACACTCCATTGATTTCCCTCATTAACTTCCATCAGAGAGGCACGGTTATTGAAGCATGGGGCAGTGCATACTACACTTGATCCAACAGCAAACCCACTGTGTGAGAACAGATCAGCAATGTGCAATTTGTACAAAGTGATTGGAGTAGTCCAGTACACAGAGAAGTCAAGTCTTTCATTTCACGAAAGAGATCAAGATATAAAAAATGATGGCCTCAAAAAAGTAAGGCAGATAGATATCCACATACGTCCCCAGTGGGTTGATTACGTTAAAAATAGCAAACTTTTTTTTCTATTGGTTTTCTGAAATGTTATGTTTAAATATGCAAATGAGGTATCTGCAAATATGCACATTTCCAGAACACAAATCTGAATACTGGATAAAGCCTGGTTCAAAATTCTTGTTTGATTTTCATTTTAAAACATCCATCCAAAAGAACCAGTTTGAAAAGAATCAGATTTCCCTGTTTGCCTGAGGCAGGTAATAATGTTGTAAATAATGTTCAGTTTCTTGCACAGACCCATTGTTTCGCTTCATAAGGCCTCAATAGGAACCACGCTATGGATATGCTTTTTAGTTGTATTTTATGCAGACTTGCATTTTATGAATCCCCAAGGACTAAATATTCTTTAAGATTCTGCTGAGGAATGGATGACCCGAGGGCGAGTAAATTAACAGCAAGTTTTCATTTTTGGGTTAACTATCCCTGTTTTGGGGTTAATATAACCCTTTGTCTTTTAAACCCCAACTAAGCAGGCCAAAAAGTGACAGCGACAAGTAACACAGTAGTAGGCTAATTAGGAATAATAAAGGGCCAGATTTTTTTAGAATGTAAATGAACATAAGTTGTTTTTGAGATATGTATTCTGTTTAACGTGACATTTGATGTGTACAATTTCATTTGAAAACATAAGACACATGTCACAAACGTCGTTCCCGCTGTTGTGTCAGCCTCCTGGCATTGTTTTTAGTCCCATTCTAATGATGTGCATTTCAGTCCCATTTCCACAGATCATTAGAACCATTTCCATATTCCAGGAATGATTGTGGCCGTCTGTGCATCGTTATTAACAGTAAATTATGCCTCTTTTGTATATGATAAAGTCCTCGATATGCCACTCAGCTATGTCTCAGTTCTAATCCTGATCCATAATTGTCGCATTTATTGCCCTGCCATGCAGTTCGACTGGCATTAAGGAGCGTTAATTGAATTGAGCAGACCAAACACCTGGTATTCCATTTGGTCTGCATGTTAATTAAGGAACATAATTAAGTTGTCTGAAGCATCCGTTGGCCTAATTACAAATCTGAGTAATCCCTCTGGTTTGGATGACTACACACACACACAAAACAAACAAATACACAAACATTAAGAAATATAGGAAATGAGATATAAATAATACAGATATATAAAGGTGTTTGTTTCTTAGCAATACGCAGGTTCTATATCATGAATTCATGAATGAATGAAAAGAAATGGAGATTTAATGAACCTGGCACAACTGAATGTAAATCGAGAGCTACAGCGGAGGGAGAGATTTTAAGCGAATAAGTATTAAAGTTTGGGTCTGATGATCTTCTCGCAAATCTATTATACAGATCTACTGTTGATAAATGATGACAGTATTTACCTCATGAAGTTTATATTGTAATATGTAGTAGATGGTGAAGAATTGTGCATATTTTATCTCCCTCATCTTTATGAATGAGCGGTTGGAAGTAGGAAAGCAGAGACATTTTTAAATAAGTGTGTTTCAGACTTGTTTATAATTAAAAGTCTTGCATAATGTTTAGGAAAGTCATACGGGTTTGTGGCAACATAATGACAGAATTTTAATTTTTGGATGATCTATTCTTTAAGACAATGAATGGGACTTCATCTGTACTGAGAGACCCAGAGATAGCGGCAGACAGTGGAGGATGTTGGACATGTGAGAGAAATGTCAAGTGATGATGAGTGATAGGAAAAGGTTGGAAGTGGAGAGGAGATTATAATCATAGACAATGGACAGTGAATAAAGATGTAAAACTCACCATGCCAGACAGACATGACGTGTAACTGATGCTCAGAGAGAGAGAGAAGATCTTGGCACAGCAGAATACTGGTCTGAATGGTGACGCGCAGTGGTCTGGAAACACAATCTTTCCACCATTGCAAACACATAAATGCACACGTGATGTTATCAATGTAAACACCCTCTTCAAAGATGCACAATCTGAAAAAGAATTGAATTTTAAAACAATATTCGCTTATTGCTAGTAAATTTATTTACATTAATTACAATGAAATGGCAAGTAAGATTAAATGTGAAATTTTGAAGTATAAAGACGTATAAAATACACAAAAAAATTTGGTGTAGAAAATTTGTGATTAAATTACACAAATAATCAAATAATTACAAAGAAATGGAAGAAACACATTGAATTAAATGTGACATTTTAATGTAGAAAGACTCAAATAAACAAAGACTTTTGATGTAGAGACGTTTTTACTTTAATAATGTTTTTTACAACTTCAGAAAAAAAAAAAAAAAAAGGAAACTTAAGCAATTTTGAGGCTTGAATTGAGGAACTGCTTAAGCTGATCAAATTAAGGCTACCTCTTTATTTTAGGAGAATTGTCTCAGTTATGCGGTTTTATTTAGGTGTTGATTGTTAGTTCCCTGCATGCTTTGCATATGGCTGGATATGGAGAGTAAATTAAATATCGAAATTAAGTGCTATTTTATGTGTTTTTGAGTGAAGAGAAATATCTGTTCATGTTTAATGTTCAGTTATGTTTGACATTTGAAAGAGTTTCTGTCGTTACCATTGTGCAGAAGAGTAGCGCTTATGGTTAGGTGTGGATAACGGCATGTACTAACACTATGAGGCATGATGCTTTGTTCAATGAGCAGAAGCTTTGCTGACACCAATGCAGTTGCAAGTTTTTTCCTACCTGAACTGTCTAGCTGTATACAGTCTTTTAATTGTACAAGATAACTCAAAATCAAATACAAACGGGCCTTACTCAATCACAGACTTTGAGAATCAACTTAAAGTAAATGAGCACATTTCATTAATAATATGAAATTGATTGTGTCATAGATTAAATGTGACCTGGGACCACAAAAGCAGTCTTAAGTCGCTGGGGTATATTTGTAGCAGTAGCCACAAATACTTTGTATGGGTCAAAATGATCGATTTTTCTTTTATGCCAAAAGTCATTAGGATATTAAGTAAAGATCATGTTCCATGAAGATATTTTGTAAATTTCTTACCGTAAATATATCAAATCTTAATTTTTGATTAGTAATATGCATTGCTAAGAACTTCATTTGGACAACTTTAAAGGCAATTTTTAAAAATATTTAGATTTTTTTTTGCACCCTCAGATTCCAGATTTTCAAATAGTTGTATCTCGGCCAAATATTGTCCTATCCCAACAATTCCATACATCAATGGGAAGCTTATTATTCAGCTTTCAGATGATGTATAAATCTTAATTTCGAAAAATGGACCCTTATGGCTGGTTTTGTGGTCCAAAGTCACAAATAATTTTATGGTTTATGGTTTATTTATGGCAATAATTGCATGGTTTATTCAGGTAAATTTCATTAAAGAAATCAAGCCTTAAAAACTGCTCAAAAATATAATGTGTAATATTGTCACCATGTTTTTTTCAGTAGATAGCACATGACACTTTTTACAGTGTTCTTTAAAAAAAAAAAAAACATTTTTAAATTGTAATATTTTCTTGTAAAACATACTCCAATAATCTTATTTACAATTTCAAAAATCATTTTCAACAATGCATTCTCACAAGAGCGACTCCCACAAGCGCGTTTGCATTAAAAAGAAAGCAGCGGCGTGTGATTATCATAATCAGCTGCAGGTTGTAACCATGTGAATTATGAGAGGTAGCTGATGTGCAGAGGACACAGACGCACTTATAAATCCCCACGATTAGAATAACAGCAGCCAGACTCTCAGTAATTATACTGATCAACTATCCCATTAACGCTAATTACTATCAATGCTGAAAACAGTTATTCTTAATATTTTTGTGGAAACAGTGATACGTTATTATTCAAATTAATGCTTTTGTGCATCATGCGCTCATTAAATGCAACATTAAAATTAACATTGATTCCAGTGAAAATATTAAACACAACAAAAATTTTGTGAAAAAACAAAAAAAAGGGGGCAAGTATGTGTAAAATCTTAGTTTAAAACTCCAATTACAAATGACTAATTTGACTAAGAATCGCAGTGTTCTTAAAATCGTATGAACAATACATGTTGTTACTATATACAGTGCCGTGAAAAGGTTTTTGCCCCCTTCCTGTTTTTTTTATTTTTTGCATATTGTGTTCCTTTGGAATGTATGTCACAGATTCTTTAACAGGATAGCAGAAAAAATATACAGGCCAAACATTTATCATTGTGAAAAACAGAAAAGTTCTAATGCAGAACGACACAAAAGCACTTATGCGCGTGATGATGTGCTTTAAAGCAACATCACTTTTTTGAGTCGCAGGTGAGCGTCGCTTCATAATGGAAAGTTTTGAGCACAAAATGATGTGACGTGACTGATGCAGCGGACGAGAGAGCTTCTGTGAATGTAAATTTAACAACTTCATATGATGCTCCTCAAATAAAGCTATCGAATGTCTTCAGTTAATCTGGAATATAGAGCACAAAAACATTTATGGTGCTTTGTTGTACTTTTTGAGCTTAATAGTTACAACCATAATGCAGAGTATCAGACTTGTATTGGGCCTGCATGACTGATCAGATTTGACAAAAACGGTCTATATCATACCTATATAATAATGAGCATCGGTGCATACCTACTGAAATGTCTACTTAATGAGAAAGAGAAATAGTGTCTTCGTTTACTATTTACCGGTATTTTATGAGCACAGTCGAGTTACTGCGTTCTGTTAATCAAATGAAACCGCAGTGACGTAGAGTTGATCATGCCTGACTGCTCCAGCCTTATCTGGCATTCACTCCGGTCTGTGCGCAGGTCCCGCGCGAGAGTCTATTAACTAACAGCAGAGCGCGGCGCGAGCGCTGGAGATTCCTCCGCTGCACTGACGGACTGTGATGTGCTCGCGCTTGGGACAGGGGACCGGCACGCGCCACAGCGCTTTGGCTTCTTGGCACGCAGGATAATATAGGAACATAAGGCTATTTAGTGCTCGTTTTTTTTCGTGCAGGAGTGGCAGAAGCCCAGTGCCTTCTGAAAACATTGGGGTAAGTGTGCGCATTTGAACATTTTCATCATAAATAGTGCATCACGAGACACTGTGCTTAATATAACAAATCTAAGATCCGATTGTATCTCCTAATATGCGTCTCAGCAACATAATTTAACGTTTGGTGGTATTAAAATTAAATTCATTTGTACTGAAACGACACGAAAAAGACTTAAATCACTAAAAAATAATTGTGCTGGCGCTCCATGGGGCATGTGCAAGACGTGAAAAAGTGCACAAGCTGTGGCGTGAATGTGTATTTGAATTTGTTTGATTTGCTAACATATTAGAATGTTTAGTCACAGGCTGTTTGTTTAGATGCAAGTGCATTGAGCGCCGTGCTGTTTATTGAGCTACGGACTGTTTGCTCACTCCTCCAGGATAAATGTCAAAGGCGATGTAGTAGAATTGATGCTCGTGTCTCTCAACGACTGTGCGCAGAAAATAGCTCAAGATAAGGTGTCTTTGTAGATCAAATAACCTATTTATCTCAGGGGGCTCGTGGCGTCGCGCAGTGCACGCTCATTTATTGCGCATCTGTTCGCGCGCTGGCTGTGGGGTAAGGAAACGCGCTCCTTTTGTATTTTTATCTCGATTTCTTTTGCGTAATGATCCAGCGGTTTCACCGTGATAGATATTTGGGCTCGGTTGTCAGTGATTTTGAGCTGTAGGAAGCGCGTAACGCGGCGGTTCTTCTTAGCCTACACCACAGTCTCTGACCTAAACGCTCAACAGCATCATTATAAAACTAACCGTGACAGCGGAATGAATTATTTAAAACGAAGTGTCATTACAATCTTAAATTTCATTAGTCAGATCAAATTAAAGATGAAACGTTCCCCGGGGGGAACAGGTGCCAGAGGGAATGTACTGTGGACGGTCACGGCAGCTGCACGAAACAAATCTCGGAAACGTTCATTAACAACTCGACTGTAATACGTTGCTTTCGTGAAGAAGTGCGTCCCATCGCTTACATTTGTTTAGTAAAACGACCGAACTGATGGACTTGAAAGTGCTGTAAGCATTTTAATACCACATGTAAATTGTTTATTCAAACCGACAGATGTAACTCAAATATATATGTCGTGAAATAATCGTGCTGTCTCTGTGGCAGCTCTGTAAACAGAATAAAAGAGAAAAGTGAGCGGCCGCCCTTGCATAGCCAGTCAGAAAGGTTTACCGCCTGTCAATTAGTGCTGGGCGGTATGACCACAAATCTATATCACGGTATTTTTCAAAATTATACCGGTTTCACGGTACATGACGGTATTATTTTTTTTCATGCATGACCGGGTGTTAACCATATTTTCTACTGATTGAGAGGAAATACTGCAGTATATTGACTTAGAATGCCCTATTTTACTGTCATGAGTGAATATTGTCAAAAAATACCACACTAAATAGTGACTAAACACAACCCCTTTTAATACGTTAACCAGGAGTCACTCATTTATAATCGCGGCATCGTCTGATAAAATCAGCATGCATCTACACTAAAGAGCGGCTATGCGGTTGTTTTGGCCAGATTACTTCTTTGTCTCATGCAGCGCACTGCCTGCGTCTGAGTAACAAACTAAAAAAAGCAACAAACAAAAAAGTGCATGTGATATTAACAGACGAACTATGCTCATATTCATAATTCCAAACAATCAGTAATCGACAGGTGCTAGGAAACGCTGCTCACTGCACAGAACAGACGCCGAGAGAGGCGACACTTCTCCGGGAAAGTCAGACCTCGCGCTCGCGGGACAGCACTGGAGAAATCTTCCAACTGAACCATAGCTAAGGTTTATCCCAAAAAGTCGCTAGGTTTGTCAGTATGAATATTCTATGGAAAAAAGCCTCTAAAAGGGTCTGAAAGTTGCTAAATCTAGTGCTAAAGTCGCGCTCGTGTGTGTGAGACGCGGGAGCTGATGGCAGCGGGCGGTGGATATTTGTGGCGGTCAGTGTGGATATTGTGGATGAGTTCTTCTGTGTCATCATGTTCTATTAGTTCTACAGCTTCAGTTTCTGAACTTTCACGCTTAGTAACACACACAGCTGTTCCCTCACCACAGTGCAACAGTGAAAACGGACCCCTTTCAAACAGTCGCGTTCCCAACGTTGTTTAAGTGACATACACCGGTATTTCAAAAATCCATATCATAACAAAAATAAACACCGGTATTCGGTATGAACCGGTATACCTCCCAGCACTACTGTCAATCATTTAGGATGTTCAGGTTTGTTGAAATGTTGGTTGCAGAAATGTTCATTCAGTAGATGCTTATCAAAATCAAAGGCTTAGTGTCTATAGCTGAAGTTAGCAAAGAGTTACATAATTACTTCAACTGATATTTTAATTAATTTATTATTGCTTTGAATGTGTTTTTCCAAGTGTCTATCATTTATGGTGGAAAAACAGCCTATTTTTTAAGCGATTGTACTGTGAAATTCAACCACCATGCCATGTAAACTCACATGCATGGTCACATGAGATCTGGAAGTTTATGATCATATCTCCACATTTGTAGGCCTGTCACGATAACAACTTTTTGTTGTTCGATATATTGCCACAGAAATAATTGCGATAAGCGATATTATTGTCATTTTAAAGACCATTTTATGCCACTGAATATATAATCATAATGTAACAGCATAATAATGCAAGAAGGCCTACACGCTTCCAAATGACAACAAACTTTTAATTTTTAAGAATATTTAGATCATGGAAATGAAGAATCAAAACATTAGATACCTTAAAAAACCTGAATAAATAGTAAATAAACATTTTCTAACAAAAAGTGCAAAGTAACAAGTAGAAAAAAAGAAAAATGCAAAAAAAATTTAAAATAACTTGAATGGAGATTTTTCCATCTACAGATTTTTCCCTGACCTTCTTTTCGCTGTAAATTAATGGTGCACACTATTGCTGAAAAACACAATCACTACTTGGCAGTCAGATGTCCGTATGCACAAAGGCACAGATCTCTAAACAAGATCATATCTGCAGATGAAACATTTTTTTGTAGAAGCATTTTTTTTATTTAAACTAGCACCTCATGACTACACCACGTTAAGTTTGAGAAGCTGCAAAAGACACAGGCGCAAGTAGAATGTACAAAACATGGTGACATTCATTTTTAAGTAAATATAATGGGCGATATATTGCGTCACCAAAAATGATTGAGGTCATGTACATATATTGCGCGATAAGTCGATATATTGATTATTGCGACAGGCCTATGCATTGTCTACGATTTGTCATGTGCCCAAATCCTGTCGCCAAATGTCACTGTTTGTCATGCCACTGGAAGTCACCAGCTCTCATTGATAATTGAGTTCACTGGCGTAAACCGGGCTTAAAACAGCATTTGCATTCACTTCCCAAAGCTGTGATTGACAGACTGAGAAAACTGAATGTGCTTTTGACAGGTCATCATGAGCAAAACGCACATTGGGAGTGTGTATTTTACTATATATATTTAATCGTGTTTTACTTTACACACCATTACTGAAATGTTTCCAGCACGCTTTTTTGTTGATAAATAATAACGACCCTTCACGTAACCGTCGACACGATTTCCATAAAGACTGGAGCTTCAGTGTAGCTCAGGCCCACGACACATGCAAACACATCAGGCAGCTGCGCTCATGTCCTCAAGGGATAATTTGAGGATTTTTAACATCTGTTTTCATTCAGCTGCAAAGCGATCACAAGAGTGGTGCGTTGATAGCTGTCAAATGGTGTTTATGGGTTTGTGTCATGACCCATTGCATTAGAAGGGGAAAGAGTTCAATCTGACAGGAGCTGCACAAATGAGTGTCTGCTGTCTTGCAAATGCTACAAATAGTAATGGTTTTACAGTAAATTTAGCTAAAATCATGACTTCTGTTTGAGCAATGGGAAAGGATATCACTTGAGGGGGCATTTTCCTCATATGTAACTCATTTAGGACATCATATTACAAATATTAATGTGCAACCAAACAAATGTGTGCAGAGACCCTGTTGCGTAATACAACACG
This sequence comes from Sinocyclocheilus grahami, assembly GCF_001515645.1. Classification (NCBI taxonomy): domain Eukaryota; kingdom Metazoa; phylum Chordata; class Actinopteri; order Cypriniformes; family Cyprinidae; genus Sinocyclocheilus; species Sinocyclocheilus grahami. The sequence goes on from NW_015505498.1 coordinate 602,680, forward strand.
TAATTTTTGCATTTAAAAACATGACAAAAATGAAAAGAAAAAAAAAATACACGGTCTCAAAATTGTGTCAGACGTGAGTGCAACTTTTAAAGATGTCTATCTAGCATGTTCCTACATAAAAATAAAAAAACAATGGCAAAGCAGTGCAGTGGAATGCAAAAATGCAATTCTGTATGAACAGCCTCTAAACTCACCATTAGACTAAAGGAACTCTACTTCACAAGGGAAATTCACTTGCGCCTCTCTGAACATTCTAGGAATTTATCAATATCATCTCATGACACGCTTCATTTGTTTTAGATATATTCCTGCTGCAGGCTATTTCATAGTGATGGTGAGAAAATCAGCAGTGGGAAAAATTATAGATGATGCCTGTGCTTTACACCGTGTCCTAACTAGATGTTGACATGTTACTTTTCCATGTTAATCATAGATTTTATTTTGTGTTTTTTCCATTTCTGTGACACCTCAGTGACTGTCTCTGTTGCGTGTTTGTTTTGTACAATATTAAAACATTATCATTTGCATATTTTTTTTCATGACTTTAAAGGGGTCATATGATGCTGCTAAAAAGAACGTTATTTTGTGTATTTGGTGTAATGAAATGTGTTTATGCGGTTTAAGGTTAAAAAAGCACATTATTTTCCACATACTGTACATTATTGTTTCTCCTCTATGCCCCGCCTTTCTGAAACGCGTCGATTTTTACAAAGCTCATCGGTCTGAAAAAGCGAGGTGTGCTCTGATTGGCCAGCTATCCAGTGCGTTGTGATTGGCCGAATTCCTCAAGCGTGTGACGGAAATGTTACATCCCTTACCATATTGTGATGCCTGCGGCAACCACATGTGACGACCCCGGGCTGGACTCCGCTTCGTCCACGGAGAAAGCCGATCCGGCGATCCACAGCGCAAGTTGAAGTATTTCCTCAACGACCAGCACGGATCAGCTGTAGGCATGACGAAGCGATAGCGTCCTCTTTTGGAAGACCAAACAAAGTAGTTTCGCTTTCACAACGAAGCACACAGCGCCTTCACGACATGGCGGTGGCAACAATACTACAGCGAGAATAAAAGTTACGCCTTCTTTCTTTGCGTGTACATTTGGGCGGCATTATGCAAATCTTCCCACATAGTGATGTAGACATGTGGGGGCGTGTTAGAACGAGTCGTTTTAGGTAGGCGTGGCTGACTCTTAACTTTTATAAAGAATATCTCTTTGGATTTGAGACTTTAGTCTTTGCAACTTTACAGATCTTCTTTATGCACCAAGAGCTTGTAACACTCCAAAAAAGAAAGGAAAATAGCCATAATGAAGATGACAATGAAAAACGTTCTAAAGATCTTGAAAATAACTTAAAGGAAACAAGAACGTTCAAACTGTGAACAAACAAGTGTATTCCTTGACAAAGACTGTATCAGTCACTGAGCCCCTGTTTTGAATGATTTCGTTGTGAGTCCAAGACAACAGTGTTGGCTCCGGCCACACACTCTTCTGATTGGCTGTGATTTGTGATTGATTTTGTTGTGTCTGTTGCATCTGCATCTGGTGACAGACACATTGCTTGTCACGGAAGTCAGACAGAATGTTTGAGTCACATAGCCAAAAGCGAACAATTATTAACTAAGAATCACTAAGAAAGAACTGTGTTTTGTCATTAACATGGCAGCCCTGGCTCTTGATCTGCCGAAGTGTTGATGGAAGGGATCTGAAGTATGGTTCTCTCATGCATTTTCATCAGCCAAACCACACATTACGGCAACACAATTGCTTGTAGTTGCAGCTCTTTTGAGTGTTTAGTGCTAAAAGATCTCTCAAGGCTCTCAGGCAATCCTTGATTGAGACGAAAGGTATTCATAGAGATTTTGGATGAATATAGGCTGACATCCCAAAACAACACCTTAGAACGAAGCAGTTAAGCCTTCTGATGCTCAAGTGTTTGCCTTCCTGGATAGAAAGCTTATGTCATTTGCTATCTAACCTTTATGACCTTGAAGAAAGCCCAGCAGAGCCTGTCCTTTCTCAGGGATTGCTTGAGTACACAGTTCGATAAGTGAGAGAAAAGACAACGGCATGAAATAAAAAGAGGAACAAAAACATGTACGCACAAGTCATAAGTCACAATAGTCGAGTAGTAACTGTTTTAGGTTTTTTTCTTTTCTTATTTTGACAGTTTTAGCTTGCTCACAGCATGCTGTGTTTCAGCTTTTAGACTGTTTTGCACGGTATGTAGCCCTCTTTGAAATGTTACAACCGTGCACATTCAGACAGATGTCATGTCACATGCGTCACGTCTCAAGCTGTTTTTCAGCGTTCTGCCATGAGTGTTGTTTTAAATCTGTTAAAAGTAGTCCAGACATTGAAAAACATGTCTCGTCTGTGCTCTCTTCCATTATGTTGCACTCAAAACGATTTCTGAATGCAAGAACAAGTCTATATGCTCCCTGAAAATCAGGGATCATTCAGATAAACCACCAACTAATTGATTTTGTAAGTAGCTGACCATCGTTTTACAATCCGTTACAGAAGGCACTAGATGAAATCTTTTATTATAGATAATAAAGAATAGCTCACGTTTTGACTCGCATTTAGTTCACACTGACATCAGCAGTGTTGGGAGTAACGCATTACAAAAATAATAATATTACAGTAGTATATTACGTTTTCCTGTAACGCAGTAACATAACGCATTACTAATAAAATTTGGGTAATATTATTACTCGTTACTATCTCAGTAACGCAAGTTACAACAACATATTACTAACACCGCAAAACAGCACCAGAGAAAAAATTCCGCAGGTAAAATAGTTAGTCTATCTTCTGTTGCTGGAATTAGGTTGAGATAACTAGTAATATATAACGTATTACATTTTGGAAGTAACTTGCCCAACTCTGGACATCAGTTCATCATTTACCGTCATGTTATTTTGCCTGCGAAACACAAAAAGAAATCTTTGGAGGAAAGTTTTCAAGAAAGTAGAGATGCACCGATTTTTCTCATGATCGGCCCGGATCGGTGATCGGCCGGTCAGTCTCACTTCTTTCCGATTCTGAGCCGATCCGTTTTGTTACCAGCAGCACAGGCAATAACATCAGCCGCGCATTCTCACTCTCTATTCTCCCGACGACCCCTTCTCTCTCACACACGTCTCATTCGCTCCGGTTAAATAGTGCTTGTATTGTGCATTATTTTAGTCATTCCCGCAGGTTTCGCGCTTACACCAAAAGCGTGCGCACCAGAACTGATCTATATTAGTGGAGCGCACAAACACACGCTCAGTCTCAAACAGCTTGTGAGCCACAAATACCAAAATGAGTGGCTAACTGCGCTTAAAAGGTCAAATACATACAAAATGATGTCAAAATGCCCGTCTTGGCGAGTATCCAGTTAAACTCAAATGTAAAATAACACAGTGTTATTTTACATTTGATTACTTTAATTTCTGTAATATTTCTTCCCTGAATAAAAACTTACTTAACCTGAAAAACTTAGTTCCAGAGCTTTCTTTATTCTATTGCATTTATTTGTGCTGTTGTTTGCGATTTTTAATGTGTTCTTATTTTATTACTGAATTTGTACTTGTTTTTTTATGAAAATAAAACGTTGCGTTGAAGAAAAGTAGATTTTTGTTTGTATATGCTGTCGATTATAGTTCTTAGAAAGAAAATCAGAATCGGCAAAAATCGGTATCGGCAGATCACACTAACAAAAAATCGGAATCGATGCATCTCTACAAGAAAGTGTATGATGACCGAAAACACGGTAAAAGTATCTACTAAAACTTTTAGATGCTTTTATGTAGTGAAACTGAATTCCAAGTCTTAAATTCTGTAGCTCCCAAATGTCGCAAATGTTGATTTGATTGATCACATTTAATGATGATTTAATTTAATTATCAGCTTATTTAATGATTCTTTTATAGTGCTTTTTGCTCTTTGTGAGGTTGACAGTATTAATCACTGTCCATTTAAATGGAAAAGAGCAGGCCGAAATCTCATTTAGTGTTTCACAATTGAGAGAAAATAAAACGGCATGAGTTTGGAACAGCATGAGAGTGAGTAAATGATGACAGAATCTATATTTCTGAGTAAACCATCCCTCTAAATTGTTTTCACATGCAATACAGATCCCGCAATTAACCAGGGACCAACTGCTGCTGCCATAAAAATGGAGAGAACATACACTCTGCAGAGAAAATGTATGAATAAAATGCTGGTTCATTTATAATATAAACAAAAGAGATAAATTTGTCTGTATTCAGGGAGAATATGGAGCTCAGCAAGAAATGCTCTGGAGCAGAAGAACATCACTGCACATTGTATGATCTGCATAATGTTGTACTTCCGTCACCTCAGAGGATTGGCCGTGGTGTTTCATCCTTACTTAATGTATTCCCAGTAGTCAATTAATCTTGACAAATTCTCAACAAAGTCTCCTTTCACTGTCTTTATCTACAAATGTCATTTGCTTCATTTTATTCAGGCATCCAGACTTGACCCATTCTAGCACTTCTTCATTCCTAATGTTTTCTCAGTAAGAAGCAAATAAGACAGTTTGTTACAGAGTGCGACAGTCGGGTTTCGGAAGTAAAAACATTATTTTTGTCCATAGGGAATTAGATTTTTAACAATAACTTATCAAACTTTAAAGATAGACCTACTGTGAGTTCTGAGGTTGTTAATCAATGGTATATGCTTTTGTTGTATTATTATTTCAACTTATTTTGAAAATAATTGTTTAAAGTTCACCCAAAAATGAAAGTTCTATCATCATTTACTCACCTTCATGTCATTTCAAATCTGTGTGAGTTTCTTTCTTCTGTTGAACACAAAAAGAATATATTTTAAAGAATGTTGGTAACCAAACAGTTGACGGTAGCCATTTACTTCCATAGTAAGGAAAAAATGCCATGGAAGTCAGTGGCTACCGTCAACTGTTTGGCTACCAAAAATAATCAGAATCTTTTTTTATTATTATTGTGTGTGTGTGTGTGTGTGTGTGTGTGTGTGTGCGTGTGTGTGTGCGTGCGTGCATTTTTGTGATACATGAGGACACAAATGTGTATAATGACATGGGTATGGTATTACAAAGAGAAGGTGACTTATGAGGACATTACTCCATGTCCCCATTTTTTAAAAGGCTTATAAATCATACAGAGTGAGTTTCTTTTGAGAAAGTAAAAATGCAGAAAGTTTCCTGTAAGGGGTAGGGTTGGTGTAGGGCAATAGCACATACAGTTTGTACAGTATAAAAACCATTATGCCTATGGAATGTCCCCACAATCCACAAAAACAAACATATAAGTACTGAACTCTATGTGTGTGTGTGTGTGTGTGTGTGTGTTCAGCAGAAGAAAGAAAATTTTCATTTTTGGGTGTACTATTGCTTTAAAAGCTGAGTCTGTGGTGAAAAACTGTTACCCATAATGCTCTACAGAAAATTCCACCAATCAAAGAGTCGTGGCAAGCTAAAAATACTTAAAAAATAAAATACTTAAATTTGTCTATATGCATATTTTACAATAAACCTAAAATATACTGTTTCTGTAGATGTAATCATCAATTTCAAAATAATTATTTTATATTTCTTCATCATTTGATTGTCATTTGCTTAATGGGATTGTAGTTCCTTCCCTCATTAAAGTACAAGTCTTGTACCTTTGTGTTTTTGTCCAATTTTCAAATAATTTCTTGCTTCAAATAAGAGATTGTTGTGAATTACCTCACAGCTGGTTGGCTTGGTTCACGGCTTATAATGCTTTAACAAATACTTTTTTTTTTAAATCCTGATTTCAGAATTGATCAATCCAGCTGAAAAAGTGGACATACACTAATGCACTCTGTTGAATTAATGGTGGATTCCGTTGTTGTCTATCTCTTTTTCCACAGTAATTTCCAATCATCTGCCATGTTTGAGGGGTCTGAGTCCGCGGACACACGGGAAGTCAAATCTGAGAGCACCCTTGGGTCCTCTGTCTCCACCTGCAGGAAGGTGTGTGTGTGTGTGTGTGTGTGTTAAAACCCAAATCACACAAGTACATGAGCACATACACTTCCAGCTACACCAAAGTTATCTAGATAGTATGCAGTAGGTTTCTGGCCCAAGGCACCATGTTCACCATGTGAGCTCTTGTGGTGGAGCACTAGTGAGTATCTCATGCTCCAATCACAGTGTGATTAACATGAAGCCTTACTGATTGGCTGACTCTCCCACCTGTCCAGGGAACAGAGACTGTGGCTTTTTGCCATCAGCACTTTTTACTCTGTAGGCAGCTGCACTACAAGTCAGGTTACATTAGCTGATGCTCTGCCAGTGTGAGCGAGAGAAAGGACAGAGAGAGAGAGACTGAGAGAAACCGGGAGTGTGACAGATCAAGCAGCATGATTAGTCCAATATCTCCCTTGTCTTCTAGCTCTTTTAACTTTTGTCTCATTCAGCCAAGCGCTTTATTAGTGGATTGGTGTTACAGGAAAGCGACCCCTGTGGGAGCAGATGCCGGATCAGGGGAAGAGGAAGTTACAATAGCGTGACACTGTACTAATCAGTTTTATAGCTCTCGTAGGAGCGGTTGTGAGATTAAGGTGGATGGGTCATTATTGATGCGAATAGCACAGGGGTCCACAAACTGACTGAAATGAGGTGACTTTTTTCTGAATGTTTTCCTGTTGTTGGGTTTTTTTTATCACTGTGCCGTAACATCTAGATGCAGTGTTATATTTTTACTGCTACTGATCCCCATAGTCGCCATGTAGAATTGATTTTAAAAAAAATCTGCTTTTGGGCATAAATAAATAAAAAGACAAATGAATACATACATTAAAAAAATAATAACGTAATATGCATTATTATTTAATAATAGCAACCATTAAATAATAATATTATAAATTTACATTTGTAATAATTCAAATAATATAAAAGATAACATTATATATTTTTTATTTTTGTTGTTATTACATATATTTTATATTAGTAGTAACCGTAACAACATGACCTTTTTTAATAATTATTATTATTATTAAAATAAATAAAAAATAGATAGGTAGCTAGATAGATAAAAAAAACTATGCATTATTTTTTAATAATATTAATTATTGATTATTATATTATATAATGTTCATATATAATGTAATGTTATATTATATAATGTATTACGGATTTTATAATAACAATAATAATAAATACTTTTTAAATTTTGTATTATTATTATTATTATATTATTTTTATGTGCTACTACCACTAGTACTAATAATAATAATAATAGTTGTTGTTGTTGTTATTAAATATTTGCTACTTTTAAAATAATGTTGTTGTTGTTTTGTCACAATTTTATCTTTAGCTTTGTTTTGGGCTATGCCTAATCTGTAGTTGCTACTGTAAAGTGTTCTTCTTAAATAAATGTCGAAACTTATTGATAAAACCAATATTGAAAAAAAACATTTAGCTTCTCATTTCTAAATAAAACAGGCTGTGTAACTACGAGGAAGGATTACTGTGAGAGGTCATTTCATTCGGCAATGTGTGATTAACTGCATTTCTAAATGAAACTACCAAATAAAATAAATACATAATCATCTCTCTCGCGCTAATGATTACCCATCTGCCGAAGGTTGCCCATTCCTGTAATGGCATATTAGCTCTGTCAGTAGTTTAACCAGGGTGAACCATGACGCAACTGTCCCAGCAACCCTGTCATATGGTGGACTCTGCCAGGAAAACAGTCGGTACAGATGGCACACTCAGCAAGGGCAGAGAAAATACACACATAGAAAACACACACACACAAACTCTAATTAAACGAAGTAACATGTGCACACATACACACACACGGATCCTTAAATACACACTGAGATAATCAATGCTTACAGCCACGCTGATAATTAATCAAACTGAAGGTCACACGCTAACAGAAGAGGGTTTGTGTTTGTTTTAGGGGTGTCTCTCGTACCAGTAGTAGTGCTAATTCAATTAGAGGCTTATATTTTATATTTATTTTATATAGTTTGCATCTGTTTGTGCTTGAATGAAATAAGCATAAGTTGAGCACGTGACCTACACATATACATTCACGTTATGAAATATTACATGTTCAGCATGGTTCACTGACAGGCCACACACTCAACTTTTCATTAATAATATATAATAGGCCATTACCGACATTGGTTACTTGGCTGTGAAGTAACACTCTGATTGCCAGAGGTATTTATTAAATATTCATATGTAAATGATGATAATAAATTGCTAATCACCACAATCATGGCGAGGTCAAAGCATGCTTGGCCTGATAAGTTAGTATGCTGAGAGTGAGAGACAGAAAATAAATTACATTTGTGATCATATGCTGCAGCAATTCAGCTCATATGCACTGTATTCTATGCTAGTAATTAAATGTAGTTTAGTTTTTGGGTAATTTGGACAGCATGGCCTCATAGTAATCCTACTGTTATCATTTATCTTGGGCGAACCGATCAGTAATAAGTGCTAAATACTTTCAGAAAGTCAAAGCGCATTCAGAGGTGATACACGTGGCCACTTCACATGTGTAGTGTAAACGCTAATGTGTCCTGAAGAGTCCCAGAGTCCCAACGGCGAAGAGCTGCTTACACAAACTAACACAATAGCATTGTGCCTACGGATTTAAATGGAGGACTGGGAGTGCCGTTTAAAATAAAATGAAGAAGTTAATAATTCCCTCATCTAAGATGGAAAAATCTAAATGAGTTAGTTGATGTTTAAAAATGAAATTGAAATGTGCAGATAATGTAATTGAAACATTGAAATGTGCAGATAAATGGAAGAGCATTCTGTCAGGAAGCCTGTATATTTGAATAATAATAAAGGGGAGGAGATTAAGAAAAATATAGGAAAGTTCAAATGTTCATATTTTATATTGTCAGTATTTTATTTTATTCATAATTATGATAAATTGTTTTATTCTCTTTTTTTATTATTTAAAAACAATATTTCTGTAAAATAGGGGATTAATTTTGCACCTGTTGATGAATTTTTTTAAATTTTGCTTATATTTGCTTTTAATAAATGTGTTATTAATGGGCAGTATGTCATGTGGATGTGATCTGCTTTATAGAATTAACATTATTTTGTAAAATCACAAACCAATTTAAGAAATAATATTGGTATTGGGTAGGGCTGCACGATAAATCGCATGCGATATTTAACGCGCATCTTATCAGTAAAGCCGGTTCTGTAATCAGCGGTAAATCTCCATCACATGCGTGAGCAGCATTAACTACACAGTTCACTGACGTGCTGCGCAAAACCACGTTCATATTCGCGCGATTTTTTGCGCAGCTCGTCAGTGAACAACGGCTCTGTGTAGTTAATGCTGCTCAACGTGAAAGCACGCACGTGATGGAGATTTACCACTGATTACAGAACCGGCTTTCTGACAAGATGTGCATTAAATATCGCATGCGATTTATCGTGCAGCCCTAGTATTGGGATTATTAAAATGTAAAAAAAAAAAAATTTATCGATATTGTATCAAATTAAAAAAGTTTGGTATCGCCAATCCCTAAACACAACTGACAACTGGATTTTAAAATTTTAAGATGCGCGTTAAATATCGCATGCGATTTATCGTGCAGCCCTAGTATTGGGATTATTAAAATGTAAAAAAAAAAAAAATGTATCGATATTGTATCAAATTAAAAAAGTTTGGTATCGCCAATCCCTAAACACAACTGACAAATGGATTTTAAAATTTAAAAGTTAAAATTAAGTTATTAGAGTGCTATTTTATTTTCATTTTCAATATTATTATTATTATCATTATTAATATCATAGAAACATTGAGCAGTAATAAGATGATGTTGATGGGATGATATTTTGTATAAGGACGGTAACAGTTCAATTAACACTAAATATATATACTTCAAATATATAAATATAACTAAATCAAATCTGCACCCAACATATACCACACATGTTTTTAATGCACCGCATGCTGATTTTAATGCACCACCTCAGCTTAGGCATACATACAGTACATATACATATAGTAATCTTTCCGTGAATGGGGGGAAAAAAAGATGAACACTGACACAGAAGCTAGGATAGGTGCGGTATGTGTCATTATTACATTATTATTATTATTACTATTGTTATTACATCATTATTATTATTACTTTTATTATTATTGATATTACTGTTGCCATCATCACAAGGTATTAATGTTATCATCACCATCTCTAGTATTATTATTATTGTTATTATTATGCATGTTAGTACTACCTAATACTACTACTATTATTCAGATTGTCATTGCTGTTTATTTTCATTGCTGTTCTATTGCTTTTGTGTTTTGTGTTCACCGTATGTTGTATGTTTTGCACAAAAAGAGTGCTATTTTATCACATTTTACTGACATTTTAAACATGAATTAAATGTTTTTAATATGTCTGTACATTTGTCAATTTGAAAAGTTGAATTAATAATTTAAATGATTTTACATTCAAAAAATTGGGTATGTGTCATTATTACATTATTATTATTATTACTATTGTTATTACATCATTATTATTATTATTATTGATATCACTGTTGCCATCATCACAAGGTATTAATGTTATCATCACCATCTCTAGTATTATTATTATTGTTATTATTATGCATGTTAGTACTACCTAATACTACTACTATTATTCAGATTGTCATTGCTGTTTATTTTCATTGCTGTTCTATTGCTTTTGTGTTTTGTGTTCACCGTATGTTGTATGTTTTGCACAAAAAGAGTGCAATTTTATCACATTTTACTGACATTTTAAACATGAATTAAATGTTTTTAATATGTCTGGACATTTGTCAATTTGAAAAGTTGAATTAATAATTTAAATGATTTTACATTCAAAGAATAATTTATTATTAATTAAAATAAAAACATTTTTAATTGATTCCAGATATTTAAGACTTTAATTTACATTTAAATGGCACTACTCCATAGTTTTAAACATTCCAACTAAATACGACTTTTCAATTGAATTCAATCCAAAAATGTGGAAAAGCCTTTACATATACATGCACAAGACCTGCCAAACATGTCAGAAATCTACAAAACATGATATGCTGGCATGAACCTTTCTTGATGAAATCTGATCACACATGGCAACTTCTCACAATTTATGTGCAGTATTAAGAACAATTGCCTACAGTGCCTTAAAAAAGATATATGAGAGGTTCACCCGATACAGATGTAAACAGCATCCATGAGCTCAAAATGAAATGTTTTTTTTAATTGTTGTGCCTCAGTCTGAATTGAAGTGTGTGTTTGTGTCAGGTTTTGTGCAGTAACAGTGTTCTGGATTCGTCGGAGTACTGGCTGAAAAACGATAAGGCGCTCTGCAGAATTGGGTTCCAGGAGGACCAGCATGACGGCGGCTGCCCTACAGTGAGTCTCTCTCACGTATCACACGCTCAGAAGCGCTGAACTCATCTACACACATACTGTATGTCCAGACTGTGTGGAAGTGCGATGGCATTTATATTATGTTCAGTCTCCCACTGATAAATGTGCTCTTGATTGGGGTGATAATGTGGTATGATGTTGGCTGAAGCTGAATAATATATGCAGTAATTTTCTGAACTGAGAGAATACATTTAGCTGCACATGGATGACAGCTGCACTAACTGTAGGATGGGATAATTAGAGTCTAATGAGAGATTTTATACCTCACTTTACTTTAATGACAAGTTTCTTGCCTCGTGTAAATGATGGATCTGCGCCCATCTCACTGTGCATAACATTATGCCATGATCACGCTAGCATTTCTGCTCGGGGATGAAACGCTACCTGTCTGATTATCTGTGCGATGCTAATTTTATGGAAATTCAACACCAGGAATGTTGCAAATCTTTGCTTAATTTGTGTGAGGTCTGGAACATTTTACTAGAATACAGCCAGTTAAAGTTATGAATTTAGCAGTGTTAATTTCGTTGACGAATAATTTTCGTCGTAATTCTCGTCAACGACATTTTTTTCACTGACTACAACGAGACGATAACGAACTAAAACTCTTTTTGAATGACAAAAACTATGACGAGTATTTATTGACGAATAAAAACGAGACGAAAATGTTAGGGAGGGACGATTTGGGAAGAGATTCATTCAGAACGAATCTGCTGCAAGGTTCGGAGGTTAGATTCGAACGTATGAACCGGCGGGTCATAAGCTAACATACACTTGCTGCACGTCGCATAAAACGTTCAAAAATGTCAATATGTGGGAGTAAGAGAAGAGCAGACATATGGATAAATCTGACGACGCAAGAGAGAACTAATTTCGGTCCGGTTTTCTGAGCGCAGACACTGAAGCACACACACACAGAAAGCGCCTCTCACAACACGTGAGTACTCTTTCGCGCCGCATGAACGGAGAATTACACACAAAATGATGTTGAATTGTGTGTTTTGACGAGTGTTCACGTAAACACAGTTGATTACGTCTTAAGTGAAAGAGATTCATTCAGAACGAATCTGCTGCAAGGTTCGGAGGTTAGATTCGAACGTATGAACCGGCGGGTCATAAGCTAACATACACTTGCTGCACGTCGCATAAAACGTTCAAAAATGTCAATATGTGGGAGTAAGAGAAGAGCAGACATATGGATAAATCTGACGACGCAAGAGAGAACTAATTTCGGTCCGGTTTTCTGAGCGCACACACTGAAGCACACACACACAGAAAGCGCCTCTCACAACACGTGAGTACTCTTTCGCGCCGCATGAACGGAGAATTACACACAAAATGATGTTGAATTGTGTGTTTTGACGAGTGTTCACGTAAACACAGTTGATTACGTCTTAAGTGACATAACCAGCAGGGAGAACGTGTATCGGTACATTGCATCCAATTGCAGCTGTGCATTCTGTTTTAAAGGGACAGTAGCCTAATTTAGTTGCTATTGTCCGAGTCATTGATGTTAATCAAGCAACAAAAGACAGAAAATCACGCACTGCTCTTGACTGTCAAGGCAACTAAAGATTGTTCAGCATTTAGTAATGCAAGGAGTTACAAACTTCGTTCTTTCGTCATTATGATGTATTTTCAAAGCCCACTACATGACATGGACAATATTCTTAAAATTTGATGCAAACATATTACCCTGATAGATGAATATATTAAACACCAATGTTTAAACATTTTCCTCAACACACAAATCTCAAACATGGTGAGATCAACAAATGTTAGTAAAAATATGAATTCTGCCATTTCTGCCAATGAATTTAAAAATATATATTTTAAAAGGTATTTGCAACTAGTTACTAGTGGACTGACTTTTTTTTCTCTCGGAATTCTGGGTTAACATATCTAAAACCTTTGTTTTTTGTTTTTTTGCCACAAAATAAAAAAAGGTAACTGCAAATTTTTTACGGTAACTCTCACATTTCTGACTTTTTTCAGAAATTCTCAGAATTATTTTGCATTTATACTTTGCGCAAGTAAAAAGGCAAACATATTACCCTGATAGATGAATATATTAAACACCAATGTTTAAACATTTTCCTCAACACACAAATCTCAAACATGGTGAGATCAACAAATGTTAGTAAAAATATGAATTCTGCCATTTCTGCCAATGAATTTAAAAATATATATATTTTAAAAGGTATTTGCAACTAGTTACTAGTGGACTGACTTTTTTTTCTCTCGGAATTCTGGGTTAACAAATCTAAAATCTTTGTTTTGTTTTTTTTTGCCACAAAATAAAAAAAGGTAACTGCAAATTTTTTACGGTAACTCTCACATTTCTGACTTTTTTCAGAAATTCTCAGAATTATTTTGCATTTATACTTTGCGCAAGTAAAAACATTGCATTGGTTTTTATTTTAAGGGGCACTTAAGTTGTTTTGTGTTTGTTTTACTGTAAAAAAAAATAGAACTTGCAATGTTCTTCTAACAAATGTGAAAATGCAATGGAATAACTTGCACATTTTTAACATAAAATGATTTGTTCAGATGACTTAATTTGGACAACATTTGGAAAGAACAAATACTTGAGCTGCATCTAAGAAAAGTGAATAAAAAAATTCTGCTAAGTACACACAAAAAAAATAATAATAAAGTGACTCCTCCTACTAAAGCAGTTTTGTTCGAGATACTTTTTTTACATTTGTTAGAAGAACATTAAGTTGGATTTTATTACAGCTATGAAACAAACAAAAAACTACTTAGTGCACCTTGAAATAAAAACCAGTGCAATTTTAATTGCTTAAAGTGGGGTTGATGACCACTAGGTCTGTAGCCAGGAAACCACAACCTGTAATTTGTGATGGCAGAAAATGTTCTGTATCAGTGGTCAGATTGTGACTCCTCCGCCCGCAGGCTCAGGTGCAGTCAGGACAGGTTTCATCAGGGCTGTGCTTTTACTGCGCTGATGTCACACGTGATGTTCCTTTAACACAAAAGCCCCGCACAGGGAATCAAACCCACACACACCAGCTGGCGCTGAGATGCTAATGCCAGCGCTGAGTGCCAACACTACACTCAAGTAGAGAGAGAGAACATGAGAAAGACACACTGAAGAAATTCAGGAGACACATTACCACAACTTAAATAAATACATGGTTGCAAGTTAATTTTTTTTATTAAATCTTTTGGTTTGCAAACATTATTTTGATGGGTTCTGTTGACAATGTTGATCATCACATCAAATTAATAAATGTTGAAATCAAGTGCTATTTTATGTGTTTTAGTAAAGAAAAAAAGATCTGTTAGCAGTGGTGTATAAAGTACCTGAAAGCCACACTTAAGTAAAAGTATAGATATCTGAAAAGGCAAATAAATTTATAACCTTTATATAATGTGTTTTTTCTGGATTTTTTGGGGTTGGTATTCTGTCTCTATTCTTTAAAATGAACCTACCATACAAATTACGGACCCTTAATTTTTTTGTAAGTGGGCAAACTTACAAAATCAGCAGGGGATCAAATAAATATTTTCCGTACTGTACTGTGTATATTTCTTGTGTATATATAAATACACAAACATACATGTATATATTTAAGAAAAATTTACATGTATTTATATATTTATATTCACAGTATGTATTTATCACTTACATCGACAATTCTTCAAATATAGTTTGCCCAAAAATGAAAATTCTTTCATTCACATCTACACAGCCGGTGCGTGACGCGTCTTCTTCTTGCTTCACGGCGGATTGCAGACTTATAAGTGTATTACCGCCACCTATCTCTCAAACGGACCATTGACACTCTATCTACAATCTCAATTAGGAGTGTCAATGGTCCATTTGAGAGATAGGTAGCGGTAATGCACTTATAAGTCTGCGATCCGCTGTAAAGCAAGAAGAAGAAGACGCGTCACGCGCCGGCTGTCGAGGATAGTTCAGACATTGCAGTGCATCAGAGGTAAAAAACGATATAAATACTGTTCGGTTTCTTGCACAGACCGATCGTTTCGTTTTGTTTGTGTATGTTTTTTTTACTCACAAAGCCATGATTCCATTTCACTTCCATTATAAGACTGACAGACTGCAACGGTTTGAGTTAAAAATCTGTTTGTGTTCTACTGAAGAAACAAAGTCACCTACATCTTGGATGCCCTGGGGGTAAGCAGATAAACATCACATTTTCATTTTTGGGTGAACTATCCCTTTAAGCAGCACAACGGTTTTCAACATTGATAATAATCAGAAATGTTTCTTGAGCAGCAAATCAGCATATTGCAATGATTTCTGAAGTATCATATGACATTGAAGACTGGAGTAATGATGCTGAAAATTCAGGTTTTGTCCTCACAGAAATAAATTGCATTTAAAAAAAAAATTCAAATAGAAAACAGTTATTTTAAATCGTAAAAAATATTTCACAATACTACTGTTTTTACTGTATTTTTTTATCAAATAAATGAGATTTATTTAAAAAACAAAACATTAGAAAACCCAGACCTTTAATTGATAGTGTATTTGCAGACATTGAATTAGCTGACAGACCACTGATAGTGATTTCACTCACGGTAACAGATAACAATTTAAGAGCGTCAAAGGGTTTTGTTTAAACCGTTCACGACCTTTCCTTGATAACTGAACAGTTTAGATGTTAACATGACCTTACACATTGTCACTTCATTAAACGTAAGCTCATACATGTAAACGCACTCAATAGCTCATTGTACCTTTCATGACATTATCATATGACATTGAAGACTGGAGTAATGATGCTGAAAATTCAGGTTTTGTCCTCACAGAAATAAATTGCATTTAAAAAAAAATTTCAAATAGAAAACAGTTATTTTAAATCGTAAAAAATATTTCACAATACTACTGTTTTTACTGTATTTTTTTATCAAATAAATGAGATTTATTTAAAAAACAAAACATTAGAAAACCCAGACCTTTAATTGATAGTGTATTTGCAGACATTGAATTAGCTGACAGACCACTGATAGTGATTTCACTCACGGTAACAGATAACAATTTAAGAGCGTCAAAGGGTTTTGTTTAAACCGTTCACGACCTTTCCTTGATAATTGAACAGTTTAGATGTTAACATGACCTTACACATTGTCACTTCATTAAACGTAAGCTCATACATGTAAACGCACTCAATAGCTCATTGTACCTTTCATGTCATTTTCTAGCTCTTCTCCCTTGTCTTCATCCTCTGATTATTTTCTTTTAGGTGCAAAATCACAAGACATTAGATTTTGTGTAATCAAATGTTTTTCTCTCATCTTCATACTCTGTACAGCAATTAACTTGTGCATTGATCTCTGCTGGACATGGAGGAATCATGCATCCACAAAAACTGCGTGTGAGAAATTAATTTGGCATTCATTCTAATTTAGATTATTAGTTGTCATTTAGCATACAGTTTCTTGTAAAGGAAAAGGACAGAATGCTAATTGCACAGCTAGTCCCTCTGGAGCAGCCTGGTGTTCGGTGTGTTTCTCAAGAGAAGGACTGAGTTAAATTAGTTAAGAAGCCTCCAGTTTGTGGATCACTCATACCTGGGATTAAATATACATCCATTTCATTAGTAGATCAGAAAATAATCCACTAGCATAAACCCCTCCCTGAAATGTTCTTCTCTGATTAAATTCAGTTTGATTA
>NW_015505498.1:620556-651094 GCF_001515645.1 Sinocyclocheilus grahami
GTTTTGTTTGTGTATGTTTTTTTTACTCACAAAGCCATGATTCCATTTCACTTCCATTATAAGACTGACAGACTGCAACGGTTTGAGTTAAAAATCTGTTTGTGTTCTACTGAAGAAACAAAGTCACCTACATCTTGGATGCCCTGGGGGTAAGCAGATAAACATCACATTTTCATTTTTGGGTGAACTATCCCTTTAAGCAGCACAACGGTTTTCAACATTGATAATAATCAGAAATGTTTCTTGAGCAGCAAATCAGCATATTGCAATGATTTCTGAAGTATCATTAATCAGAAATGTTTCTTGAGCAGCAAATCAGCATATTGCAATGATTTCTGAAGGATCATATGACATTGAAGACTGGAGTAATGATGCTGAAAATTCAGGTTTTGTCCTCACAGAAATAAATTGCATTTAAAAAAAAAATTCAAATAGAAAACAGTTATTTTAAATCGTAAAAAATATTTCACAATACTACTGTTTTTACTGTATTTTTTTATCAAATAAATGAGATTTATTTAAAAAACAAAACATTAGAAAACCCAGACCTTTAATTGATAGTGTATTTGCAGACATTGAATTAGCTGACAGACCACTGATAGTGATTTCACTCACGGTAACAGATAACAATTTAAGAGCGTCAAAGGGTTTTGTTTAAACCGTTCACGACCTTTCCTTGATAATTGAACAGTTTAGATGTTAACATGACCTTACACATTGTCACTTCATTAAACGTAAGCTCATACATGTAAACGCACTCAATAGCTCATTGTACCTTTCATGACATTTTCTAGCTCTTCTCCCTTGTCTTCATCCTCTGATTATTTTCTTTTAGGTGCAAAATCACAAGACATTAGATTTTGTGTAATCAAATGTTTTTCTCTCATCTTCATACTCTGTACAGCAATTAACTTGTGCATTGATCTCTGCTGGACATGGAGGAATCATGCATCCACAAAAACTGCGTGTGAGAAATTAATTTGGCATTCATTCTAATTTAGATTATTAGTTGTCATTTAGCATACAGTTTCTTGTAAAGGAAAAGGACAGAATGCTAATTGCACAGCTAGTCCCTCTGGAGCAGCCTGGTGTTCGGTGTGTTTCTCAAGAGAAGGACTGAGTTAAATTAGTTAAGAAGCCTCCAGTTTGTGGATCACTCATACCTGGGATTAAATATACATCCATTTCATTAGTAGATCAGAAAATAATCCACTAGCATAAACCCCTCCCTGAAATGTTCTTCTCTGATTAAATTCAGTTTGATTAGGATGCGTGTTGTAATTGATGATGTGGGTTTGGTTGAGAGGAAGGGGTCAGCGGCAGGCTGGGGTTAGTCAGGAGACTGTGTCAGGTTACCGTGGAAACGGAATGACATAATTGATAGCTTCAGTCTGTAATTAAACAAGTGTTTTTGTTTTTTGGGGAGTGTGCAGTTGTGGACAATAGCTAAGAAGGTAAAGAATGTGTGTGTGTTTTTCTCTATTTGTTTGTAGAAGTTCTCACTCTATTAAAAGACTCCTCTTATCTCCCCTTTTTCTTATTTGTCTCTTTTCCCTTTGTCTCATATCCTCCCATTCCATCTCCTCTCATCTTCTGTCTTCTTGACTCTTCTATTGTCACTTCTCCTCTCCTCTCTTCTCATCTTGTTTGTCTCCTCACCTCTCTTCTTGTTTCCTCTGCTCTAACTTTTTCTGTCCTTTCATTGTCATTTCTTGCCTCTTCTCTTCTTGTCTGTTCTTTTCATCTTGACTCTTCTTCTCAACTTGTCTCTTCTCGTCTCCTCACCTTGTCTTTTGTCTTTTCATCTGTTCTCGTTGTCTTTTTCTCACCTATTCTCATCTCTTCTTGTCTCTTCCCATCTCATCTCTTCTCAACTCCACATCTCTCCTCGTCTCTTTTCTTCTTATCTATTGTCTCGTCTGTCTCTACTTGTCTCTTCTCATCATCTCCTTGACTCGCCTCGTCTCTTCTCAGGTGTCTTCTTGTCTCTCTTCGCTTTTCATCTCACAATGTCTCATCTTTACCCTTCTCTTCTCATCTTGTCTTTTCTTGTCTCTTCTATTCTCTTCTCACCTTGTCTCTTCTCATCTCTTCTCGTCTCCTCGCCTTGTCTCTACTTGTCTCCTTGACTTGTCTTGTGTCCTCTTCTTGTGCCTTCTTGTCTCTCTTCTCGTCTCCTTACCTTGTCTCGTGTCCTCTTTTTATGTCTTCATGTCTCTTATCTCTTCTCATCTCCTCGCCTTGTCTCATGTCCTTTTTTGTGTCTTCATGTCTCTTTTCTCTTCTTGTCTCCTTGACTTGTCTTGTGTCCTCTTCTTGTCTCTCTTCTCGTCTCCTCGCCTTGTCTCGTGTCCTCTTTTTATGTCTTCATGTCTCTCCTCTTCTTGTCTCATTGCCTTATCTTGTGTTCTCTGTGTCTTCTGGTCTCTCTTCTCTTCCCTTCCCTTCTTGACTCAGCTTGTCATCTCTTTTCATCTAGTCTGTATCTTGTCTCTTCTGTTCTCATCTTTTCACTTTGTCTCACCTTTACTCATGACTTCTTGTTTCTCTTCTCACCTTGCCTTGTCTTTTCTCTGCACTTCTTGTCTTCCTTCTCTTTCAATCTCTTTTCATCTCGTTTCTTATCAGCTCGTATTTTCCTGCCTCTTCTCGCCTCTTCTTTTTGTCTCCTCACCTTTTCTTTTCTCATGTCATCTTGCCTCATCTTTTCTCACTTCAAGTCATCATGTCTTTTCTCTTTTTGTCTCTGTTTGACTCTTTTAGTCTCTTCCCACCTCTTCTCGTCTGTTCTCATCTCTTCCCGTCTTGTCTCGTCTCTTCTTGTCTCTCATCCCATCTTGTTTCATCTATTCTCATCTCTTCTCTTCTTGTCTCTCATCTCGTGTCGTCTGGTCTCGTTGCAGCAGAAGGCTTGTACAGAGCCAAGAAGGTTATGTAACGCCCTGAGAGACAGACAGAGGGTTTGTGGAGGGCACTGTGTGTAGTGGGACATGACAGAGACCATGTGTATCAGTATTTAGTATTTTGACGTGTGTGTATGTCTGTGTATGTTTTGCACCAAAGCTTTAGGCCACCCTAGACTCTGTTTGGTCAAGAGATTACACACTTACACAGTGATTCACATCTTTCTTAAGGTCAGTGATATGACGGGACTTATTTGAAACTCTTATCTGATCCTTAAAGCTGGGCTGAAATGACACCTATCATTATATAAGTCAGTCACAGATGATCTTGGAGATTGTGAAACAGAGAGGAACAGACAAGCTTAGCTTTAGGTCTCCTCCTGTGTTCGAGGTTTGGTCACAGTTAATTTCTCATATCATTTTTGTTTTCTTGGAGGCCTGATTCTAATGTCAGTATAAGGTATTTTTGCTTCAAAACCAGGCATAATTTAGGTTTATACGACACATTCCATCTTCTCTCTGTCCATTTATAATTTACCAGGTTGTTAATCTCTGCTAGTAGTAGATGCTGTAACTACACCGTCTAGACCCATAAAGCATCTTTCTTCATTGATGACCTTTCAAAATTAGCTGTTTTATGTTTGGTTGCTAGGTCCAATATATTTGCCACTACACCATCCTTCACCAGCCTCTTTGCAAAGCCTGCATTACATCGTGGCAGATTCATAAAACATTTTGCACTGAAATGTATTTAAATGTCAATGTGTTCATTTATTTGATGTCAGAAAGTTTGCAGTGACCCCTTTTTGCAGTTTAGTTTCAATGAAATGTTTTTTTGGGCTGAGGAGGAAGTGTTCTGAAATATACAGTGATTTATGATACTTAACCCTTTAAGGCACAGATGGGTTTGAAAATTGACATTTTTGATGTTTTGATTAGAAATATCCTCAGTTGTCCTCAGATCAGAATTCTTTAGAATTCTTTTTTTTTCTTCTCAGAAATATGTATCTCCATATACAACACCTTGTATGCTACAAATATTCCTGCAAACATTTTCACTAAACATGGAATGCTTATTGTATTTTATTTGTATTTTTTTGTATTTATTTGCTTGTTTGTATTTTATATTTTAGTTTTGATATATGTGGTTACTGAATTTTACAGTTTTAACTGTAAATAGTGGTTATGTGCAAAACATAATTTGTTTACCTTATTAAATTGTAATATTTTATAGGTGTAGGTGTAATTATTTGTTATACATAAATTCTCATTCTGAAAACATGTCCTTAAATAACATTTAAAAACATTTAAAAAACAAATGTTGGTCAGCTACGCTGACGTCTTACGTCAACCTCCCAGAGCTGCTTCCGTGTTCAACTGTTGGTGCAAGCTACATTATTGTGATTATTACGTTTTGAATATGGATATTTTTTATTCAAAAACGCATCGATTCGCTACAGGAGGCCTTTGTTCACCCCCCGGAGCCGTGTGAGACACTTTTTTTTATGGATGGGCGCTTTTTATTTAACTTCTTTTGAACTGATGCACTGCAACACCTGCTGAGTGCCATTAAACAGCTTGAAAGATCAAAGACAATTTTTTAAATAACGCCGACTGGATTCGTCTGAAAGAAGAAAGTCATATACACCTAGGATGCCTTGAGGGTGAGTAATTTATGGACTAATTTTCATTTTTGGGTGAACTAACCCTTTAACTGGTTAATGGTTGCTGGCAGATCTCACCTTCAGGATGTGACAGCCATGCGTGGTCATAACCACGGGCACAGATGTGAATTTGCGTCCTCACTGGGCACCTAGTGAACCAAGGCTGGAGGCCTCGGGCGACCATCACACACACAAACACACACACACACACACGTATGTCAAAACCACGAGAATCTGAGTTCTCTGTGACGTAAGCGTCTGTCAAGGGCTCTGATAACTTCAAATGACAGGACATATCATAGGTTTGCCATTGGACAGGAGTGTGTGTTCGTGTGTCTGCTTTTTCACTCCTTCCATGCCCCATTTAGAGGCTCAGTGGATATGAAAGCGCAGATCTGTGTATGAACCTACTCAGACGGAAATGATAAAGAGTACGTATGCTCTGTTCCAGTAGTGCAATATGGCAACATCTCAAAACAACATCTTTCCACTCCCATGATCCCCAGCTTTGTTCTTTTATCCGCTTCTCTCCATCCCTTTCCATTATTTTCATTTCTCTCTCTCTATCTCAGTGGTGTAGCGAGCAGCGAGGTGGCGGCGCGTCCCAGCGGAGGTCATTTTTAGCCACGGTGGCAAGTGTCTGCCATCTCCCCTCTGATGATAATGGGTGAAATGAGTTTGTCCTTGGCAAGGACGACGCTCAGCCATCTCTGTCTTTCTATCCCTGTCTCGATATCTCATTCCCACAAATTCCTCCCCCACTCTTTCTTGGCCTCCCTCCTCTTTTCCAAGCTTGTATTTCTCTCTCTTCCATCTGTCTTGCCATCTCCCACTCCAGTGAAGATGGAAATGTTCTAAGTTGTGAGTTGACCTCTGTAACCCAGCAATTTTGAGGACTTGTGCGGTGTGTGCGTATGTGAGACAGATTGTCTGAACTAGGGTTGTCATATCATCAAAATATCAGTGTTAAAATTATAGGCAGAGAAATGAATTACAAGCAATAGAAAAAGATACAACTAAACGGTGCTGTAGGTATTTAATAGCACTATGACGTATTCAGCATCTTTACTGTTTATTATTAAAAATAGAATTATATACTAACGTTTAAAAGTTTGTAGTCAGAAAGTCTGATTCTCACCAAAGCTGGATTTATTTGATTAGAAAAACAGTAATATTGTGAAATATGATTACAATTTAAAATAACTGTTTTCTATTTGAATATGTTTTAAAATGCAATTTATTCCTGTGATCAAAGCTGAATTTTTTTGCATCATTACTCCAGACTTTAGTGACACATGAGTCTTCAGAAATCCTTCTAATAAGCCGATTTGCTCTTCTTATGTTGAAAACGGTTGCGCTGTTTAATATTTTGTAGATTCTTTGATTAATAGAAAGTTCAAAAGAACAGCATTTATTTGAATTAGAAATCTTGTATAACATTGTAAATGTCTTTACTCTCATTTTTGATCAATTGAATACATCCTTCCTGAATAAAAGTATAAAATTTTTTTTTAATAAATAAATGTTTTTTGGTACTGAATATGTGTAAATAACTCTCATGCATGTATTGACAATGAAAAATTGACAAAAAAAAGTTTTTTAGAAAAAATACTGATGTCAGGTGCATAATTATCAACAAATGTGACAAAACAAATATTTTTAGGCTTAACATGAAACAGTATGTGTAAAGAGAAATGTATAGTAAGGAGAAAGACCTGTGTATTTAGTTAATTGTACACACTGTGGTGACCTACACGCTTCCATGACCATGTGTGCTTAATGAATAATAAATGAAAAGTTGATGTGCCACATGATGGCAGCGATCCAGACTAACATGTGAGAGCAGTGGCAACTGATTCGGAAGCGCAGGAGAAACGGAACAATAAAATGATCATTTTAAGAACAGAAGTCAATAATAATAATTGCTATTGCGTTTGCATATTTCATCCAGTAGACACATTAATATGCATTGGTTTTGAGATGTTAATTAGCACATAATTTATATAGGACTGAAAAATAAATTATTCTCACAGCGGGCAGACTGAGTTTGGGACTCCTTAACAGATATTGTTTTCCCTTCATCAGTATCTTAATTATTGAAGTTCAGTCACAGCTTGGAGTTTCTGAAGGCAAACAGCTTTGCATTGTTTTAACCATGGTATTTGTAAAAAGACCATGATAAGCATCCTTTAAACCATGCATTGATCCTCATTTCTATAGCTAGATATAAATATAGTTATATAGATAAAACAAATAATGATGTTTATACTCATATAAATACTACAGCCATGTTAATATAAAGTCGAGTTTAGCTTCAGTCCCAATTAAGCAAACCTAAAACCAGCTAATCAAGGTCTTCATGTTCAGGATTGGAGAAAAGCATTGTAATATACAACATGTATGTCAAAAAACCATAGTTTCAACTGTTAGTTTAACTACAAATGCATGGTACATTTTGGGTAAAAATGGTGTTTTGAAACCCTTTCTAATCTATGTTGGTGCCTGTTTTCCCCTGTCTTCCTCATAAATCCTGTCTGGAATGTCGGGGTTGTTAATGTTTGCTTAAGTACCGAGTCATTTGGTGTTCCTGTTCAGGTTTGTAGCAGATCTTTCAAAATGCGACCGTTCAGTCGCAGTCTGGTGCCCTGTGATTGGGATGTAGTATTACAGCAAATGACCAGGATGTGAGAAGCATTTCAAACTACTCGTAGTCTGTGTGGCTTTAACTGGGCACGATTGCACCCACAGAAATCTCCGCTGATTTCCACAGGAATGAAACCTTCACCGTTCTCAAAGTTCTACGCTTCTCCCATCCTTTATGTGTTTGTTTATAAAATATTCTTGACAATTTGATTATACTTACAGCCAGTGTTGGGGAAAGTTACTTTTAAAAGTAATGCATTACTTTTAAAAGTAATGCATTACTTTTAAAAGTAATGCATTACTTTTAAAAGTAATGCATTACTTTTAAAAGTAATGCATTACTTTTAAAAGTAATGCATTACTTTTAAAAGTAATGCATTACTTTTAAAAGTAATGCATTACTTTTAAAAGTAATGCATTACTTTTAAAAGTAATGCATTACTTTTAAAAGTAATGCATTACTTTTAAAAGTAATGCATTACTTTTAAAAGTAATGCATTACTTTTAAAAGTAATGCATTACTTTTAAAAGTAATGCATTACTTTTAAAAGTAATGCATTACTTTTAAAAGTAATGCATTACTTTTAAAAGTAATGCATTACTTTTAAAAGTAATGCATTACTTTTAAAAGTAATGCATTACTTTTAAAAGTAATGCATTACTTTTAAAAGTAATGCATTACTTTTAAAAGTAATGCATTACTTTTAAAAGTAATGCATTACTTTTAAAAGTAATGCATTACTTTTAAAAGTAATGCATTACTTTACTAGTTACTTGAAAAAAGTAATCTGATTACGTAACTCGCATTACTTGTAATGAGTTACCCCCAACACTGCTTACAGCTGAAAAGGAGTGAAGTAATCAACTATGTGTATCACATATTACAACATAAATCCATTCCATAGAATCACACAGATTTTCTCCCAGAGTCAGCCTATAAAATGCACAATAAAAAAAGTCAGCAGATTTCATCTGGGCCTGGTAATAACTTTATTTATACTGGGATTTACACTGACAGCCAGAAACCATCTTATTTGGAGAATGTAGTAGAGTAGGCTATTAGAATCACATTAATCCTGTATGGTAGGATTCTTAAAAAAAGATTACAGTTAGTTCTAAACACATCAAAACATAAATATATTTTGGAATTTGGATCAATATATCCTCAATTAAAGCAAATTAAAGTTCCCAATGGGCGAAAAACAAGGCATAGTTTTTTTTTTTAACTGTTTTTCTGCATCTTAATGAAAACATAAAGATGCTGAAAGGCTTATTGGATAAACGTGCCTGAGCAAAGTGGTAGAATGTTGCTTATGCACATTTTGCGACACTTTCAGTATTAGTAAAATGTCCAGTGAGTGGCACTAAAAATGCGTTGTGTTTAATCCGGTGGATGTGAATGTGGCAAAGTATTATTACACTGGTTTTTGTAAGCATTGTGACAGTTCGGGAATTAAATGTCCAGTGAGTGATGTTAAAATAACATGAAAATAAATTACCACCTAACTAAGGCTGCACAATTAATCGAATTTCGAATCGCGATTACAATTATGGATGCCACAATTACGTAATCGTTCAAAGCGGCAATTAATCGTTCAAAGTCCACTTATGTTATTATGTGTGCTTAAGATGCTTTTTTTTTTTTTTCCTACATGTTATCTTAAGGGTTTTTCCATTGTTTTAATTTTAGTTTTAGTATAACACTATAATACCATCATATTTTTACTTTTTTATAATTTAAAGAAGAAACCAATCCGATGTTTAGTTGACATTTGAGGCTTAATACTATAGAAAAGCACAAAGTTTTTCAGTTAGAGTGTTTTCAGCTTATTTATTTTCATATAAATATACGGCATGCAGTTGCATCAAACAATGGTATTAACATCATTCAATGTAAATTGTGATAATCGTAATTAATAATCGCAATTACAATTTTAAGGGAATTAATCGACAATTATAATTATTGTCATAATCGTACAGCCCTACACCTAACCGTGTTAAAGCAAATTTGAGAGAAAAACACAATGGCTTAAGCAACCATGCCATTTTAGCTTTCTTCATCAAGTTTTTGGTCTCTTTTATCATCACTCATGTTAATCGTGACTTGTACCCAAGCGCTCCACATCAGTAGTGCAAAACTGTACCAGGTGAGCTACTGAGCAAGTTTACTATATTGGAAATACCATACATACGGAGCAAGGAACCACATGAAAATCACTTTTTTTTTACTGATAATCTGCCCCTTTAATCATGATTTGTGTGAAAAGGAATAAAAGTTTTTTTGAAAAATTGAAAAGGATTTTTAATGCCTCTAGTGTTCATTTCAGCTGGAAACTGCAGTGAATTGAATGTATAGGTTTGTTGTTGGAGTTTTGCTGAAATGTAGATAGAGGCACATTTTCCCAATGAGCCTGGGTGAAAATATCATTAGCACAGTATGAACAGAAGTCATCAATGGAAAGTTCTCACCATGATACACTAACAAATATGTGGTGTGTGTGTGTGTGTGTAAGAGAGCGAGAGAGAGCATCCAGTATGTGGTGTTTAAGGACGAGATGTGCAAGAGTACAAGAATGAGCGAGCGGGTGCATTTTTGTGTCATCCGGTGAACTTTCGCTGACAAATGACAAGGTAACATTGAGAAACAATACACATTTTTCATTTACATATACTACTGACTTTGTATCAAAACAAAACTGGTTGAAAATCTGTGAACTTGTCCTTTAAGCCATTTTTCACTACATTCAGAGCAAATATGTCACTTTTAGGCAACGCTGCTGAAGATTTGACATGTTGTAAATGAAAGTGATGAATATGCGGAATGGAGCATGACATTCGAAAGCTGTGACAGATGAGAAGATTTCCAGTGCTGCTGTTGTGTGTTTGTGTGCTAAAACGCGTGTACAGATACTTTACTTTTCAGGTCGCATTTTTGTGTCATCCGGTGAACTTTCGCTGACAAATGACAAGGTAACATTGAGAAACAATACACATTTTTCATTTACATATACTACTGACTTTGTATCAAAACAAAACTGGTTGAAAATCTGTGAACTTGTCTTTTAAGCCATTTTTCACTACATTCAGAGCAAATATGTCACTTTTAGGCAACGCTGCTGAAGATTTGACATGTTGTAAATGAAAGTGATGAATATGCGGAATGGAGCATGACATTCGAAAGCTGCGACAGATGAGAAGATTTCCAGTGCTGCTGTTGTGTGTTTGTGTGCTAAAACGCGTGTACAGATACTTTACTTTTCAGGTATGTGGTTATTTCTCTAAGCTCAGCCTCTCTCTTCCCAGATTTGCTTCGTAAACCTGGACAGACATACCCCTGATCGGCATGACGACAGCTACGTTAAGGTGGGAGATTCTCCTTGCATGCATATACTGCTATAAAAAACATAGGTTGCTTTGGATGAAAGCATATGTGAAATTTTAAACAATTACTAATAAATAGTCTAGTGTTTTGTCATTCCCTGTTGACTTTTTCATTAATATCCAAATAAATATCCACGCCCCTCCACCCACTCATTTCGAATTCATTTAAAGTTAATAACGAATATATGAATGTCTTTCATCATTTCCTAAGCGTACGACAAACAATATTTCATCTAATTAAAAGGGAAATTAGAAACAACACAAATTACCAAGATAATGCAAGCAAAGACCCACATTTATGTGACTTGAATATT
Organism: Sinocyclocheilus grahami; assembly: GCF_001515645.1. Taxonomy (NCBI): domain Eukaryota; kingdom Metazoa; phylum Chordata; class Actinopteri; order Cypriniformes; family Cyprinidae; genus Sinocyclocheilus; species Sinocyclocheilus grahami. The sequence continues at coordinate 631,462 of NW_015505498.1, forward strand.
AGCATAAATTTCCCCACAGAAACTAGCCTCAGTGTGGCCAGAGCTGCCACGGTTAATTGAGTCTCTCGGAGTGCGCCAACCCAAAGAAAATGAGATTCTGCTTCTCAGCAGCCTAGAGTCACCGAACTCCTGCCAGCATGACCCCAGCCACCCACAGGTAAGATATGAATATAGACCGGAACATCTTACATAATTTTACAGCTTACAGTCTGCCTGGTTGAACAGTATTTGTGTTTATGTATGTGTATCTCAGAGCCAGAGAACAGCGGATGTCTGTCTGGTGCATTGTTCCTGTGGGCGCCGGCCTACCCAAACCAACAGTGTCATTTTTGAGATCAACAAATTCCTGATTGGACTACAGTCAGGGCAAGAGAGGCAGAGGCATGGTCGATTGGCTGGTCATCGAGCTGCTGAAGATGACACCAACCGCTCTGTTTCATCCATAGAGGAAGACTTCCTCACTGCCTCTGAACAGCTTGGGGAAGACAGCGAGGATGACCCATTCAGAAATGGTATCCATCTACCAGTCCACCCAGAAATCCAGCTCCATCCAGAAATCCAGTCAGCAACCTCATTCTAATTCTATATCTTATCTCCTGTATGGTATTTTCTATGTCCTTGTTGCTCATATGTAATGAGAAAACTCAACTTCAGTGCGTGCAGCTCTGGCACTTTCACTGCATCTTTCCTCCTGTTCACCTTGTGAATAGATGGAAAATTGCTTGAATTATGGCTGAAAGAGCATTCAGCCATTTACGTTTTCTCAGTATCTGTGAGCCTGCTTCGATAAGAGTGGCCCTATTCGGAGGACTGTTTGGGAGTGTTTCCACCCCGAGGCTATTTCTTAGTTTAGTAACACAATGTAGCCCTAGTCGCTACCAATGAGATTATGGTTTTCAAAACAATTCGGGCATGTCACATAAATTTGCATCCATAAATAGCATATAAATAAAGTCTTTAGTTTTGCCTTTGGGAATAATTTGGATCCCGACTTTTGTCTAGGTTGCACTGGTTATAATAATCTTAATCAGAACTGCAATCTGCTATACTTGTTTAGATACAAAGTAACCAAGCAACAGCATGGATGCACAAGAACATACAGCAGTGAAACAATTACTTCTCTTCAGTCTATGTTAATGAGTTTGTGTGTGATAGAGAAAGAAAGACAAATGGGAAGAATACCAAAACATTTTATGAAGGTTGTTTTCGCAAATATGCCATGGAAGACTGTCTAACAAAGAAGCACTGTCCCCAAAATGTCTTGTGCATTTCCATTGTGCATGTCTGTACTACTGCTTTGGCCTCTAACAGTAAGCCAAACCCATGAATGTCTACATGTGGCGATACTCACCCCAAGTCTAATATTAAAGAGACAAGACACACTGGGCTCTGCTGGGCAAATCTATAATTAATCTCTCGTATGAAATTAGAAGTAACACTGTGTGAAGGTTATGCTCTCCTCAAAGACAATGTAATATTCATAATCAGATCGGCCCAGATAGAGATCTGCATTTGTATGGTCTTGTTATGGAAAAGGAAAAATTGATACAAATACAACAGTGTGCTATGAATAGCTCTGACTGGACTCTCACTATATACATTGGACATAGCAGGTGACGGGAGAGGATAAATCTTAACACTTTTTACCTCCTTCCTCAGTTTTGTCCTTTATTTTCACTCACACTTGCTCATATCTTCTTTCTGTGACTAGTTTCTTACTTGGCCTGTGAATGGGTTTCATGTACATGTGCATTAAATCTGACTTTTTGTGTAGGATTATGAAACCATTTTCAGAGGTCTAGCTTTAATCTATTTCCTCTCTCTCTCTGTGCCCCCCACCACATTCCTCGCCAATCCTGCCACATGTCTTTCTTTCTGCAGATCCTGAGATTTCTATCATGCCCGAGTCGATTAAGGTGTTGAGAGCAGCCCACGCTCAAAGGAGTGAAATAGAGAGAGAGGATAGTGAGGACTCTGAAACCCTCTGCACCTCTTCCAACTCCCAAAGGCTTTCAAGAACATATTCCGCCTTCTCAAGAGGCCCACCTGCTACCCAAAAAACAGTAAATCATCACACTAGCGAGTCAGCCGGTCACTATGCCACCAATCTGGCTGAGTCAGTCCTGCAGGATGCTTTTATTCATTTGTCACAAGACGAACCTTCTTTTGTCACAGAGGCAGCTGTGAGTGTGTCCACCACCTCGCAGCACTCAAGTGAAGTAAGCCATTCCACTGATGAGCCACAGAGGGCTCGAGCCTGCTCTTTTGAACTTCCTAAAATCGTGATTGTCCAGAGTCCTGACAACAGTGAGGAGGTAACAGAGTGGCCAGAAGCTCAGTCACATGGGACATCAGAGCATGATAGTGTAAACAGTGCCAAAATGAAGCATGGTAGTCACCCCCAGCACAACTCCGCAATCGGACATGCCACTAAGCCAGTAGAAATAGCTTTGGCATGTGCTGCGAGTGTCATTGGTACCATTACCACCCCTCAGGTCACAGAACAACTCACACTGGAGTCAGGAGAAGAAGATGAGTGTGAGGATGAAGAAGAAGAAGAAGAAGAAGAAGAGAGTGAGACCGATCAAGGGGAGTATTCGTTTTCCTCTGCAGTATGTGGAATGTCTCAGGTTGTTGGAGCCGTAGCCGCAGTAGATCTAGCAGATGACTCTGGGGATAATGACGACTCGACAGACATGTACTCTGCTTCGTTGGGACTTCTGTCAGTTGCCCAAGCTTCAACTGCAGTGCCTCTCCACTGTAGCATTGCAGAGGGCACCAGCGTTGAGGCCTTCAGAGCCAATGTTGCTGAAGTTCTCCTCAGGGAAGCTTCAGCTGTACTCACCCACAGACAAATTTACTCAAGTGTTGCAAACTTCCTTGAGACCACACATAACAAAATAGTGGGTGGCATCACAAATTCAAGAAGGCCCTATCAGGAACAACAGGATCTTGATAATTTTACCCAGGAAATATCAGATAATATCTTTCAGTATGCCCTTGAGAAGGCTGAGAAGAGAAAAGAGCTTGAGGGTCCAGGAAAAGATGCCCCAAACATTGAGGGTTTCCTCTTGGATTGTGTGAATAATTTGCTCTTTGATGTCTTATGTGTAACATCAAGGAAAATCAGTGACATTTCAAAATATAATATGGGATCATGTGACAGGCAAGAAGGCAGCGTCAGCTTTAGGGAGTATGAGGCTGATACCAAGTCTGGCAGAGAAGCGTTGAGCCAATTACAGCATTTGATTGAGCCAAGCCAGGCTTATAATCATGGTGAGAGGCGAAGCAGTGTGGAGATGTTGTCTGCTCTCATAGGGATAAGAGAAAGAGAGCAGAAGCATGTACAGGATGAGAGAGAAAACGAGCCAAAACTGAAAGGACCCTACAGACTTACTCTGAACAGAGTGACTGCCACTATGGTCAAAGAGCAATCTGACATGCAAGGGCAGCTGGGCAAGATTGACAAGAACGCAGACTCTGTGCTCCCTTCATCTGAAAGCTCACCACTTCACATGACACGAGGGAGGGCAGGAGGAGAGAGCGAGACCAGGCAGCAGTCTTTATCGTCCTCTTCAGGAGCACTTGTGGCACTTAAAATGGATTCATGTGAGTCCAAAACTCCTGTCACATGCTTCGCTGAAGACTTGGCGACCACAGTGATCTCCATGGCTACAGAGCTGGCAGCGATATGCCTGGAGAACTCGAGCGGAAAGCAGCCGTGGTTCTGCGCTTTAAAGGGTGGATCGGAAGGTCCTGAGGGACTGCTTCTGCCCTGCCGCACAGCTGCAGCCCTCCGCCGGAAAGAGACACAAAATGGCACCGCAGTCACTAAGAAACACAGACCTCCACGTCTCAGTGAAATCAAACGTAAAACCGAAGAACAGCCTGAACTCATGGAGCGCCTGGTCAACCGCGTCGTGGATGAAACTGTCAATCTAGACGAACCTACCACCTCTGATCCATTTGCACTCTTTGCATCAGAGGTCACAGCCAGGATAATGAACTGCCCAGAATTGAGTGTGGTGGACACTTCCAAATCTGGCCAGTCATCTCGTAGCCGCCTACAGTGTGAGAGATGGAGCAGCAGGGGGAAAGCGTCAAGCTACGAGAGCATTCCAGAGGAGGACGCAGATCCCTCTGGAACTTCTAACACTTTGGGACCGGGAAACAGGCTTGGGCATAATTTAAGCAGAGGTAGCTCTATCTCCAAGCAGTCCAGTTGTGAGAGCATTACGGATGAGTTCTCTCGGTTCATGGTGAACCAGATGGAAACAGAAGGTCGAGGGTTTGACCTTCTACTGGACTACTATGCTGGGAAAAATGCCAGCAGCATCCTTGCAGCAGCTGTTCAGCAAGCTGCCAGTAAAAAGAATGGACACCTCAATGTGCGCACATCATCTTGTCTCTCTAAGCAGTCCAGCACTGAGAGTATCACTGAGGAGTTTTATCGCTTCATGCTGAGTGACATGGACAAAGAGAACAAGGACTACAGTCTGACCAAGACCAAAGAGTGGAGCAATAGCCTATTACCCCCGTCTCCCAGATCCCCATTTTGTATCCGTCAGTCTTCTGTTCCTGACAGGAGATCCTCAGATTCCAGACTAAGTGTAAACTCACCCATCAAGGCCAATTCATTCGATGGTTTTGCACGAAATGTACACGGGGACTCACTCAACATCTATCCAACCAACTCTGTGTCATTAACGGGACTCTGCAAGTCAGATTCATGCTTGTATAAGCGTGGCCAAACGGACCAAATCACAGACATGCTGATTCACGAAACCTGGGCCAGCTCTATCGAGTCTCTAATGCGCAAGAATAAGATAATTGCGGAGCCCTCAGAGGACAGTATGGAGCTCGATTCAGCAGACTCACAGCCACATGTACAGCTCTTTGCTAACCTCGTAGAGAATGGCAAATCCTTGCTTGGAGGCCAGCAGGATGACGTTGTGGCTGCTTGTCAGCCACACATTCCAGTTGGAGAAAGGAGACATGGCTTTAAACAGTCTCGTCGTGAAAATAGTGGAAACCGGCCAAGTATAGAGCATCAAGAAAATAGCGGTAGCTCTCACAGTTCATCCTGTTTGAGGCAAGCATGGCGTGGACAGAGGGAGGTACCCTTGATCCACATTGAACCAGATCAAAGAGAAGAGGGCCTAGAAGACAGGGGGAGGGTTGGGCCCCACCACACAGAAGCATCCCATCAGATCCAGCCACAATGTGGCAAAGAGAATGAGACAGCAACCAAAAGCAGGTACAGTCTACATAAAAGCACCCACAACCTTTCTTTCAGAGGTTAAGCCTTAATTCTTATAACTGCTCACAGCCCAATGTGTGCAAGAGTAAAGTTGGGGGGAAAAACAAGAGAGAAGGATTGCACAAATGTTAAAGGTGTCATGAATTGCACTTTTCTTAAATTGTATTCTACCCTGATTTTGCCACGCCAGTGAGTGTGGGCCAAAAAGGGAATGATGAAGTAGGCATTGGTCTGTGTATGTGAAGGCAGTCTTCTGCTGATGTATTAACCTTTATTACATAATGAAGAAAAGGGTGTACAAAATGAGTTGTTTTGGCAGCTTGGTTTCAATAAAAGCGTTTTTGGACTAACAAGATGTTTCGAAAACTTACAGTGTTTTTCTATAGTACAGTGACCTCTTATAGATCATGGAGAATTCTCAATTCATGACCCCTTTTTCAGAAGTTTTCAGAAGATAACACAAAACATTTTGCTTCATGTATTGTCACACATGGTGTTTATATATCCAAACAGCACATCTCTGTAAAGTGGTTCTCCTCTGGAACACCCATGTTTACCAACAATTTCCTTCACTGCTAAACAAAAAAATAGAGAAATATAGATTGACTTTATACCTATGTTCCCCTGATTTTTCCTTTTCTTGACCCAGGCTCTGGGCAACGAACAACACTTTGGGACAAAGTTAGCAAATTTAATAATAAAGAGCATTTTTACATAGAAGAGATCATCAGCTGCTGCCTGAGGATCAGGCGTCGGGTAGAATTACTGGCTCATTGTGACACTGCAGTTTTGCTGTGTGTCCTCTTTCCCCCCTCAGCAGTGACAAAGACAGGGCCTCCTCAGTGGCCACAGCGCCCTCTGCAGGTGTGGAGGTGGAGCGACGCTCTCTCAGCGCTAGCAGTGAGGAAAGTGGCTCAGGCAGCTGGGCCCAGATTGCCCCTGAAGACGACCCCCAAGAGGAGACCACCAGTAGCTTTATCCAGCTAAGCGAGGGGTCAGTCTTCCAGTAGACCATCATGCCTTGCTGGACAGTGTGGCTTCTACATTTGGCTTTTCATTAAGCTACATGTGCTAGATGCAATTCTTGACAGCGCTGGGCACGTCCAGAGCACAGTGTAGCACCCATATGCGGGCCTGCTTCTCTCATCTTTACAGTAGCAATTGATTCAGTTAGAGCTCTGATGAGAGTTAAGTGTTAAAGCACTTACTTTGCCCTCACTGTATAACTAATATAACAGTTTTGACATATCTTAATTGATATTAATGTGATGTGGCTTGTGTGATTAGTCCTCAGCCAGACACTCACATAATAATGTCATCTTTAAAGTATGTAGCTGTTGCCCTTAATTCACTGTTGAGCACACAAATGCACAGACATAGTGATACAGAATGAGGTTTGATGGCTTGAAGAGACATGCACATACAGAGAGTATTGTACTAAATATAATAAAATGTCCTACTAGATGTTGCTGTCATTCCTGTTATGCAACACTTTTTGAGCTCTGCAAGTTTTAGAAAATGAATATCCTGGTGTTGTAATTTATAGTTTATACCAGATTATAATTAGTGCTCTGCCTACACTGAGGAACGTAAAAACATTATTCATTTTAACTTAATTATTTATACAATGGCAAGAAAATGATTTAAGGATATCTAACAGAACAGAAGGGTGGAAATATAGGCGATTTAGCGTTGGCTTACATGAAGCTGTCAGCTTTGTTCATTTGGATAGTTTTTCTTAACCATCTTTTGAAATCCTGATTGTGTTATATCGTAATTTTAACAGGATATGGATTGTTTTATTAACCGGCATCAAATCCTTTGCTAATACATTATAATCAAGTGGTATGTGTTGTTTTTCCACAAAATATAATGTTGCTTTGTAGAAGATAATGTCATTAAGAACTTATTACAAAAGTGGAAGCAAAGTTGAGGACATAGATAAAACAAACTAATACCAATATTGGGAAGAAAGCATGCCAGAAAATGATTTATTTGAAACCTTTTGATCGGAGAAGTGAAAACTAAATGAAGAAACACCTGATATATGTTTTAATAAATTGCTAATTTTTTTATGTTATTTACAGTATAAGTGGAAAATGGCAACATCTACTCAAATAAGAAAAGCAATTAATTTAAACCAGGGTTACTGTGTTTAACTAAAAAACATTGTTGTTACTTGACGTTAAATAAGCGTTAACTAAAATAAAATCAAATATACAAAAAAGTATTATTATTTCAGGTAGTTGCCAAGGCAGCAGTTCTATTTTATGCTATGTATTAAGGTATATATGATAGAGACATGAAAATGTTCTGCATAACAAGAATGACCCATTTGTTTTTACATCTGACTATTTCCTTCCATACACACGTGTAAACACACTCTAAGCCAGTGCCTGAGGTAGTGTAACTCTCAGAAGTGAGAGAGATTCCATTTGCGAGTTTAGTCCAGCACAGCTGTGTGAGTAAACGGCTCTGACAGCATGACTGGAGTCTGGAGCAGAGCTTTCGCCCAAAGACTCTGCAGCCAGTGCTTAAAGTCCTGACAGGATGTGCCTCACACTGACAGGCAGGTGCCATATGTCACATCCTGTTGACTCTAGAATGAAAAGGATGTAATGGGTGTTCGAGTCCCTCTTGCTGATTGAATCATGCCCAGCCTGCCACACTCACCAACGCTTCCTAACCTGCACCAACTCAACGCCATCCTCACTTACCCGAGTCTGGGTATCCGGCCATTCGCCTCCATCTGGCTTTAACCCCCACTTCATTGTCTTTCTGCCCTGTCCGGGGGAAAGGTTACTCTCTGCTTGTTCTCCCAGCTGTTGGTGGTACAGGCACAGGTGTCTCACGTTCATAGTCATCAGCTGGCAGTGTCTTGCCAGTGATGTCCATGCTAATGAATCTCATGCCAATGTTCATGCCTACTCACTCTACTCCAAGCCCCGCTGCTGTCCATGGCTTAGTGATCATCGCTGAGAAAATTAGTAGCTTCTGCATTGTTCGCACCCTTAAAGGGCCAACAAGAGGAAGCAGAAAGAGAAAGAGAAAGAGCACCAGTCAAAATTTGGAACAGTTAAGACTTTTTAATGTTGCTGACTTTTTAATGTTGCTGTTGCTGACTTTTTAATGTTGCCAAGGCTGCATTTATTTGATCAATAAAAACAGTAATATTGTGGAATATTATTATAATTTAAAAAAAAGTTTTCTATTTGAATATATTTTAAAATGTAATTATTTCCTGTGATGCACTGCTGTATTTTCAGCATCGTTACTCCGGTCTTCAGTGTCACATGATCTTCAGAAACCATTCTAATATGCTGATTTAATGCTCAAGAAACATTTCTGATTATTATTAATGTTAAAAACAGTTGCACTGCTTAATATTTTTGTGGAAAAGCAAGGAAGAAATGAATGCTCTTATTTAGCAAGGTTATTTAATTATTCTTATTTAAAATTGATGAAAAGTGACAGTAAAGACTTTCAGAATGATACAAAAGATTCTATTTCAATTAAATGCTGTTCTTTTGAACTTTAATTAAAGAATACAATTTTTTTTGTGTGTGTGATTTCGACAAAAACATTAACCTGTTTAATCCCAAATTTTTCCCAGACATTAAAATATCCAAATGATGTGTAATTTGTAACCCTTTGAAATAATACTTATTTTTTTAATTTTGTTTGGGAAAAGTGTGTGAAAAATTGTTGAACAATTGTGAAATTGTGAAATTGAACAATTGTGACCGGTGGGATAATGTGTATACTGAATGAACACATTTCTGCAGTCATAAAAGATTGTTATATATCTTAGCCCAGCTATTTTAAACAGTTTGATCCCATTCTAGGGTTACTATTATGCATTAAAAAAACCTTATACAACACTGTTAAGAATACTGAGATAAAAGACAAAAAAAATACAACCATCAGCGTATTCCAAAATTGTTACTTTACTTTAAAGGGGTCATATGATGCGATTTCAAGTTTTCCTTTCTCTTTGGAGTGTTACAAGCTGTTCATGCATAGATAAGATCCCTAAGGTTGCAAAGACTAAAGACTCAAACCCAAAGAGATATTCTTTATAAAAGTTAAGACTCGTCCACGCCCTCCTAAAACGCCTCGTTCAAACACGCCCCCACATGTCTACGTCACTGTGTAGGAAGATTTGCATAACGCCGCCCAAATGTACACGCAAAGAAAGAAGGCGTAACTTTTATTCTCGCTGTAGTATTGTTGCCGCCGCCATGTCGTGAAGACGCTGTGTTTCATTGCGAAAGCCAAAATACTTTGTTCTTCCAAAAGAGGACACGACTAGAAATCAGTGGTTAAGTTGTATTTACAACACTGTTCCAGAACAGTTCAACCCAAATATTCAGATGTGTGCAGCGCATTTTATGGAGGACTGTTTCCTGATCCTGGTAGAGTAGACTACAATGCCGGCTGTTCTGACTCAAAGTCTGTAAGTACGTTTTCATATTTAAAGAATTTGCCACTGATGATTCAAACGCGAGTTTTGAGCAGTGTAGAGTAGTGCTTGTTGTTTGTCATTTCTCCGATCACAAACGCAGACATGGTTTTATGTTTACACGGCGCGATACGCAACGCATTAAAAACACAGTATATGTCATTATAATCCGTAACTATGTCCCCACTGGATGCAACAAATGCCTATTTTATAATGGGTTTTAATGTTTTTGAATCATCGCTAGTGCTACCAGTATTACAACATCAATTTTGTAACTTATTTGTAACATTTTAACTTTTAATTTAGTGAAATATTTTGTCATTGCAACATTTCAGTGCAACCTTCACTAACAACTGCAATTGGATTTATATTGTATACATAAATTCACTATTGTGACCATCAGCATGTTTACTCGTTCTATGACCACACTCAACAGAACTGAATTATTGTGAATTCATATATTAATACTAGACACCTTAATGATAATGTGGACCAAAAATCTTTGTCATGTCTTTATTAACATACTAGCCTTTTGTTTTGGAGCTTTGATGCAGCCATCATCTTCTCATGGTGCAAACCGGAATTAAACTGCTCTGATCATGTGACCGTTTGCACTAATCATGTGAAACTGCACATATTTCATTGAGAACCTTTTTTGTCCATATTTGCAGGAAATGCACTAAAACATCAGTCAGTAAGGTTTTTAGAGCTTTATAAATGAACAGCTTTTTTACGGTCACTGTTGTGACCGGTGGGATTTTAATCTGCAAAAACTGTTTTCAACATTGATTTTAATTAGCATTATCAATAATTGAGTGCCAATAATAATTGAGCAGTAATTTAGCATATTAGAATGATTTCTGAAGAATCATGTGACACTGAAGACTGGAGTAATGATACTGAAAATTCAGCTTTGCCATTGCAAGAATAACATACATTTTTTAAATATATTCAAATAGAAAACAGCTCTTTTAAATTGTAATAATATTTCACAATATTATTGTTTTTTTTATATCAAATCAGTGCAACTCTGATGAGCGTAGAAAGCATTCAAAAACATTAAAAAGTCATAATTATTCCAAACATTTGACTGGTAGTGTACACATTTATCTTTTTATGTGCATGTCTGTGTGTTTCAGAAATGGGAACAGCAGCGCTTCTAGTCTGGGATTGGCAGACCTGGAGGGCTTTCTAGACTACTCCATCTCCAGCAACCTAATCAGGTATTCAACAGCAACACGCTAACCGCGGCACACTTAGAGAAACTCGCTCAGAGCAGCAGAGCTAATGGCTGATAAGCACTCATCCATAACCCAGAGCGCTGTCCAAATCCTCACGTCTGCAGCTCCCCTCGTGAGGATATGGCCACTGTTATAGAGGGCAAGAAATTTCGGTCAAACTCGGATCACATTCTGTCATATTAGAGCGATAGCTTCTTCTACAAGTATGTAAATGTGCTCAGTTTGCTGTGTCTGGGAACGTTCTCAAACATGGGCAGTTGTAATGGGCTTTGTCGCCAAAAGCCTTCAGTCATTTACTATTTTGAGCTCTTATTAGATGAGTGCAATATAGTCATGGGCCCTGAAAGGCTCCATGAGGTAACTGGAACACGGCCAGCATTGCTCTGTACGGCTTGAAAATAATGATAGTGTCTCTGTTTGCAGCGAGGACAGAGAGAGGAAGGCGTCGCACTGTCAGGATCAGGCGGACGGTGAGTGATACGTCCTCTTACAGCCCTCTGCATGCACGCATACATATTTGAATGAAAGCTCATTCATGGCTGGAACTACACAACTGTGTTTGGAGTTAAAAGGAAATCATGCTATCACTGCTTTTCACACTTCTGCGCTAATGTATTCAGTCTGAAGCCGTTTGCATTTCTCATTTTCTGTCAGTCTGATCTTTTATCTAAATGTTACATGTTCTTCTCGAGAGTGAACTTCATGTTATTTCTCTGCGAATGAGGATTTTTAGATTTTTAAGGGGCACCAGAGACTCACTTGGTGCCCTTGATGAGATACTTTTTCAACGTTAGCTGTTCTTCATGCAAATGGGAGATAGGATAGTCTCTAGAACTTGATTTTGGGAGTTACTGAAGGTAATTATTCAAATGCACTTGGCTCTGAAGTCTGAGGGGGCAGCATGAGTGGGCAAAACGCTTCTGAGCTAAAAGTTAACATGTCGGACCGCTGAAATAAACAAACATTGCAATAGGCTGGGAGATTAATCAAAATAAAACCAGCATCATGTAAAGGCTGTGAATGAACTAAATAAATATATGTGCTACGTGTTTCAGAGTGAAGCGTGGCACTGTGTTCCTTTACACATGAGCAGCTCGTGATCTGCAGAGTGGCTCGGTTCACAGTAAATGCTGCTCCGCACGAACCCATCTCTGCATCAGCTCTGAGTTTGGGTCATTTAACGTGTCTTTGGGAACACATATGCCAACCGTCTTCCCATGCTTGAGAAGCACTTATAAACCAGCGGATGTCAACAAAGAGAAGCTTTAAGAGCTCCCTGCAGTTTTCTGCCAAAATAAAAGCTAGATGGTTTGACATTTGAAAATGAAGAAAGAGCCATAAATATTAGCATTATAATTTTACACTGTAAAAAAATCAAATGTTAGGATAGTAAGATTTCATCGCAATTTTTATCAGACAACTTACAAAACCCACATATGTCAACCTCTAGTGGAATGTGTCCTACTGGTGTGCTATAAATTATTATAGGAGTAATATATCCTCTTTTTTTGATCATCTCAGTTTCTACCGATCTGTTTCTTAGGCTCTGCCTAAAATTGTGCAGCGCAGCTCTTTGAGCACTCAGGATTTGACAAACGCAAAGCATTAGACTCATTGCACATTGATTTTCTAAGCGCCAGAAATGAAACTTGCCTCACACATACAAATGGCTTAAAATAGTCTTTCCTTGTTATAATTTTAAAGATTGCCAGCACAAATGTGATACTGTACAGCCCTGTTTTGATTCATTTGATCCTGCTTGTGACCTTTATGCATTTCTCTCTCTGCTGTTCATTTGATTGGCCTTTAATCTTTGACCTCTCTATCTGAGTAACATCTACATGTGCTCTGGTCTCTTGAATCAGCATACAGTCTTACTGCAGCAGCATTGCTTGCCCTCTGCCCCTCATCGCTCAGTGTGCTTCTAGTCACAGACAGACGCTCAAGTCGAGAGAGAGAAAGCTAAAGAGACTTTTGTATTGCCAGCACAAACTCACACCTCACAAATGACTCATTCACTTGCAGGAGAACAAAAGAGACATTCAGACACAGGAGCTGTCAGGCAAAGCATCATCCTGCTGGGAGAGGGATGGAGGGATGAGGAGAGAGTGTTAAAATGGGAAGATGTGTGAGGACAGATTAATTTTGGAACAGATCTTTGTTTTCAGAGCGCTGAGGAGGATGATAGAGATGTCATGATGAAATAAATATTACTGAGGCGAAGAAAAAGAAAGAACAGCTTTCATTGCTTTTAAAGAGATAGCCTAAAAACCAAGAAAAATGTTCAAACTCGAGAAAAGTGGGAGGGAGAAGAGAAAACAATAGGCATTAGCGGTGATACAGAGGGCTGTGTGAATGTTTAAGCCCCACTCTCTTCATTTCCCGTGAGCTCTTTATCATTCACACTGAACCACATTCATATAGAACAGTGGATCTTAAAGTCCTCGACCTGCCGTAAATTTTGCCTTTTGACTTTATAATTTGAATTTGAAATGCATAAGTACTAGGGGTGTAAATGTATTGTTTATACAGGTGCATCTCAATAAATTAGAATGTCGTGGAAAAGTTAATTTATTTCAGTAATTCAACTCAAATTGTGAAACTCGTGTATTAAATAAATTCAATGCACACAGACTGAAGTAGTTTAAGTCTTTGGTTCTTTTAATTGTGATGATATTGGCTCACATTTAACAAACGTTTTACCAAGTTTCGTACCATGCCGATGAAGTAAAAAAAAAATCAAAAAAAAAAAATATATCAAAAATGACCAGATAGCACCAGAGGGTTAAAAGATGCATGTTTGTTGGAGCTACTCATTTCTACACCAGCAACTGTTTTTCTGACCTAAAAGAAAAGTTGATTCTTTTAGCGAAATATTAGATCTACAGCAATCTACAGAGTAACATGCACAGAAGTGGCTGAAAGTGAGCAGTCTGGTTTTGTCTCACAGAAGTCACGTCGGGTCTGTCCTCAGCCGGCAGCAGCTGTCAGCGGGAGCTCCTGGTGCTGAACTTTGACATGGATTCAGAGTGTGTGGATGGAGAACTAAGAGAGGCACTGCAGTGGATCGCTGCGTCTGAGCTCGGCGTGCCGGCGCTCTACTTCAGAAAGACTCAGGAGCACAATCTCGCTAAGGTGAGGACAAATCGAGGTCATGCGTTTGCTAGAATAACTAACCAAGTCCAAGCAGATTCTATACCCACAGATTTCAGCGCTTCTCATTCATAAAGTTCTCCAGTCTCTCCATGTTTAAATATTTTGCCTAATTTGATTATAGTGACAGCTAGCAATAATTCTCATGTTACTGAAGAAAACATACAACATGAATGCAGTAAGGTCATGTGACTACGATGTTGCATTTTACAATTTGAAAACATTTTAACAGTGCACAAAATATACTGTTTTTAGAGAAAATTGGATGAAGTGTTGTGTATGGAGGCAGTGTTTTGAGCCCTTCAGCAAAGCTCCAGGGGTGTAGAGCTGTGCAGATTGTAGTCCTAAAACCTGAAAAACAATAGCATGGATCCTCTCTGGAATTTCTAATGGCTTTTTAGAATAGTTTGTGGTTAACTTGAGGAGACTTTCACATTTTGTTAAACAACACAACTTACAGTCATACCTCATTCTCAGTCAAACTCAGTCAGACATGAATTTTGAAAGGGTAGAAGCCAAAGTTGATGCTGTTTTTTTATCATTCATAGATCATATATATATATGAGGCTGTTTTTCAGGTTTTGGGCCTCTTCCAGTAAAGAGAAATCTTAATGCTTCAGCATAACAAGACATTTTGGACAATGCTATGCTTCCAACTTTGTGGAAACAGTTAGAGGAAGGGTATGTGCCAGTGCACAAGGCAAGCTCCATAAAGAAGTGGTTGGATGAGTTTGGTGTGGACAAACTTGACTGGCCCACACAGAGCCCTAACCTCAAACCCATCAAACACCTTTGGGATGAACTGACCCACAGATGCTCTACTGGATGAATGGGCAAAAATTCCCAATGAAACACTCCAAAATCTTGTGGAAGGCCTTCCTAGAAGAGTGGAATGCAATGTCGTTAAAGGGGACATCGGATGCCCATTTTCCACAAGTTGGTATGATTCTTTAGGGTCTTTATGAAATGTCTGTAACATACTTTGGTTCAATTTCCTCAATGATCGTGTAAAACACCACCTTTTTACCTTGTCAAAAACTGCTCTGTTCACAGCAACCCGTTTCTGTGCATGTCTCTTTAAATGATAATGAACTACTGCTCACCCCGCCCCTCTCTTCTCTCTTCGGTGGCGCGTTACCATCAAAAACAAAACTAATCCTCTGCGTCCTCCATGGCTCTGATGTCGGGAGAAAATTAAGACTATGTTCCCTTTTACATCCTACAAAAACTACAAAACACCTGCATTGCTTACGAGACGTTGTTGTCGCTACAGTTGCTCGAGTGCAGCGGAAATATGCTAATACGGGACAGTCCGTCATCTGCCGTGGGCGGGGCCTGAGCAGTATGACGTCATACTGCTCAGAAAATCAAAATGGCTTTATAATTGAGACTGTTTAGGTTTTTTGGGGATAAAAAAAGAGTGAATGGATTTTTATCATTGTAGGGTGGTTGTGTCCACACACTGCTAAGACACATTTATACACAAACGCCATGTAAAAGTGAATTTTGCAACCAATGCCCCCCTTAAAATACCTGTTCAGGTGTCCCAATAGTTTTGATCATATAGTGTATATATATTTTTCCTTCATTTATTCTGCATGGCTTTGGCAATTATTTATAGTTGGTGTTGGTTTGTATGCATAAATATGCATGTATGTTACTGCTACATGTATGCTGCATAACAAAATTAATGTGTACATTTTAAAATTGAATAAAAAGTTCATCACAAAAAAAAAGCATAATGATATAACATGATTATCATTAACTAAAACCTCAAAAAAGCATTTTCATTACTTAAAACTGAAATAAAAAGCCATTTATTCATATTTTCTTACACCATTGAAAAATTTACACAATTAAAAAATTAAAATGACAAAAAAACAATACTTGAACTTTAAAATGAAGTGAAAAATTATATCTAATTCAAATTATCAATAAAACTATAATAGTATATCAATAAAACTAAAACAACACTGGTATAACTGCAGTGACTGTTGATGAAGATGATCATGGCTCATGAAGAACTGAACAGCGTGTGTTTGTTTCTCAGTTCCACAGAGTGGTGCAGTTGGCAGGTCAGAAGGCTTGGCATGTTGGTGACTTGTTCAGCGCTGTGGCTCAGTTCTGTCAGCTCCACCAGGACCTGGAGCACAGAGGACGGCCTGTGCCCAGCCTGTTCGACTGGATACTGAAGACCAAGCGCTAGAGCGCCACCCATCTATGGACCAGGAGTTGGAGACGCCACATATCCGTCCTGTGCTAGCACACGTATATAGTCTGAAGCCAGTGTGAAAACACCAAACACCAATCCCATTTGAGCCGCTAATAGACCCTCACACAACCAAACTGTTTATAGACTCATAGATCCCACAGACTCATCCACAGCCACCGGCATGACTGCACATCAGCACATTTATCTAGAGCTCCCCGTGAAACTCTGTTTATCACAGGACAGCAAGGTTTACAAGACACCTGCATGCATTAACGGCTCCAAATCCTAAGATCCTTAGCATGGGGTTTCCTTAGTTCTGAACTTACCCTCTGACCACCAGCACATCTACATTTGATATCCTTAAAATTCACAACTTGCATAAACCTTTATTCACACTTGTATGTCTTTGCTAGATCACAGGAATTATGGGATATAGGAAGAAATGCCTTGTCCATAAATATGTGCTAGAGATGCACATTCGCATAGTGATTTAAGGATATTTCCCTTTAAATTACGCATGTTCCTGTCTTTACGCGCACGCAACGTTAGATCCACCAGTCACCAGCCAGCGCTGGTTAGAGGAACATGGGTTAAACCGACCAATCAGCCTTGACGTTTTTGTAGCTTGCAGATTTTTACTGTACAACAAACCCGTTTCAAATGCACAACGTGAGTTTTTATCAAGAATAACGGCCGTGTGAGCTCTGGTGTAGGGATTTAAAGATATTTAAATGTTTGTATTCAAAGTGAAATATAGTGAGATTCCATTCCAAACACACTTTGTTGTTTTAAGTTTAACATTGGCGAACACGTTCGGTCATTTTATTGTACCTCTCGAGGCTGAATTCTACGTTTAGTTTTGTGTGACTACTGTTATTTAAGAGAGTTTATTTTGGCTAGATGTAAATAGTCTAGACTGTGAGCTACTGTACCTGTGGGCTGCAAATGGAAATTTCAGTTTTTGTGTTTTATGACACGCAGACAGACAGGATCACAGCACTGAAAGTCTCACCAGACTACTGTAAAAGTTTCAATATAAAAGTATGAACATAGAGTATATTTAAAGTACAGTTTTGTCACGTAAAAGTTGACGTGTAAATGTGAAATCTGGTGGCGTTATGGTTTTCTCTGCATAGTTACATAATAGTAATGTGTTTTAATATCAGCGTTGAAGGCACACAACTGTATCAAGTCTGTCATGGTATACCTGAATGTATTTATCTTTTCAAAATAAAATTTGCGTACGGTGAGTTTAATGTCAACAGCCTCTATTTGAAAAGAGACACGTGTTTGAATAAAAATGAGATTATATATACACTCAGGCAGCTGTTAAAGGAATAGTGCACCCAAAAATGAAAATTTGCTAAACATTTACTCGCCCTCAGGCTGTCCAAGATTTGTTTCTTACAAACTCACAGCTCTTCACTTAAGTCATGTACCGGAGACTTGTGGGTTATTGTGACGTTTTTATCAGCTGTTCGGACTCTCATTCTGACGGCACCCATTCACTGCAGAGCATCCATTGGTGAGCAAGTGATGGAATGCAACATTTCTCTAAATCTGTTCTTGTGAAGAAACAAACCTTTCTACTGCACATCTTGGATGGCCTGAGGGTGAGTACATTTTTAGCAAATATTCTTATTTGGGTAAACTATTCTTTTAACTTGAAAAAGAGATATTCCAGGATAAATACACAAGAAAATAATTGCGATTTAATATAGTAAGATTGAATAATTGACAATATTAAAGTTTGTACAATCAAAAAAAAAAAAAAATGTTGACAAGCATGCAGACGAACGACTGGGATGCTGGGATGGAGGCAAGATGGCAGAACAGGTGGATATAAACAGGAAGGGACCTAGACAGGAAATGAGCACCTTAGCAGACCAAGAAAGAGACTGAGTGAAGAGATACGAGAGGATTATTGAGTCTGAAGCTGGAGGGACAGGCCGAGGATGGAGAGAAAATGGGATTTCTTACCTTTGATATCTCTCCATTATGGCCTTCTAATTGACACAAACATTGGAAGGTTTCTGCGCTGAACACTCTTGATGAACCTGCGCACAAAAACCTATGATCAGACTCGATTATAGATGAATCTCACGAAAACATGTCCAGGTCACAAAATCAAGTTAGATGCGAGTGGGGTAAGATGTGCCAAGACGGAGCCCCGCACATGACATAGGGGGAAAAATATATACAGGTGCATCTCAATAAATTAGAATGTCGTGGAAAAGTTAATTTATTTCAGTAATTCAACTCAAATTGTGAAACTCGTGTATTAAATCAATTCAATGCACACAGACTGAAGTAGTTTAAGTCTTTGGTTCTTTTAATTGTGATGATTTTGGCTCACATTTAACAAAAACCCACCAATTCACTATCTCAACAAATTAGAATATGGTGACATGCCAATCAGCTAATCAACTCAAAACACCTGCAAAGGTTTCCTGAGCCTTCAAAATGGTCTCTCAGTTTGGTTCACTAGGCTACACAATCATGGGGAAGACTGCTGATCTGACAGTTGTTCAGAAGACAATCATTGACACCCTTCACAAGGAGGGTAAGCCACAAACATTCATTGCCAAAGAAGCTGGCTGTTCACAGAGTGCTGTATCCAAGCATGTTAACAGAAAGTTGAGTGGAAGGAAAAAGTGTGGAAGAAAAAGATGCACAACCAACCGAGAGAACCGCAGCCTTATGAGGATTGTCAAGCAAAATCGATTCAAGAATTTGAGTGAACTTCACAAGGAATGGACTGAGGCTGGGGTCAAGGCATCAAGAGCCACCACACACAGACGTCCAAAGTCCTCTTTTCAGATGAGAGCAAGTTTTGTATTTCATTTGGAAACCAAGATCCTAGAGTCTGGAGGAAGGGTGGAGAAGCGCATTGCCCAAGTTGCTTGAAGTCCAGTGTTAAGTTTCCACAGTCTGTGATGATTTGGGGTGCAATGTCATCTGCTGGTGTTGGTCCATTGTGTTTTTTGAAAACCAACGTCACTGCACCCGTTTACCAAGAAATTTTGGAGCACTTCATGCTTCCTTCTGCTGACCAGCTTTTTGAAGATGCTGATTTCATTTTCCAGCAGGATTTGGCACCTGCCCACACTGCCAAAAGCACCAAGAGTTGGTTAAATGACCATGGTGTTGGTGTGCTTGACTGGCCAGCAAACTCACCAGACCTGAACCCCATAGAGAATCTATGGGGTATTGTCAAGAGGAAAATGAGAAACAAGAGACCAAAAAATGCAGATGAGCTGAAGGCCACTGTCAAAGAAACATGGGCTTCCATACCACCTCAGCAG
>NW_015505498.1:651124-662050 GCF_001515645.1 Sinocyclocheilus grahami
AATTTAGGCAATAATTAAAGCAAAAGGTGCCCCTACCAAGTATTTGGTACATGTACAGTAAATTAACATACTTTCCAGAAGGCAATTCACTAAAAATGTTTTTTTTTTATGAAGTATTCTAAGAAGTATTCTAATTTGTTGAGATAGTGAATTGGTGGGTTTTTGTTAAATGTGAGCCAAAATCATCACAATTAAAAGAACCAAAGACTTCAACTACTTCAGTCTGTGTGCATTGAATTTATTTAATACACGAGTTTCACAATTTGAGTTGAATTACTGAAATAAATTAACTTTTCCATGACATTCTAATTTATTGAGATGCACCTGTATAACATGGCCACGAATTAAGAATTTGTTCCCACTACTGGTTTATTTGTAGCCATGATTTACTAATTTGTTCCCTCACAGAAACAGTAAAATGTGGTCATGAATGAACAAATTGTAAGAACAAGTTCTTAATTTGCTGCCACGATATAATTTTTGTTCCTGCATGTCATGTGCAGAACTCTGTAATTTTGTGAATGCATCTTCTGGTGAAAACAAAAGACTTCTCTTTCCAATCATTTAGTCCACTTAAACCAGCCCTTTCACAATCAACTGCAACTCACATTCATTTTTGAACTCGATGCAAAAATCCAATCGACAACAACCAATGAATATCACCATGTCCCCACCCTAATTTTTTCTTTTTTAATAATCCATTACACTCGGATCAACACCACAATAAACACAATCTGCCATGACTTTAAGTTGTCCTCCAGGCAAAGAGAAATTACTAATATTTATATAATATTTCAGAATGTCTGCTATCACCTGAAATGAGAAGCAAGCATCTATATTCATAAGGGTAAATTGTCATATAAAAGTTTCATTATATGGTAATGCATGAAAACAAAAAACAATTCCCCTTAAAAAAAAGTCTTATTTTACAGCACATATTAACATCTTTTATAAACAGGCAGAAAAAAGGCTTTGATTTTTCAGAACATTTGAATATAGTGAAATAATAGTTTTGTTTAAAAGTAAATATTAATAATATTTGTAATAGTATTCCTGTATTTTGAGGCAAAGCTGTTACTATAAGTTGAGACACTGACACACATATGATATATACGACAGATATTATGAGTCTGAATCAGATGTCTCACCATCAGCAGAGGCCGTAGCGATCAGTTGACCAGTGTAGTTAAAACACACATCCAACACCTCATCATTATGACCCAAGAGAGTAGCCAAACACTGACCGCTGTCTGCGTCCCACACCTACACACACAAACTGTTATATAACACACACACAAACCACACCACGACCCGAAATAACCTCACAAACACACTGTGTATTAGTCAGATTGAGTGAATTCCATTAGAGAGTGGGCATCGCTCTGCCCTGCTCACTCATGAAGGGTGCAGTGTGTGTCCCCTTCAGTGGAATTTGCCCATTCTCTTAATTTAACACAGACATACATGCAGACATCTCAGTGCTATTATCTAACCACAGACACACCAAATGAACTGACACTGACAAAAGCTGCTAAAAAGCTGAGAAGGACTTTGTCTCACTGTGTTTTCGAGAAACATCAGACTGTGCTGAATAATTAAGAGCCCTCACACTTCTAGGAACAGACAGACAATCAGAGGAAGAGAGTTACTCAGACAGATCAAATGGGTCACATTAAAACATTAAAGGGGTCACATTCATGAAAAATAGAATTGTCCTTCATCTTTTAAAATAAAAGAGTTCAGTCGTGTACCATGTAAATATAGTTTCAGAACTTGCAAAAACGTCTTATTCCAGATTTACTGGAACCTTGCTACATAAATATATAAATATAAACTAATAACCAAATTCATTTGATTCAGCATCTTGCTATCACACTGCTTCTGATGCAACCGACAAACACTGGGAAGGGAAAAACTCAATTTGGATGCAAAATTATTATAAACAAACCTCAGGGGGGAAATCATAATTTAAGAGGCTCTTTCATGAGACAGAACGAGAGTGAAGAGAGACAGAAACCTTGCAGGTTTTATCCAGAGAGGCCGTGACGATGAGGGAACAGTCCCAGTTGAACTGAACGCAGCTGATTTCTCCTCGGTGACCTGTGAGAATGTGAACTTTGCTAGAAGAGACAGACAAAATACACAATGTCACTAGGCTGTCTGAAATGTCAAGTCACATTTATTCAGGGCTTCTAATTTGCACAAATTAAGGACCTAAAAAGGTCTTAAATCAGAGCAGAAAGACTTGTGGTATTAAATGTATTTTTCTTTAAATAACCTTATATCATTCAAGATATATATTTACTTCAAATTGAAATGGAATCAAATTCAAATTGAAGATAGTTGACTTGTTTTCTGAGAAGTTCCACAAAATTAAGTGTGAAATATCTCTCAATGAGGTATGAAATTAGTTTTCCTTGATTTTTCTGAGCCCATACATTGGCAGATATTTGTTCTTGTTTTACTCATAAACTCACTTCATTTTGATCAATTTCTCTGAAAACATGACTTCTTATCTTGCTATTTTACTTCTCAATGTATCTTAATTTAAGAAACTTTAGACATTTGCACTGGATAACAAGACAAAACTACTGAAGAAGAACAGCATTTGTGTGTGTGTGTGATCAGTAGGTACGGTAAAAGTTAAAAGTTATCAAAGATAATATTATAAAATACCCAAGACGCGTCACTCGTATTGGTTTGAATGGGGAACAATATCAATATGGCCGCTGAACGAAGCCCCGCCTTATGAGCAAAAGAGCCAATAGCTAATCTGTTATATAACACACACACAAACCACACCACGACCCGAAATAACCTCACAAACACACTGTGTATTAGTCAGATTGAGTGAATTCCATTAGAGAGTGGGCATCGCTCTGCCCTGCTCACTCATGAAGGGCGCAGTGTGTGTCCCCTTCAGTGGAATTTGCCCATTCTCTTAATTTAACACAGACATACATGCAGACATCTCAGTGCTATTATCTAACCACAGACACACCAAATGAACTGACACTGACAAAAGCTGCTAAAAAGCTGAGAAGGACTTTGTCTCACTGTGTTTTCGAGAAACATCAGACTGTGCTGAATAATTAAGAGCCCTCACACTTCTAGGAACAGACAGACAATCAGAGGAAGAGAGTTACTCAGACAGATCAAATGGGTCACATTAAAGGGGTCACATTCATGAAAAATAGAATTGTCCTTCATCTTTTAAAATAAAAGAGTTCAGTCATGTACCATGTAAATATAGTTTCAGAACTTGCAAAAACGTCTTATTCCAGATTTACTGGAACCTTGCTACATAAATATATAAATATAAACTAATAACCAAATTCATTTGATTCAGCATCTTGCTATCACACTGCTTCTGATGCAACCGACAAACACTGGGAAGGGAAAAACTCAATTTGGATGCAAAATTATTATAAACGAACCTCAGGGGGGAAATCATAATTTAAGAGGCTCTTTCATGAGACAGAACGAGAGTGAAGAGAGACAGAAACCTTGCAGGTTTTATCCAGAGAGGCCGTGACGATGAGGGAACAGTCCCAGTTGAACTGAACGCAGCTGATTTCTCCTCGGTGACCTGTGAGAATGTGAACTTTGCTAGAAGAGACAGACAAAATACACAATGTCACTAGGCTGTCTGAAATGTCAAGTCACATTTATTCAGGGCTTCTAATTTGCACAAATTAAGGACCTAAAAAGGTCTTAAATCAGAGCAGAAAGACTTGTGGTATTAAATGTATTTTTCTTTAAATAACCTTATATCATTCAAGATATATATTTACTTCAAATTGAAATGGAATCAAATTCAAATTGAAGATAGTTGACTTGTTTTCTGAGAAGTTCCACAAAATTAAGTGTGAAATATCTCTCAATGAGGTATGAAATTAGTTTTCCTTGATTTTTCTGAGCCCATACATTGGCAGATATTTGTTCTTGTTTTACTCATAAACTCACTTCATTTTGATCAATTTCTCTGAAAACATGACTTCTTATCTTGCTATTTTACTTCTCAATGTATCTTAATTTAAGAAACTTTAGACATTTGCACTGGATAACAAGACAAAACTACTGAAGAAGAACAGCATTTGTGTGTGTGTGTGATCAGTAGGTACGGTAAAAGTTAAAAGTTATCAAAGATAATATTATAAAATACCCAAGACGCGTCACTCGTATTGGTTTGAATGGGGAACAATATCAATATGGCCGCTGAACGAAGCCCCGCCTTATGAGCAAAAGAGCCAATAGCTAATTGGTAAAGTCAGCGCGTCACTGCAGCAGCCGTTAGAAGTCCCGGTTGCTATAGAAACAGTAAGCGTTCTGAGACGTCCGCCTAGGACTGGTCTAGCCTGAGAAATAAGCTTTTTATAACGCCATTTGAGCAAAATAAACAACATTTATGACACAGTTGTTGTCAGATTTCTTTGGTGATTTCAAATATGAAATTTGATCGCAAGCTTACTAAACAGTTTTGGAGAATTTGATGTTTCCCATTCAAAGAGATAGGAGTTGCACTTGCATGCCCGAGAGGTGTTTCAAAGATGGCCACCGAGTGACATGACTTGTCTTAAAGGGGTCATATGATGCAATTTAAATTTGTCCTTTCTCTTTGGAGTGTTACAAGCTCTTGGTGCATAAAGAAGATCTGTAAAGTTGCAAAGACTAAAGTTTCAAATCTAAAGAGATATTCTTTATAAAAGTTAAGAGTCAACCACGCCTACCTAAAATGGCTCGTTCTAACACGCCCCCACATGTCTACATCACGATGTAGGAAGATTTGCATAACGTCGCCCAAATGTTCACGCAAAGAAAGAAGGCGTAACTTTTATTCTCGCTGTAGTATTGTTGCTGCCGCCATGTCGTGAAGATGCTGTGTGTTTCGTTGTGACAGCGAAACTATTTTGTCTGGCCTTCCAAAAGAGAACTAGAAATCAGTGGTTAAGTTGTATTTACAACACTGTTCCAGAAAAGTTCAACCCAAATATTCAGATGTGTGCAGCACATTTTATGGAGGACTGTTTCCTGATCCTGGTAGAGTAGACTACAATGCCGGCTGTTCTGACTCACAGACTGTAAGTACGTTTTTATATATAAAGGATTTGCCACTGAAGATTCAAACGCGAGTTTTGAGCAGTGTAGAGTAGCGCTTGTTGTTTGTCATTTCTCCAATCACAAATGCAGACATGGTTTTATGTTTACGCGGCGCGATGCAACACGTAAAAAGACAGTATAAGTCATTAGAAACCGTAATTATGTCCCCACTGGATGCAACAAATGCCTCGTTTATAATGGGTTTTAATCGCATAAACACATTTCATTACACCAAATACACAAAATAATGTTCTTTTTAGCAGCATCATATGACCCCTTTAAAGAGTTATTTAGTTAAGTCTAGTTAAAAAAAATTTTTGTGAATTAAATGAATTAAAGAATAATTGCGATCTGTTCAAAATGTGTATTTTCAAACTGTTGCTTATACAACTCATTTTGAGCTCCCTAGACAAATACATTTAGAGAACATATTTACACTGAACAAAATTATAAACGCAACACTATTGTTTTTGCCCCTGGACCAACATTCCACAATCAACAACCTGATCAACTCTATGTGAAGGAGATGTGTTGCACTGCGTGAGGCAAATGGTGGTCACACCAGATACTGACTGGTTTTCGGACCCCCCAATACAGTAAAACTGCACATTTTAGAGTGGCCTTTTATTGTGGCCAGCCTAAGGCACACCTGTGCAATAATCATGCTGTCTAATCAGCATCTTGATATGCCACACCTGTGAGGTGGATGGATTATCTTGGCAAAGGAGAAGTGCTCACTAACACAGATTTAGACAGATTTGTGAACAATATTTGAGAGAAATAGGCCTTTTGTGTACATAGAAAAAGTCTTAGATCTTTGAGTTCAGCTCATGAAAAATGGGGGCAAAAACAAAAGTGTTGCGTTTATAATTTTGTTCAGTGTATGTATTCAAGTTGGTGCCTAAATTTTCTTTAATTGGTCTTTAAAAAGTCTTAAATTAACCTTAATAAAACTTACAGAAACCCTGTTATTTGTAAAGCTCTTTTCATAATACACATCATTTCAACACAACTTTACAGAAAGTCAAACCGTTATGTCTATAATGCCTTATTGCCTTAGACTTAGGGATGGGCACTATGACAATATATAAGAATGATACGACTGATTTAGATCTTGTTGTTTTTTTCTATTTATAGTGTTTTCTATATCAGAGCTGCAGTGGCATATCTGTGCATTCAAGGCAATTAAGAGATTTAAAAATGGTCTGTTGTGGTATTGTAGTGAAAAGGAAGTTGAAAAATGAACTATAATGTATACACCAACCTGCCAGAAGAAACGTCCCACAGAATGGCAGTGTGGTCAAACGACCCCGTGACCAAATGATCGCCCATTGTGTTAAAGGAGAGAGAGATGATCTCGGCGAAGTGACCCTGAGAAAGTGTTGAATACAGAAACACTGTGAGTGGAGAGAGGAAGCTTTAATAGAAAGGCAGCCTTTTTCACTTCATATTAATTTCTCCAATTCATCGGTAAGAACTCACTGAGGTATTCATAATTTAGATTCATAGAGAAATAATTAGAGAGTTAAGAGGGGTAATTACACAGCACACACACACACACACACCGCGCTCGGTCACACTGCTCTGGGTGTCTACAGATATAAACAAGTTAAATTTAAGACTTAAGATCTTTTTAATACCACCTTATGTGAAATTTAAGACCAAACCTGTGACAGAAATACACATTATATTACATACTAGGGCTGGGTAAAAAATATCGATATCTCGATATTAATCGATTCTCATTTTTACGGAACGATATCGATTCTTTTAGGGTTCATCACCAAGATTTTTGGTGTGACAGTAGAATTTTTTTGCGGCAATGTGACTAAAATATTTAAAGACCCACTGAATCTGACTTTAAGACATTTTAAGTCTTTTTAAGGCAAACTTTATTTAAGACTTTTTAAGGACCCGCTGGCCACCCTGACTGCTCTGCCATGTGCCGCGATGAGGAACAGACCTCCAAACGCTCCGTCTCATCCCCTCTCCGTCCGCAAGTTTCTCACATCTATACAGCTCCGGTTCAAACCGTGTCACATGAAGCATCTGTTTGTATTCGGCACGCTGCTATTCGACTAAACAAAGTGGAATGCTTGAATTATCCCATAAATGGTCGTAATGACAGATTTGATGACAAAGCCATTAATAAACACACGCATGGATGAATTTTCACTGATCACTGGAGAGATATCATGAAAAATCCCATAGGAGATAAGCACACGAGGGGGAAAATGATGACGCAGGATAGGTGGAAATGTGGATGATGAACAATAATGCAGAAAAACCACAGGATGAGACGTACTGCCAATGTGGACACCTCTTTTCCACTCTCAACATCCCATAATTTAGCCGTGGTGTCCATGCTGCCCGTAGCAACCAAGGTACTCTGAGGGTTGAAGGCCAAGCAGACCTAATAGTAGGCACACACAGAAAATAGAGGCAGTATTTGAGATTAATCAACCAAATTCCAAAATATGAATGCACAGGGTTCTGTCCCATTTGGCATCCTAAGTCAAACCCCTAGACATCATTTGTTCAACATACTTAATTTGGCGCCCCCTAAGAGATGGGACCCTAACAGTTTGGATATATGTAGCCTAATGAGTTGAATGGCTTTGCTCAATTTCACCAACCATTTCTTTTTCAGTTAAAAGATACATACAACAAGCGTGTTCTTAGCAATCACACTGTCATCGACCTTGAAAGTGGATTGGCTGTCATTTTGGTCCACTTTAGTTAGGGTCTCAGATAACTTTCCATTTACACTACTGTCTTTTGGAATCCAATTTACGCCCCCTGAAGTTATTTCTGTCCTACTTCTTTTTTTAAATGCTAGAAAGAAATACAAACTACCCCCCAAAAAAATCAATGAACATCCAAACAAACAGAGAATCAGACACATGCATTAACGGATTACTATTCTTTAAAAAAAGTGTAAAATCAAGCATGCATTATTGCATCTAAGGGACAGCATTTCAGTCCTAGATGTCTTAACAGTATAGCTCTCCCAGATATGAACATTCTGTCATTATTTACTAACCCTCATGTCATTTCAAAGTTGTATGACTTTCTTTTTCTTCTGTGGAACTTAAAAGGAGATATGTTGGGAACCGAACCTTGGTATTTGTCTGTTCGTTTCACTGTATTCCTGACATTCCAAACCTATTTGTTTTCCTTTCTTCTGTGGAACACATATTTTGCAGAATGTCCTGGCAAACGTTTTCCATATAGAGTGAATTGGGATAGGGCTGTCGAGCTTCAAAAAGGGCAACAAACATAAAAGCATATTACTCGCGCAATATTTCTAGTATTTAACAGCCTTTGTGGGAGAAATACACTGAGAATGAAATGGCTTAAATCACATCCACTGAAACATATCAAGACACACTGTGCCAGGCTTGAAGTCAATGACGTCAAATGTCATTGGGCTCAGAGTCTCATGCCAGGATATATCTCCTGAAAAAGGACAGTCACACAGATTTGGAACAACATGAGGGTGAGTAAATGAGGGCAGAATTATCATTTTGGGGTGAACTGTTCTTTAAACTGCTGAGACTAAGAGTGAATGAACGGAGAAAACAGTGAGAATGCAAACGTACGATTTCTGCTGTGTGCCCTCTAAATGTGTAGAAACACTTTCCTGTTTCAGCACTCCACAATTTGCAGGTCTTGTCAAAGGAGCCTGTGGCAACCTTGTCTCTGAGAGAGAAAACGAGAGAGCGAGCGAGAAAGAGGGCAGAGAGAGAGAGAGAAAAGGACAAGGGCTCCTGTTATGACTCAAATTGACAAATGGTCCCATTGTAATAACAACACCAGTTACCCTGCAGTGCCCTAACCCTGCAGAAAGAGACAGTGAGGGCTTTTTTTTTCAAAACAAAAAAACAAGGGAAGGATGAAGGGTAAGCCATTCTGAACGATTCGGGGCATAAGTGATGAAATGCGCAAGAGCCGTGCTGTTACCCGTACGGGTTGTTGAAGGCGATGGCATACACAACGTTCCTGTGGCCCTCCAAAGTGTGCAGCTCCTCTCCGGATGCGGTGTCCCATATTTTACAAGTCCTGTCATAGCTTCCGGTTATAAAACTGCAAACAGACGGAAAGTAAAGGAGAGAGGCAGAATTAGAGGGAGGGAGGGGGAGCAGGCATGTGAGCACAGCTGATAAACTCACCTCGATCCTGATTTATTGAAGGCTATATTCGTCAGGGGCAAGATGTGAGCCTGAAGTGCCTGTAGAGGTAGACAGAGAAGACGAACACTCGGGGGGATGCACTTAACCATATTAATTCATTTCAGATCTATAAACATGACTGTGTAATTTCCATACATAATTACTATGACTTTGATGTACAAAAAACAGCAGTTTACCCTCTGCTGCCACCTAGTGGGTATTAACGATATAAGATTTGCTGATCAGAGTAAATGTGTTAGAAAATCATTCAAATGCATTTAATTAGGATATTTAGTGTATATATAATTGTGGTGGTAATGAACAAAAGCAGCAGAATGGACGTTTGGACAATAATTAAATATCATGGATTCTTCACAAGTCCTTTTAAATAGTCGTGCTGTGTAACAAATGAATTAATAAAAGTACAAATGGCATGTCTCTCAATTATAAGAGGGAATATAAAAAGTACATGTATAATAAATATAAAAGAAGTAGCAACATGCTGTTTAAAGGATAGTTCACCCAAAAATGAAAATTTGCTGAATTTTACTCACCCTCAGGCCATCTTAGATGAGTTTTTTGTTTTGTTTTTTTAATTGGAATAGATTTGGAGAAATTTAGCATTCTGTCACTTGCTCAGCAATGGATCCTCTGCAGTGAATGGGTGCCGTCAGAATGAGAGTCCAAACAGCTGATAAAAACATCACAATAATCCACAAGTAATCCACACCACTCCAGTCCATCAGTTAACATCTTGTGAAGCCAAAAGCTGCATGTTTGTAAGAAACAAATCCATGATTAAGATGTTTTAACTCGCCTTTGACCAAAATAAGAGCCCATAATCCATAATAACGCTTCCTCCAGTGAAAAAGTCCATCTGCTGTTGTCCTCTCACATAAAAATCCACCAATGTTTGTTTAGAGCTGTTTTGGAGTGTTTTCCCTTGTAAGGTGTGCTTTATCTGTGTACATTTCTCTCTTGATTCAGACGAGAGTATTGGATAGAGGACTTGTTTGAAATTAAAATGTCTTAAGTATGGATTTGTTTCTTAAAAACATGCAGCTTTTCACTTAACAAGACATTAATGGATGGACTGGAGTGGTGTGGCTTACTTGTGGATTATGTGTGATGTTTTATCAGCTGATTGGACTCTCATTCTGATGGCACCCATTCACTGCAGAGCATCCATTGATGAGCAAGTGATGTAATGCTACATTTCTCCAAATCTGTTCCTATGAAGAAATAAACTCGTCTACATCTTAGATGGCCTAAGGGTGAGCACATTTTCAGTAAATTTACATTTTAGGTGAACTATTCCTTTGCATCAGTTTAAGAAGTCTAAGACACTGCTGTCACTGCATTACCCTAGAGCTGAATGACTAGACAGCCAAACATTTTTCAGAATATATTCACAATATGCAAAACAGATTAAATATTCATGACCCAAATATGCTTGTTTATAGGGCTGTGTGATATTGAAGAAAAATGCGATATGCGATAACTCATTAAATAATGCGATAGTCGATATGCGATACGATAATGCTTTAAGTGCCACATGCTCAGATGAAACTGTTTTACTCAGCTGTTGCGGAGTCAGTTCTGTGAACTTCTATAACTATCTTGTGTCAAATATATACTGTATATATATATATAT
>NW_015505498.1:662111-663129 GCF_001515645.1 Sinocyclocheilus grahami
GTGGTGAATAAAGCTCTTTCTGATTCTGATTCTAATATAACTAGCATACATGTTTCCCTTTTTGTCAGAAGAAAGCACCCCTACAACAACTTCTGAAAGTGAACCGTAGTGTTTTACTCTAGCATTACATAAAAATGTCATTTTAACATAAGTTTAGGAACTGAATAATAAAAAGGAAAAATACAACACTGCTTAGTATTTACTCTATGAATTCAATATGCACTGATTCTTATTTAAGCTATAAAAGTTATTTAGGTAAGAGCAATTAGTTATTTTCTCTTTGTGTTTTGTTTTGTTCATGGCCCCATATATTGCAAGCCGTAGCGATATGCATATTGCGATATGTATATTTGCGATATTTCGATAATTTTGATATATTGCACAGCCCTACTTGTTTATGATTGGTCAGTATTTATTAGTACCCTGAAAAGGTAGAACTTGCGGTCATCCTTTTGGCCAACTTTCTCTTGTAGTCTGCAGATCAGGACTTTCACCTGCTCAGCGCACGATGAGGTGATGAGAGGTTCAGCTGCTCTAATGTCTGACAGTAACTCATTCACATCAGTCCTAGAGAAGGAAAATGTTGTCACATAAACAGGTAGTCAGTTTTATAGTAGCGATATGCATATTGCGATATGTATATTTGCGATATTTCGATAATTTTGATATATTGCACAGCCCTACTTGTTTATGATTGGTCAGTATTTATTAGTACCCTGAAAAGGTAGAACTTGCGGTCATCCTTTTGGCCAACTTTCTCTTGTAGTCTGCAGATCAGGACTTTCACCTGCTCAGCGCACGATGAGGTGATGAGAGGTTCAGCTGCTCTAATGTCTGACAGTAACTCATTCACATCAGTCCTAGAGAAGGAAAATGTTGTCACATAAACAGGTAGTCAGTTTTATATACATATATATGTGTGTGTGTGTGTGTGTGTGTGTGAAAGAGAGAAAGTGTGTGTGTGTGAGAGAGAGAGAGTGTGTGTGTGTGTGAGAGAGAGAGAAAGTGTGTGTGTGTG
>NW_015505498.1:663236-664671 GCF_001515645.1 Sinocyclocheilus grahami
GTGTGTGTGTGTGAAAGAGAGAAAGTGTGTGTGTGTGAAAGAGAGAGTGTGTGTGTGTGTGTGAGAAAGAGAGAAAGTGTGTGTGTGTGGTAACACTTTATAATAAGGTCTTAACGTTAGTCATTGCATTTGTTAGTGTGTCAGTGTTTATTAAGCTTTGTTAATGTTAGTTAATATACCTGTTCATTAATGTTAGCTCAGGTCCATGAAAAGATACTAACAGGTACAACTTTCGATTTAAATTATGTGTTAGTAAATGTTGAAATTATAATCAACTAAGAGTAATAAATGCCTTAGAAGAATTTTCCACTAATGTATTTAACTACTGTTACCAAGCGGAACCTTATCTTAAAGTGTGACCTAGACATAACAAACCGAGGCCATGTGAATGTGTAGTTATGAGTGAGCTAGTTTGAGTCATACTCTGGAGTCAAGTTTAACAGATCGATGGATTTCGTCCTTAGCTGCCCCCGTTTCTCATAGTCCAGGAATATTCCTGCGCAACAACAAAACAGGCTTTATTTTGCAAATGCGAATCCAACGAGCCTTCGATCAAATCGTTTGCAGTGTCAAATTGAACCAGGCACTCAGCAAAACTTTACTAGGTGAATGGTATGTAATATAAAACGTTAAATGTGTATATTACCTGGTGGGTAGTATCGCATGTGTAGCCGTTTCAGTCTCATCACGCCAAAGAAGACGGTGTCAACGAACCGTTACTACGGTGACGAGACACATGTGCTGCGTACCGCGCATGCGCACGTTCTGCCTGTTTTCCCCCCCCACATAACGTTTTAGCGCATTGGTAAGAATAGCATCGTGCGAGTTCATCATACGAAATCGCCACCTCGTAAAACAGTACATTTTTTTCATGAGATCAGGTTGAAATATTGCACTTATTATTTTACATGAATGGGGTATGAACACATTTATGAATATGGCCAGTGTTGGGGAAAGTTACTTTTAAAAGTAATGCATTACAATATTGCGTTACTCCATTAAAAAATTAACGAATCACGTTACTTAGTTACTTTTTTATGGAAAGTAATGCGTTACGTTACTTTTGCGTTACTTTTTAAAGCTGGACAGGGCTTGCTTGTTTGTTTTTAAAATAAAAAAGTTCTATTTTTGGCAAATATAAAAGCCTTTCACACCAAAAGTGAAATGAATGCGCCTCAGGCTGAAGGGAAAGTACATTTACATCCGTACAGTAGAATGCAGAAGAAGTCATTTCAACACACTTCAGCAATAAACAAAGACACACAAATGTTTGTCTAGAGTAGTTTGTGCTTATTAGTACGCTTGAACTGGATCATCGAAGCTCAGAAGCAAAGACATTGGTTAATAGAATGGGATTAAATACATAAAGCATATTTGTGTTGTTTAACATTTAATTATTGCAGGTTTGCGTCATATTCTGAGTTGCATTATTTTT
>NW_015505498.1:665438-711547 GCF_001515645.1 Sinocyclocheilus grahami
TGAAAATGTTGCCAAGTTTTTACTCCCATTATTACACTTCTTTTTTCATTATGGTTTGCCCCAAGAACACATTCATATGCAAATTAGATGCAATTAATTGATACATTGTATAGAAGGGGAATACCAGTTTATGGACATTTTACACACAAATTGCATAAAGTAAAGTAAAATAGTATATCAAATCATTCTGTTATATCTTTCATAACATAGTTGAGAATCACCTTTGTACAAAGTTTGGTTAAAAATAGCCTGAAACCAAAAAAGTGATTGGTTAATGAAAAAATAAAACGTTGTTTTTGTCTATACATGCCTTTTCATGTCTAATTTTATTTTATTTTATTTTTTGAATAACTTAGTCCTGGCGTCCTCTACAAAGGACATAGCATAAAATATGAATAAAATGTAATTTTTCAAAAATGTTTTTTTTCTACATTTGTTTCTTTAGCGCCAACCAATGTAATGACTTTTTTTTTTAAATCACACAACTTTTTTTTTTTATGGTTCTCAGGAGCATATTGACAACACACTGCAGATTAGTATGTGCCTTATTTAGAAATCTTCTGAATTTTCTCAAGCTATAAACCCTGGTCATATATCTGTTTGTTTGTTTGTTTGTGTATGTAAAGCTGCTTTGAAACAATATGTATAGTAAAAAATGCTATACTAATAAACATGAATTAATACGGTTAAATGATTTGAAACAGCATTCGATTTATTTTACTTTTTGTCAACACACACATATATGCACACACCAACAATTAGGGCCTACATGCACACACAAAAGTCAAAGTCTCCATCATAAATATATATATTCATTTACCCTGATTCCTACCTTCATTTACAGCTCCTTATGAGGAAATCAGGGACTGGGCTTGGCTTACTTTACACTACACAGCAAAAACACCAACAGATACACCAGACCAACAGCTCCTTGACCTAAAATGAGAGATATAATCTTGTGGTAGTGAAAATACAGACAGGCAGATAAGAATGAATTTCTGGAGGAAAATGAAGAGGTCAGACTGGGTCTTCCCCACTGTTTTGCTCTCTCTTTATGGTTTCTTTGCCAACTGCAGACCAGCAGAGCCTTTTCTTACACCTTACTTGGTGGGACCCAAAAACATCTCAGAGGAAGTGGTGAGTATTGCTGTTTTTTCATATTTTCACGTTGGCTTAAGGGCTCAGACAGATAACAACAGTGAGAAACAAGCACACACAGAACAATTTACACTATAATATACTGATAATTTGGTGTGGCAAATGCTCCCGTTACAATGGCAATGATAAATGAATGTCAATAGTATTGACTGTATTAGATGTACTATAGGTGCCCTTGAAAACGTATTTCCTTACCCAAACCTTTCTCTGAGCTATAATCATATTATCTGTTTTAAAACTTCAGAATCTTAAAATTAAACCGAAACTATTGTCAAAATATTGGTTAACTGCATTGACATTCTCCATTGATTACTAAAATAGCGATGCATCACTCGTGCCTTTTGAGTCTTATCTCTTAAGCAATATAGCTTGCAATAGCTGCATTGATTTCAAATCATTTACCTAAACATTTCCTGTTGTTTCTGATTCAAATGACCAATGACCATCTTCTTTCCGCTCATCCAGGTAACAAACTACCTGTTCCCCATCTGGACGTACTCATATCTGGCTGTACTCTGTCCAGTCTTCCTGTTGACAGACTTACTTAGATACAAACCTCTAATAATAACTCAAGGTCTTTTTCTTGTCATAAATTACATACTTCTGTGCTTTGCTACCAGTTTAATTGCTCTGACCTACCTACAGTTCAACTTTGCAATGGTCACCTCCACCGAAGTGGCCTATTTTTCATATATCTACAGCGTCATTTCTCCTGAACGCTACCAACGAGCCACGGGGTACGTTCGCAGTGCCATGCTGACTGGATATGCCTTTGGAGCCACATTAGGACAGCTATTAATTTCACTGGCTGACACAAGCTACTTCCATGTAAACACTATTACTCTGGGTATAATGTCAGTGGCTTTCTGTATTTCTTTGGGCCTGCCGATGCCTCAGCATGGAATGTTTTTTAAGAAAAAGGCGGAGGTGTCTACGGACACACTGAATGAGGTTACAGATGCATTTGGGGGAGAAACGGATCTAAGAAAGCAGGCTACGGGAACATGCTGCGATTGGGGAAACATTAAAACCTCAGGAAAACAAATGTGGGAGAGTCTCAAAGAGTCCTACTCCTCCAGAAGGCTGGTGCAGTGGTCCCTCTGGTGGGCTTTGGCTACAGCTGGATATGGACAGGTTTTTAACTACGTTCAGCTGATGTGGGACCACATTGAGCCCTCCAGTACATCCTCCGTGTATAATGGGGGAGTAGAGGCGGTCTGCACACTTGTAGGTGAGGCATTTTTTGGAGTATTTTAGTAAAAAATCAAGTTTCAGAAAGTTCATTTTCACAGCGGTGCAGTAGAAGAACCATTCTGGGTTCCCCAAAGGATCTTTCGGTGAAACATTCTTAAAATAACCTTTTAGTGTGAAGAACATTTGAATGATCTACACTCTTATTGCCATCTGCTTCCATGAATGTATAACATCCATGGAACCTTTCCATTGCTCTGTTTTTTAAAAGAAACAGTTCTTTGAGGAAACTAAAATGGTTCTTCTATGGCATCACTGCGAAAACCCCTCTTTTGGAAAATGAGCTGCTTCTGTTCAACACAAAAGAAGATATTTCAAAGAATGTTGGGAACCAAACAGTTGCTGGTAGCCATTGACTTCCATAGTATGGAGGAAAAAAATACTATGTGTTCAACAAAAGAAAGATATTGATACAGGTTTAAAACAACATAAGGGTGAGTAGATGATGACAACATTTGTATTTTGGGGTGAACTATGCCTTTAAGAGTGTAGAGAACCTTTTGCGGAATGGAAAGATTTCATGGATGTTAAAGGTTCTTCATTGAACCAAAGATGCCAATAAGGAAACTTTACTTTTAAGAGTATGAGTGTATCTGAGAGTCAAAGACTTCATTAAGCATAAACACCATCAATAGTGTAATAAATTCTTTATCTTTATAGTGAACAATATCAGAATATGCCTAGCTGAACCAATCCTGCTTTATCCGCAAATCATGTTGAATCATGTAGCATAATTGTTATGCAGTTTGCATTGGAATTCAGCAGCCCAGTATGTGTGGGGGAAGATCATTGAAGCAATTCCAACAGTAGGGGTTTGGTATAGTCACTTTAATTAAAGCAGAAGAGAACATCTCTCCGTTTTGATGTCTTGACAAGAACATAAAAAAGGCAACATAAATGAGTTCTGAGTGCAACACAGAATACAAATACAGTCTAAATGCATTTCCCTGATTTAATTGTTGCCTTGTGTCGTGCCTCTTCTTTGGTCACAGGTTTAACATCTCTCTCATTGTGATTCATGCTGTGATTGCCGCTTTCAGGTGCGGCGGCAGCTTTCTCTGTGGGTTATATCAGAGTACAGTGGGATGTGTGGGGCGAGCTCTCGCTGGGTGTTTTCTCTGCCATAGGAGCAGGGTGTGTCTTTCTCATGGCCCTCACTAACAATATCTGGCTGTGTTATGCAGGCTACGCTATCTTCAAAGCATCATACATGTTCCTCATCACAGTCACAATGTAAGTTAGACATTACACAATGGACTTAGGAAGCATAAGTTTTCTATATGTAGAAATATATATATAGAGAGAGAAGAGATAATGAAAAGGAATATACAGTATATATAGGTCTTTTTTCCATGACTAATGTTTTCCTTATTTTTCCCCCCCTTTTTGCTGGAAGGTTTCAGATAGCGGTGAACCTCTCAATGGAATGTTATGCTCTAACTTTTGGTATTAACACTTTTTTTGCTCTTACACTTCAAACTATACTTACTGCTATTGTGGTGGACAATTCAGCCCTGGGACTGGACATTGGGACACAAGTAAGCTCTCACTACACTGAACTTAATGAAATATAAGCCTATATGAAATAATAGTCAGAATTATTTTTTTTTTTTTTAAGTTTGCATTTGGGGCAGATTCTGATATTTATATAGCCCAAATTTAAGATAAAATTCTGATAACTTTATAACGGTATAATAGGCTACTTACTGTACATGAAATGCATATAAATATAAGTTGTCACTCTATCTCCCAAGAGACAATGAAATAATAGTCAGAATTTTTTATTTTTTTTTAAGTTTGCATTTGGTGCAGATTCTGATATTTATGTAGCCCAAATTTAAGATGAAATTCTGATAACTTTATAACGGTATAATAGGCTACTTACTGTACATGAAATGCATATAAATATAAGTTGTCACTCTATCTCCCAAGAGACATATGAACCGCAACCAATACCTGACCTGAACCTTACAATTATAGTAAAAGTATAAACTATCAATCGGATAGCAGACAACATGTAGGCCTAGTACAGGGGTAGGCAAGTTCGGTCCTAGAGAGCCGCAGTCCTGCAGAGTTCAGCTCCAACCCTGAAAACAAAACTCACCTGCCTATAGCCTTAGTAATCCTGAAGACATTGATTAGCTTGTTCAGGTGTGTTTGATTAGGGTTGGAGCTGAACTCTGCGGCTCTCTAGGACCGAACTTGCCTACCCCTGGCCTAGTAGATTGTGTACATGATGTTTTTCACAAGTTTTGAAAATTATGATCATTTAGATGCATCGAATGATACACTAGGTTTTACAAGGTTAAAAAGATTGTCAAGAAAGTAACATAAATCATAACATGAAGCATTCAGAAGTGGAATGTTTGAATTAAACTGTTAGTGTCTGATTGGATGTGTTACATTGTATTTTAATTGTTCCCCTTCTGTTACAGTTTCTTGTATATGGAGGTTACTACAGCACCATCTCTGTGCTCTTCCTCACGCAAGGCTTGTACACAATTTGTAAGAATTACCGCAAATCTCCAGCTGAAACCAATACAGACCGGCCACCCTCTACCACTCTGGAGGATAAATAGGGATCAGACAGACATCTTGGTCCACAAAATGTGAACGAACAATCAGCATTATAAGTATACAGTATATATTGCCCCGGGTGTGTGTTCACGGTGTGTGTGTGTGTTCACGGTGTGTGTGTGCATTTAGGATGGGATAAACGCAGAGCACTAATTCCGAGTGTGGGTCACCATACTTGGCCACATGTCACGTCACACTTTATATATACATATATATATATATACATATATACACACATATATACACACCCACCCACACATATACATATACACACATATACATATATATATCAAGCCCAATGTTTTTTTATGCTGTTATTAGGCTACAGGAACAACTGTATTAAGTGGTTGTGTATTGTGTAATATAATTATTTATTCGCCCAGTGTATTTGCATAGACTGTTCTGTGATATCATTTCCTGTTTACGATTTAAAATAAGTACTCACTTAGCATATATTTACCAAAGCCTACAATTCAAATAAAATATTAAAAATAATAAGACGTTTCTTGTGTAAATTAGTTAACATTAAGCCTTATAAACAAGTATCACAAGTCTATATATCATAAGTATCATATAAAAATAATTAAAATGTTAAACAAATAAACAGAAAAACAGTGCTTACTACAGTAACACGGAACGTTATCTGTAATATAACACCGGAAGTTTCTGAAACACGCAGTTGGGAATAGCGGACGTGACGTCACCTATTTGTAAAATGGGAATTGCAGTCTCATAACCTTTTGCAAGAACGTGTTGCCATTTTTCACATTTAATATTGCTAGTATGGTTATAAGTGTTTTGACTAAGCAATGATTATTACAATGATGTTTTATGATAAAAAAATAATCATAATAAATAAATAAAGGAGGCAATGTAAGTCATTATAGTTCGAGATACATCTAATAAAATTATACTAAATATATTCTTTATAGATCAGAGAAAATAGTGCTAAAATAAATACTAAATACTAACTATTTGTAAAATGGGAATTGCAGTCTCATAACCTTTTGCAAGAACGTGTTGCCATTTTTCACATTTAATATTGCTAGTATGGTTATAAGTGTTTTGACTAAGCAATGATTATTACAATGATGTTTTATGATAAAAAAAATAATCATAATAAATAAATAAAGGAGGCAATGTAAGTCATTATAGTTCGAGATACATCTAATAAAATTATACTAAATATATTCTTTATAGATCAGAGAAAATAGTGCTAAAATAAATACTAAATACTAATTATTTCCGCGATAAACAATTAAATAAGTTATATTTTAAATATATGTTGTGAGCCTCACAATAAAAAAAGATTATGTGATGTCCGATGCCTCTCTTCCATTATCCATAAATATTAAAAAAATTAAATAAATAAAGGACTTTCTTTGGGCAAAAGCATTACGAGGGAAGAGCGCGCCCGGCTGTAGAAAAACTACACTTCCCACAATTCCTCAGGCCAGAGTTGCGTAACTTTCGGAACGTCTTCCAGGAGAGACTCTGCGGCCCAGACGATTTGGCAGAAACATCAAACACCTCGATTCTGAATGACACAAAATCCAACGGAGTTGCATAAACTCGTCCGTAACGAGGAAATAGTCGACCGCAAGCGCTCGGAGGCTGGCTGTGAGAGAGATTCACGGTGGATTTGAGAACGCAAGATCGCGAGGGCCTATCAAATATGTCCTCTTCCTCGCAGGCGTCTTCCAGGCGGCAATGGTGCTACCTTTGCGACCTGCCAAAGATGCCGTGGGCCATGATTTGGGACTTCAGCGAGGCCGTGTGCAGAGGCTGCGTCAACTACGAGGGCGCGGACAGAATAGAGCTGCTCATCGACGCGGCGCGGCAGCTCAAGCGAACACATGTGATGCAGGACGGCAGATCTCCGGGTCCGCAGCCCGGCGCTAAACACGCTCCCGCTGGTAAGGAGGGTCCTATGGAGACCGGCAGACCGCCCTCCGAGCGATATGAGCGGGGAAGGGGAGAATATGTGTCTGCCAGGCTGCCCAACGGGCTGCCCAGACTGGAAGATGGAGGTCCGCCTGAGGTTAGTAGACAGAGTCCTACCGCCAGGAGGACTTTATTGGGGGCTGTGCCACCCAATTTAATGGCGCAAGGGCTTGTCGGAACCCCTCATGGCCTGCTGACTGCCATGCCTGGTCTGAATGCCCGAGCTGGAGGCGCCCCCTTGACCATTTCCGCTCCCATGTTGAACGAGCTCAGTAAGAGACAGGCCATAGGCATGGGGATGAACGTAGGCATGGCGTCTTTCATGAGCCCAGAATTCGAAAAGGAGCTCAAGGAGAAGCAGAGGAATGCCGAAACCCTTGCTGAGCTTTCTGAAAGTGTGCGGAACCGTGCAGAAGACTGGGTGGGACGCCCCAAACACATTCGCGAGGCCTTGCACACCTTTTCTGGCTGCACTCCA
Organism: Sinocyclocheilus grahami; assembly: GCF_001515645.1. NCBI lineage: Eukaryota > Metazoa > Chordata > Actinopteri > Cypriniformes > Cyprinidae > Sinocyclocheilus > Sinocyclocheilus grahami. Next base: position 672,847 of record NW_015505498.1, read on the forward strand.
TTCAATGTCCGCTTTAAGAAAGACCACGGCCTGGTGGGAAGGGTGTTCGCTTTTGACGCCAAGCTGATGCTTGAGTTTGAGCTGAAGGTCTTCATTGAGTACCCGTGCGGATCCGGTAACGTGTTCCCCAGCGTCTTAGCACTGGTCAAGCAGATGTTCCACGACTCTCAGAAAGACACCGGCAAGGTCATTAACTCGGGGTACAAATACGTGGAGTATGAGAAAAGGCACGGCACCGGTGACTGGCGTCTCCTGTCGGAGCTGCTCAGCGATGGAGTGCGGGTGTTCAAAGATGCTCCGGCCCCAGAATCCCTCCCGCAGCCTTACCTGGACCCCAGCTGCTCCATGTTACCCAGCGCGCTCTGCCACATCGGCCGTCCCATGCAGCCAAGAGTGCGCAGACGCAAAGCCTCGCCCGAGCTGGACGGTGCCGAGAGGATGACCTCTGAGGAGATGCGCCAGCATTGGCCGCTTGCTGCATATCCCGGCTTGCCCGGCCATATGCCCGCAACCTCGCTAGCCAGCGTGGGACAGCCTCCAGAGGGCATGGGGGCGCATGGTAGCGACCCGTCGCCCATCTCGGCGCTCATGAGTGTGGCTGACAACGTCGGCACAGCCACCCAGTCCCCTAAAGATGCTCCAGGCAGCAGCAGTGGCCACTCAGCCAACGCAGGGCGGCAGAACAGCGCAAGTCCTTCAGCCCTAGGCGTTCAGCTGCGGCTGGCCTCGCGCAACGGAGAACCATCGGCGGGCAGTAGCGCAGGAGGATTGACTACGACCGTCACCGCGTCCCTCTCTGACCAGGGCACCGTTATGGGAGGCGAAGGCTCAGGAGGCGGTGGCGGTGCCCCTCTTTGCTGCACCATCTGCCACGAGCGCCTGGAGGACACGCACTTCGTCCAGTGTCCGTCGGTGCCCGGGCACAAGTTCTGCTTCCCTTGCACTCGGGACTTCATCTGCAGACAGGGCTCAGGGAATGAGGTGTACTGCCCCAGTGGAGAGAAGTGCCCTCTCGTGGGCTCCAACGTGCCGTGGGCCTTCATGCAAGGCGAGATCTCTACAATCTTGGCAGGTGATGTGAAGGTGAAGAAAGAAAGGGACCCCTAACGGCCAGCAGCAGGTTTGATAACATGCTTTTATTCAGAAAGGATGCATTAAGTTGATCAAAAGTGACAATATAGACGTTTAAGATTTCTGTCAATTTCAAATATATGGTTATTGAGAACTTTGTATTCATAAAAGAATCCTGGAAAATGGTTTCCACAAAAATATGAAGCAGCCCAACTTTTTTCATCATTGATGATAATCAGGAATGCTCCTTGAGCAGCAAATCAGCATATTAGAATGATTTCTGAAGGATCATGTGGCACTGAGGACTGGAGTAATAATGATGCTGAGAATTCAGCATTGCATCACAAGAATAAATTACATTTGACCATATATTCACATAGAAAACAGTTATTTTAAACTGTAAATATATTTCACAATATTACTGATTTTACTATATTTTTGGTCAAATTAATGCAGCCTTGGTGAGAAGGGATTTTTTTACAAACATTAAATTGTACCAGTTCCAAACTTTTGAATGATATTGTGTGTATGTGTGTATATATGTGTTATTTGTCATATGAATAATGCACAATCTTTATGTTAACATGTATATTAATGCCTCCGCTACAGAACTCAAACCTCACTCTGAGGGAGCTGCGATCCTGAGCACTAAAGATGGTCGCGGTGATCACGAGGCCCACAGCACTGAAGAGACAGCTGCTGGCGGGCAGGTCCTCTTCCTCCATCTACCCAAGCCCCCTCTTGCCTTTCACTGTCTTTCCCCCTCCTTTTCCTGAGACGATGGAGAATACAGCCATTTTTCTCTTTAGTCAAAGTCTGCTTTATTGTCAGTTCTTCCACATGTACAGCACATACATACAGAGAATTGAAATTGCGATTAGAGATTAAGAGATGCCCATGTATTAAACCCTCCAGCACTTATTTCAGATTTGTTGGCCCGCGTCGATTCTTCAGCAGCGCTTTAAGAACTTTCAGTCTGCAAACCAAAGCCAGGTTTGAAAAAAAAATAAAATAATTTCAAAGATCCGGTGGGGTGAATTCCCAGAATGTGCTACAAACCACCAGACAGATACAGATTGTACAGCGGGAAGCTTGTTTGGAAATGCAACTTCCTTTACAATCACAGAACTGCACCGACTACAGGCACACTCTTGTCTTTGCTGTCGTCTATGCTGCATAAAACTAGTCCAGGAATATTACTAAGTGCTAAAAGCCCTTCCTTCAGATTGCTTCTTGATACAGCATGTATAATAGATAGCTTTATGTTTTTTACTCCGTGTAGATTGTACAAGAATTATCCCTTTCAATGGTTCTAGATGTGCAATCTCTAGATTTGATACTATGTTGCTTTATGTACCACTAAGTCTTTGAATGAATAGAAAACCAAAGATAGACATGCTGAATATTGTCGTATCATATGATGCTATAACATATATTTTTGTGGTAAAATGGTTTTGTGGATTTCGTCAGATAACAAGGACAGATATAGGGAAAGTTTTACATTGGGAACTTCCATTTAAACCTTAATGGGTAGACACACAATAGATTTTTATTACAAGTAAGCAGATCACTATATTTTCTATTGTAACCCATTGGCTTTTAAATCCTTGGAGGCGATGACTAGTTCAATATTATGACAACAGATCCACTCTGGTTTTTTTTACAAGTTTATGGTCCAGATTGTTTTCTTTCCATTTTTACATGTCAAAGGCATACTTTATGACAATAGTTTTAATGTAAAAGATTTGAAAGTGCCAGCATCTATTAGTAGACTTGTTATACAACAGCCCCAAATATATTTGGACACTTCCAGATATTTTTGGGACCACTAGGTTTGGTTCTCCATATTGTTTTGACGTGTCTTCAGTCTTGTTTCATGATATCGAAAATATAGCCTATGTTGTAACAGAATTGAATTTGCAGCATCAGGGTAATTGGCCAAATCATTGGTCAGATGTGGAACACGTGATTAAATGATTTCAGCAAGCAATAAATAAAGAAACACACCTAATGATAAAACAATAATTATTAGCCTAATACACTCTAAAAAAAATGCTGGGTTAAATACAACCCAGTGCTGGGTAAAATAGGGACAAACCCAGCAATTGGGTTGTTTTGACCCAGCGGTTGGGTTAAATGTTTAACCCAGCCTTCTGGGTAGTAAATAGATAGATAGATAGATAGATAGATAGATAGATAGATAGATAGATAGAAAATACGAAATAACATTTAAATGTTTGGACAATAAAATGATGCATTGTTTTAATATTTGCATGTTAGTATTACTTTATTAATAGAACATATTATATTTAATTGTCGACATTTAGCTTTCGATTACATTTTGATTTTAATTTCACGTTACAGTCTCGTGTTCCCATTTTACGTTTAAGTAGCTAGATCCAACCGAAAACTTTCTTTGTGAATTCTGTGAAACATAATTCATTCATTAATTCAATTCATATTTACATTTACTGTTAATTATGTGCACAGCCACTTTGTGACCGCAAACACTAGGTGAGATTTGAATTATTTTTTTTATTCGTTTCATTCTATTTTTGAGATTCATTCTAATAATTCTGAGGAGTTTTAAAAACACCGACTCATAGGGTCAGTTTAACTAATAGTTAGTTTTATATGTAAAACGAAATTAAGTGCAAAATTCTAAATATCTATCTATCTATCTATCTATCTATCTATCTATCTATTGTAGTTTGGCATTAACTTTATAATATAGAAGACTAGGCAAAATGCCTTATTATAATTTTGTGTGCATATGTTTATAAACTATAACATTTTGTTTTATATTTACTAATTTGTTTGTTGATGGCAAACATTAATGTCCTGTGTTTTTTTTCTTTTAGATGTATTCCTCTCCGAGCGCCATGAACTCAGTGAGCAGCTTGAACAGCTACATAAATCTGAACTCTGCCTGTTCCACATCCAGCATGAATATGGGCTATCCCAGCGCAGGTCTCAACAGCAGCCCATTGAGCAGCATGGGTGGAGGCCCCAACCACATGAGCTTGTCCCCTGTCGGCTCCTCTCTGAACCACAGTTCTCTGACCCAGCTGGGCTCTTCTGCCTCCTCCCTGGGTCCCCTCTCGCATTACCAAAGCATGGGTCAGCCAATGTCCCAGATCAGCTACCCCTCTCCTACCTCTCTCAACCGGACTAAGGAGATGCCAAAGCCGTACCGTCGCTCGCTGACCCACGCGAAGCCACCGTACTCCTACATATCCCTCATCACGATGGCCATCCAACAGTCCAACAGCAAGATGCTGACGCTCAATGAAATCTACCAGTGGATCATGGATCTGTTCCCGTACTACCGCGAGAACCAGCAACGCTGGCAGAATTCCATCCGCCACTCTCTGTCCTTCAACGACTGCTTCATCAAAGTGGCGCGTTCCCCCGACAAGCCCGGCAAGGGCTCCTACTGGGCGCTTCATCCCAATTCCGGGAACATGTTCGAGAATGGCTGCTACTTGCGTCGCCAGAAGCGCTTCAAGCTCGAGGATAAATCTGGCAAAAAGAGCTCGGCGAAGTCTCAGGAGGGCGGCAGCAGCGCCAAGGGCGGCCACAGCGGTGAGGGGATTGAAGAGGAGCACAGTCCCGTCACCGGCTCTGAAGGTGCCGACTCTGCCCATTCCGACAGCTCCCATGCCTCGGGGGAGCAACAGAGGAGCCTGGTGCATATGGATTGCCCGTCTCAGGCCCCCAACCTTTCGCACAGCTCGCCAGTGCCAATTCCATCTTCAGTGTGCTCCTCCATGCCCCCGTCCGGCTCGCACCTGCACTCTCAGGGAATGGGCGGCAGCCCTCACCTGTTGGCCAGCCCGATGCAGCACCTGGATCTGCAGAACGACCCATTGAAGTCCATGGACCCCCACTACAACTTCAACCATCCATTCTCCATCACCAACCTCATGTCCAACGAGCAGAAGATGGACCTCAAGTCGTACCAGGACCAGGTGATGGCTTACAACAGCTACACCACAACTTCTCCAGTGGCCACCAAACAGATCTATGACAGTGCAGGTCCGTCCGCCATTGACTCTGGTGCGTACTACCAGACCCTCTACAGCAGGTCTGTCCTCAATGCCTCCTAATGTGTTTACAAGCCATTTGAACTCTACAGACTCTTAATGGCGGGACTCTTACATCTTCAACACAGAGCTTGCTTTGCCGTTAATAACTAAGCTTCGGTTCCTGCACTCTTAAAACTAAAGGGGGTTTTCACAGTGATGCCACAGAAGAACCTTTCAGTGAACAGTTCCAAGAAGAACCAATGGAGAATCATGAGAGTTTCCATGGATGATTGGTTGACTGCAGCCTCAAGGTTCTTCATGGATCCATGCCAATAAATAACCTTTATTTTTAAGAATGTGCTGAGAAAAGTGCTTTTACCAGAACCAAGGATCGAGTTCCAATGCTTTTTTTTCCCCAGAAACAAATTTAATTAACATATATTCAGGAACTAAAGGTTTCGGTTTCGGATGTAACACAGAAGATGTATACAAATGATGCCACGTGTATATACTGTTTTGGGGAAGCAGGAGTCAGGCATTTATTTATGAAGGGAAGAATTTAATATATCTCGCATGATTTTGTGTTGTGAAGTTACGTTAACAATGTGATAATAAGAGGACGTGAGCGTGATTGCGGAAGCGTTTGAGTTCAGGTTACTGCTGTGAGCAGGTGTTACTGTGTTACAGGGAAACTCTCCTGTTTTGTGTTACAGCATAACGCATGTTCAGTTGAAGTGTACGGAGAGTGGGTATCATTATGCTTGTCCCTTAGACGAGCTGAAGAAATTACTTCTTTACACTTGGCCATGAAGTCAATTTGTATATTCTGAAGAGTTTTGTGTTAAGTATATGTAGAGCTAAAAGTTTGACAAAGATGGATAAAACTGTGGTAAATCCAACTATCTGTTTTACAGACTTCCCTTTCTAGAAATACTGGCAATAACATTCATGAAAAAGAGGGTGAAGATGTTTCGTTGTTATTCTAGTGTGCCTCAAGGTCTGCTCAGCTCAGCTGAAGCTGTTAGTAAGATCAGCAGACAATGCACTATAAGGGCCATTTCCATACAATACTTGCACTAGTGACCTCTCTGTTCTTCACTGTGAGAGGGGGTGAGATCGTTTTGTTACAACAATGCTTTGTAACTACCTTTTGATCAGAAAATCATACAGACCTTGCCATGATGTATTTTTGTAAGATCTCGTCATTTAAAAATCTCCCTCTGAGATTTCAAAGCCGTTTTAATAATAAAACCTTTGTCTCAAGCCATCATGTCATAAATACATTTCTTGCAAGTCTTTTTGAAATTTGTAAGAAAGCAGGTCAGAATTGATGTTCTTGTACTGTTTCGTTTATTTAAACTCAGCTTTTTGGCCTTTGGGCTTAGAAGATAAGTGTCTTAATATATATATATATTGCTTTATTTGGTTAATTGTTTCATGGTATGTTCTTAAAGTTTGTTATGTTCTTTTCATATAAAAAAAAAAAAACATATCCTTTGGAGTTCTTTTCATTATTACATATTCTTAAAGTAAAAATGTGACTATTGAAAAAGTTAAAATGTGTTAATAATTATATAATGCATTGATAAATCTAAGCTAAAACAATAGCAGTTATTTTTTAGAACAACAACTGACTCTTAGACGTGAACAGTTTTATAGGTTTTGTGTAAATTGTAGTTTGTATGATGCCTTAAAATACCACAATAAATCAAATCAAGTGCAAACAGGACATTAAAGAATGAGCAAAATGATACCTTATTTGCCCCTAAGGTTCAGTACCCTGTAGAGTACCCTAAGGAATTGATATGCACATTTTAGTGATAGATAAGGAACAAAGTTGTCCGTTTTCTGTTGCTCCCCTGCACATTTTTTTTTGAAGAGTGCAGAAATAATCAATATAAGCAGTTCTGTTCATTGCACAACTAGAGAATAGTATAGAATTATAAGATGTGGACATATAATTTAGCCCATTTGAGACCAGTTGCCCCATTGTGAAACTTGAGATCAACATGATTGCATAAACGTGTGGAGTTAATGCAGCTTGATTCTTATGCTGATGATATCATTTGTAATGCAAAATGTTGTATTAAGTTAGAAAACAGAACCTTGTTCCCTAGTGGAGCCCGCTGTATGTCTAAATAAAACAATGCACAATATGAAGAGAAACATTTCGAAGACCCTTACTGTAAAATGAGCGTGAGCAATATAATAACCACATTGCAGACATGTTCCATCTGCCAGGATAATAACCTTATCATGTTTTATTGTCCCAAGAGCATCCGGCAATGAATCATTTATACCCCAAGAACCAAAAAAGTTCTCAGAATCATTTTTAAACATGCATTCTATTGTGTTCTTTCTGTTTTGGTGTGAAAAAGCCCACCCTGTCTCTTTTCGTCTCGTTACTTCTCTCTTGTGAGATTGATGGCGGCAGAACTCTGAAGCCACGGTTCAGCTCAGTGTTTTTCGCTTTATCAGAGAGCTGTGAAACCATTCTCTCTTGTCACGTCACTCTGGAGAGCTTTTTCAAAGGCAGAGCAGATCGCATGCAAAAGCGAGGGAAGGATGAAAGATAGACAGGGCTGTTGAAAGCGAGAGAATGTAAAGTAGACTCTGCCCTGGGTCTCCTGGTGGGAATCTATAGTGGCTATTTCTTCATGAGAAACACAAAGGGACCTTGCTGCTAGGGCTCTATAGCCTGATAAGATATGCCAATACACCACTGATATGGTTTCCATGGTGACACAATGGCAAATTAAGAACAAGGAACAGAGGGCCCTTCCCATCATGACTAAACTGGAACGTACTTTTTCCTTTGTGACCTTTGTTTCAGTCTTAAAAGGACAGTTCGTTTAAAAATACATACTCTAATGTTGGTCCAAACCTGTATGACTTTCTTTCTTCTGCACAACTGTTTTCATCTGTTTCTTGAAAGTCAATAGAGTCCCAAACAACATTTGGGACATTTTCTAAATATGTTCCTTTGGGTTCCACGGATGAAATAAAAAGTCATACCGGTTTGGAACGACATGAGGGTGAGTAAATGATGACAGAACTTTCATTTTAGGTGAACTGTCCCTTTAAAAGCAATGTCAAAAATAGAACGCCTTTTAGAAAAAAAAGTACACTTTATTATACTCTTTAGTTTGAGTACTTAAAAGAATATACTTAAGTGTGAACTGAATGTAATGTCTTTGGAAACTTAATTGCATGTTATTTACAATAAATTAAAATGTATATTAAATGCAATTAGTTTAACTTGAGACTGCTTTTTTCACCCACTTAAGTGCATCTTTACATGTAATTTTATAATTATGTCTATTGTGTTTTAAATATGGTTAAAGTCTGCTGCTGAATGTACTGACAAGCATTTATGGTAAACTGAAATATACTTTAATGTCACTTTTATTGAAAATTCGTATGCATGACATACAAGTTTCAATATTTAAATTCGTTTGAAATTGCACATTTATAATGATGAAGATGCAATTTAGAACATGTAAATTAATTTAGAAATGTAATATTGAATAACACACCACAGTTAAAATTATAATCTTTACATGTGCTTTAGTATGTTAGTCAACACATCAAAATAAGTGTACTCCTTTAAAGCCTGACAAAAGATTATTAAAACATGATTTAAAAAACACTTTAAAGTAAAACCTTTAATTTGACATTATTACAAAGTGCACTTTTTAAAAGTGAAAGTGTCTCTTTTTAAATGCACTGAGGTGGCCTTTTATTTAATTAATATATTATCTGAAAGTACAGATTTTTTTTAAATATACATTTATGATTTGAAGCACACTCCAAGTGCACATTCGATACTATTAAGTGCAGTTCTTTTTCACAAGCAAGATTAATGATCACAACAATATTAGCCCTAATAGTGTCATACAACAAACCACTATGTGTTTTAATTTGCACCCGTGTTTTTAAAGGGGTCATATGATGTTGCTAAAAAGAACATTATTTTGTGTAATGAAATGTGTTTATGCGGTTTAAGAAAAATTGATACCATGGCACTTGGGGCGTCTGTCTTTTACTGGACACTGTGAAGGTGAGTAATAACTTCCGTTCTTACAGTATTAATCCAGGCTGTTATGAGCCATTTTCTGCTGATAGGACACCAGATGCTGATAAGAGACATTCATGTATAAAATCACTTTCATCTCTATTGCTTCCTTAGTCTTGCCAAGTTCCTGATTATCTCTATCCTGTTTGCCACTTTTTTTTCAAGTGAATCGAGAAAAACAGTTAACCTTCATGTTGTGTTCTGGCTTCAAAATATGTTCTTTTGGGTTCCACAGATGAAATGCAGGTTTGTACACATAATACAGGTTTGGAACAACATGAGGGTGAGTAAATTATGAAAAAATTTTCATTTTGGGTGAACTTTTATTTTTTTGCATTATTGACACAATCTGTACTGTATAAAGCGCTATATGAATAAAGATGACTTGACTGGCCATTTTACCTTTATCCAGAAAATGCTAGTTAATGTTATTGCATTGAACTAAAACATATGGGTATAACATCTTTCCCCCCCCAAAAATAATATTTTTTGTACCTTGTCACACTAGTGGTGTTCCTAGTCAAAAATGACCAGGCTACCAAAAAATTGCTTATACATTTTTCATTATGCTCTAAAATTCTTTAACCTTGGTGTTCCAGGTAAAAAAAAAAAAAATGTCCGACCTTTTAAACATTGCTTGTACGTGACTCATTTTGCTATATTATCACCATATCTTAGATCTTTTTATCAACTTGTTTTCTTTCAGATATCACAGGGTTTGTTTTTATTTTTGAAACTGACTGATCGTAGGCCTCAGTTTTTGAGTGAATATTGCCAAAATTATTCACAAATAATGCTTTTTTCACTCAAAACCTGAGGTGCGTAAACTCAGTTCAATGAGGCCTATGATCAGTCAGTTCCAAAAAGAAATACAAAACCTGGGCTAATTGAAAGAAAACTAAGTTGGCAAAAAAAAAACTGAATCCAAGATTTGGTGATAATATGGCATAATGAGAGATTTACAAGCCATTTTTGAAAGGTCAGTCATATTTTTGAACAAATAAGGTAAAGCATTTTAGAACTGCACAAGGTTTAAAAGGGGCATAAATTGACAGGGTGAAAAAACTCAAACGGAGAGAAGGGAATAAGGAAAAGGAGAGCTAATATGCGCACTTGGTCGTCCCTAAAGATGTGCTATGCAAATGACGAGCGCAGCATCCTTAACTGTATCCTGTAGGAGAGGCGTGCTTTGTTGACTTTAGCTGGCGTTAAAGACATGCTTATGGGCCTCACGAAGCAACAACCTGTTCAAGCCACAGGCGATTGCTTAGGTGTCAGGTTTTTTCAAGGTGTGCCCTGAGGCGGATGGATTAAAACTTTCTTTTCTTTTCTTCTTTTTCTTTTTTCTTTATGAGTGCTATGAGTCATTTATGATGATAAACGAGCCATTTGCATATTATTCATTAAGAGTCTGTCAGAGTGACATTCATTTGAAGCATTTGCATATCAATAAAAATGGACTTTTTCTGGAATGGAATGTAGAAAGTGACTTTATTAGCATGAACGACTGGTAAATGATGTGGTTTTGAGTGAACTGCTGTCAATTTTTTTTTATATCTAATCGAGCATGAAACCAAATAATCAAGTTGGGTGGGACCAAATGTAAAACTTTTAGAATCAGTCATTGAAAAACTCATTTTGATAACGCTTCTCAGTATTGCATGTGCCTGCTATGGCCATTCTGTCTATGTGGGGAATGTTTCCAGTGTATTTTTGCTTCAAACCATCCATAAGCTATTTTGAGCACAAGTTACTGTCACTCCATTGGCTCTCTGTCTACAACAGGTTTCGGTGAAGAAACTGTGCCAGCAAAAGAACATAAACAAGAGCGGGAAAGAGCGAGCGTGTGTCACAGGGAGCATTCATAGTGTGCAGGTTAGAGGCAGATAAAGAGCTGGACTTTGCTCTATGGCATGCTGTGGGTGAAGGTAAAATGGCTGTTGATTAGGCCAGACAGAGACAACGACAGCCGAACAGCGTGATTAAATTTTACTTTCAGAGGCAGATTGATCTGGGCTTGATCACTGTGTCAACAAAACAGAGACCTGCTGTTCTCGTCACTGTGTAGGCCTCATAGCCGCAGTCAAATGCAGTCTGTCAATGGAGTCAGTTCATTCTACCTTCAACGCACACATTAGAGCCAGTCCTAGCTATACTAAAATGCTCTGAATCCATCACATATATTCTGTTCCTATATCAACCTCCTTTTTAGTAGAAATCAGAGGTGTAAAAAGTACATATAAATGTACATAAGTTAAAGTATGTTTGTTATTTCACACAAATTAAAATCATAGTATCTAACCAAAAATAACATGAGTAAAAATGTAAAAGTATTCATTTAATGTACTTTCAGTATTTAAAAGTAAACTTTTCTTTTTTTCCATGAAATTGATCAGAGGCAGAGATTTTCTCAAATTTGATTAGTTAAACTGAAAGGTATTTCCCAAAACCTTTTCTGAAGTTGATTTATTTGAAAGTTATTGATCTCACGTGGTGTATTACTAATGATGGGTATAAATAAAATGAATTAAGGCACTCACAATCGGTGTTGGGGAAAGTTACTTTTAAAAGTAATGCATTACAATATTGCGTTACTCCATAAAAAAGTAACTAATAACGTTACTTAGTTACTTTTTATGGAAAGTAGTGCATTACACTACTTTTGCGTTAATTTTTAAATCTGGACAGGGCTTGCTTGTTTGCTTTTAAAATAAAAAAGTTTTATTTTTGGCAAATATACAAGCCTTTTAACCCCAAAAGTGAAATGAATGCGCCTCAGGCTGAAGGGAAAGTAAATGTACGTCCGTACTGTAGAATGCAGAAGAAGACATTTCAACACACTTCAGCAATAAACAAAGACACACAAATGTTTGTCTAGAGTAGTTTGTGCTTATTAGTACGCTTGAACTGGATCATCGAAGCTCAGAAGCAAAGACATTGGTTAATAGAATGGGATTAAATACATAAAGCATATTTGTGTTGTTTAACATTTAATTATTGCAGGTTTGCATCATATTCTGAGTTGCATTATTTGTATTCATTTTGAGGAATACTGAATCTGTGTTTTATTTTGGGAGTGAGATGAATTAATGCATATTCATATTTATTTTTTGCTTTTGAACATCTGTAGTGACCGGTGATGACCATATTAAAGCGGATCAAGACAGTAAGAAAAAATACAACAAAGTGTATTACAAAAAAACGTCATCTGAACAGTAAAGTATCACATCTGCCGTTGTGGTTCGTATATTGTTTTGGTACCGACTCTGTCACCTTTACCTTCTTGATCGCAGACTTTCTGCTCTTCTGAGTTTAATTTTGACAACAGGTGATTCCCCAGTTGTTAGAAGTCTCCATGTTAAATGCTAGCTAGCTAACTAGTTTAAACAACACCACCCTTTTACGCGATATAGTAGCGGACCTTCTGTGTTTACGGTCTGTGTAATCAAGCAAAAGCTAGTGACGTAGGCATGGGATTTCGCGCGGAATACGACCTGACAGCTCAAAATTTTTATTAATATAATAAGCCAGTTTTAATATTTCGGTATAAGCAAATAAAGTCATTTGAACACGTTTGATTTGAGAGTTTTCATGTACTTGCTCAATGATGTAATTTCGTAAATTTTTAACCAGTCAATCTTCTAGTGTAGCTTTAATAGCATGCAAAGTGTACTTAGACGGTCTAAATGAAATTTTAACAAGTATTTGACTAAAGTTCAAAAACAATCTCAAAAATAATGCTTATATAGTGTGTGAATAACATTTTTTATGTGTGTGCCTGACTTTCTGGTGTTAAAACGAACCAAACAATGTTGAAACGACTTTTTTTGGGGTTGAAGAAAAGAAGAAAAGTCGCATAGAGAAGGCTGTGATACTTGTGAGTGTGTAATAGTGCTTTGGTGATTTACGAGGCCATGGATGGTGGTTGTCAAGTCAGGCTGTGTTGTCTTTTGGTCTAGTCAAGACTGACACTCTCTTCCTGACCTGTCCCCTTTTGTCCACATGGACCCCAGATGTGCACAGACATTCCTGTCGAGTTCATTCTCATAGTGTCTTCAAACATACACACAAACCCTCAAACCTCACCTTTGACCTCTAAAAACACTTTCGAGATCAAATAACTTGACTGAATTGATAAAGGCTCTTCCAAAAACCTTAGTTCTAAATGTTTCATTTATCTGCACTGTTGAATCTCTATATTAGGCTATTGTTTGGTCATATTACTTTATTTTGCTAAATATCTTTAAAAAAGTGTTCAATGGCCACATGACCTCCATAAGTGATAAAAACGTTCTCATCAGAGTATGCTGAGGTTAGTGGGTCTAAACTAAAAGTGTTAGAGTGGAGTTTGACCAGAAGACTGCAGCTGAATGACTGTCGGTCATAACACAAACATCAAATATGGCAGACTGATAACAAGCAGGTGCAGACATATCGTGTTGCATTATCTGCTGAAGCAGGACACGCCTCCTCTTCCTTGCTCACCGTGCATCTATGCAAGCACTTGTATTATTGTCCACAGTCTGTCACAGGCTCCGCCTCCTCTTGTATGACATCATCCACCATGAATACTCATTCTGGCATGTCCGTGATCTAATCAATTATTCATCATGTTAATAGCTACACTTTAACTGTCCTCTGCGTTGCTCTAGAAACATGTTTAATAAGCAGCGACAACACCTTTACTTTTCACTTAACAAAATACAAACTATTCTTAGCCATTTGCCACTTACATAATATGTGTTTTATTATCATAGAATATACATTTTTGATATGAATTGTATTGACAGGAGCATATGTTGCATGAGAAAAATCAAGTTTACAGTAATGCAGTTAGAATGGACGTCTATGAGGAATTGTGGAGGTTTGTGTAGTAGCCTATATTTATTTGTTTTTAATTTTGTTAATTAGTATGTTTTTTTAAAGTGCTCGTTTTAATTCTGCAAAAATGTGTTAATTGAGCTGTAAAACTGTCTAAATCTTTAATCTACATCCTTCTTTAAAGGCAGAACTGCTATTTTACTTACTGTTTTCTTATTTATTGAAAATATGCACATGAAATATTTTGATTTTAAATTTAGAATTTATTTTACATTAATAAAGAGGCCACAGAGTGATGACTAGCATGGCTGTGTAAAGAAATCATCAATTAAACAATTTAGTGGTTATTATATACAATATTTGGCTGCAGACAGACTGTATCAAAAGTCTTTTATAGTCTTATATATATATATATATTTCACATTAAAGTATTTATTGGCATGATTATGTTGCCATACAATATTGCCAAAGCATTTTAAACAAAACAAGTAATTATACTCAATGTAACAATAACAAATAATGAAATATTAATAAAATCAATATTCAATAAATAATAAATATTATAAATCAATACTATTTTAATAGTTTTTAAAGTAAACATTTAAAGAAAGTAGTAAAGTAAAGTAGTAAAATATTAAAACATTTTAAAATAAATATGTACTTTATTTGCTCACTGTCACTATTTGCCAACTCTTTTGTATTTCTTAAGTTAACGTCTTTTAAAAGCAGCTTCTCATTTGCATGTATCGCCCGAGGGAACTGGAAAGAAACATCTCAGTCTTTGTAGATGTATCAGCTTGTCTTGGCCAACTGCGTGAAGCCTTCTTGCCTGTGGCCACAACTGTAGCTCTTGTCAATTATATTTGGAGCAATGCATCACACCTCACTGAAGATGGTCAGATAAACATCTCTGGTGAAAGTATCTCAAGCGCCGCCAAGTTCTCACCCCCCAGCTTCCCAGCCCTTGCCACCGTCCCGTTACTGGGGGGGTTGTTTTCATGCCCTGCCAATCTCAGGTTCCCTCGTTTGCACCAATTAGCAATGATAGGAATCCAGCTGGGCTAAATGAATGGTCCACCAGCACCCTCCTCTCCTTATAGCAGCGCAAGGGTCTAAAAACAACACCCGCGTGTGAGAAAGAGAGAATCACATCATTCACTAGCCGTACCCAAACCACTTATCCTCTGTAAGGTCACAGAAATGGCCAAAATGTTATGATAAACAGTAATATACTCAATTCACATTCTCACGCGCACTCAACTCACACTTCGAATGTGTAAAAAGGCATGATCAAACTCATTAGTGTACTTGTACTCAACCCTGGCAGTTCGGTTTTTTGCAGACCACCACCACTCAAAAATTTCGCCACAAAAATCTAAGTGTAGTAAATTGAATCTAAACCAAAATCTAAATTGCACAGTTATGCAACAGGTCGGTAAAATACCTGTCAGTGTTTTAATGGGTGGAGGTTCCTCCCCAAACTGGAGCTGTTCATCCAGAACAGAACAGAGTTTTACCTTTTTTCCTCTCCTCCCTCGCTTTTTCCGTCTATCTGTTTTTAGGCTGCTGGGGTCCATAAACAGCCGTGACTGGAGCAGAGAGGGAGAGAGAGGTAGAGGGATGAATAGAGGTAATGTCCAGCAGCGCTCATTGCTCATTTCTATGAGCGTGATACACAAATGTCTTATTCCACATTAAAGGGGGACAGCAAAGCTATTTTTTGCCTCTTTGTCGCCATCTCTGTTTGAAAACCTGCAATTGCAGCTGTGTGCGGAATTATCTAGCTTGCGCGGGTTGTGAGTCGTCACGGCTCCAGCGCGGATGAATCTAATGTTTTGAGGAGTATGTGTGTGTGGCAGTCAGTCACCGCACCGGTGTGGATATTTACGGTACTTTGCACTCACAGATTCTAGCCTACGTCTTGGAATATATAACCCAAATAAGAATTTTCACTGTATATTGTCATCTGAACAAGTAAGTAACAAGTCTGCCACATTTGTTCTGACCAACTGAGGAAAAAAGAATTACAATAAATCATGCTACCAATGGTGATTTAATCTACAGATCGGTTAGCTCATATCACATCAAACCATGCAAATTATTATTATTGTTATACTTTGTTCTCAAATTATTAATGTTAACAACATCAGCATTGCCTATATTGTGTATTAGCGTATAGATTTCAATTTCTGTACAGTCTAATCTCTAATTGTCAAACCATTCGAATTTCATATTAAGAAATTCTTTTAACCCAAAAAGCAAATGATGCTCCCTACGAACTGGTTGTCTTTAAAATACAAATCTTGTGTAATCCCAGGCTATCTGTAATTAGAAGCACATTTAAAACCGGAATTTAATAAAATTTCATTCACATGTGTTTCATAAACACATAGTCCTTTATAGATTACAATCCGCCATCAAAATGATAAATTTCATTATTCTAGCTGCTGTGAGAAAAGGCTATAAACGATCCGCCACCTGCAGGATCCTCACATGCGATAGCCTAGTAGCCGGGACAACTTCTTAATGTTTACAGACGTGACGTAATGACGCAGTGCCATGCTCGAATTTCCCGCGAAAACCTACCCGTACCACTCAAATTAGAAAACATTATTATAAGCAAACCGTTGTGAATTGGGCTAAAGTAAGGCGATAGTTTTGAACACCGGCTGGTTATGTACATGCTCAAATATTGATTTTGGATCATTTTTAACCAAAAAAAGTTACGGACTGCAGCTTTAATAAACAGGCCTTTGAACAAATTAAAGCTTATTGTTTTAATATATAACACAATAAAAAGTATGATTTATAGTTTCAGTGTTGCTAACTACGCTAGCTACTTTCTCTGAAGGGTTGCTTTTAGCATAGCTTAGCTTTAAAAAATTGGTGTATGGTTTACTTTGCAACCATTTTCACTCGAAAATTGCTAGTACATTTCACAAATAATTACAAAGAAACCGCAAGTAACACGCTGAATTAAATGTAATTTAGTAGAAAGACTGAAATGGTATCTTCGTGCAATTTTGTTTTATGTACAACTTGAAAAATCATTTACAGTGTAGATTGAGGACAGGTTTAATGTTTAATACTTAGCGTAAAAGAGATTGAAAAACGAGTCCTGAAGTTCGTTATCATCTGCCAGGTGAAAAATCAATAGAAAAGGAACAAAAAATGCTACCAGACGATATTTAATGGTTAGCGGTTGTTTGCCTTCGCAAGCTGTGCTGAAAATGCTTTTCCCTAGTTATGATTTTGAGCATTCACATGCTCACAGACGCTCATTGTTCTCAAGCCAGTGCTCGTGTTATAATAGGAAGACACCTTATGAAATAGCACTAGTGTCGCACAGAGACTGTTGGATTTCCTCGGCTCCCTGTGCATTTATCGTGTTCTCCTAAGAGCATCCCCTCCTCACCATCATCATCAATGGGGCCTTCTTCTCAATGAAGTCTGCTCCTAAAATACCTGTTCTCTCCCCTCCGCGCTTCCCCTGTCCCGCTCTCGCTGGCCGCTGTCTAAACAAACAAGATGAGAGTCTTTTTTGAACATTCCCAACATGCTCATTTTAAGTCGGCCTTCTGCACGCTTCACAGGTGATATTTATAAACACCTCAAAAGCTGCTTTTTTCTTGAAAGGTGGAAGGCATCTGAGCGAACGAATGCGAGTCTGTCTGCCCCCCTGCTCTTTCTCTCTTTTGCATTCATGCCAAGATAGGACCAGACCACTGGGGTAACTTTCCTGGCTCTGCAGGGCCCCAGACAATCGCTTCTTTCATTGAGGGCAAAAAATTCGGCCCCTGGCTCCTTCCTAGCAGTTAGGCCGCAGGGAGAATGTCTCTAGCTCTCACTCTCTCCAGCGCCCGCCTTCACAAAGCTACCTTTTACAGGTTTATATTTAGCCTCCTTCTTCACCGCTGTCCATTTCTTAGGTGCGGGTAGTTGTGTAGAGTCAAATTAAAAACATTTCTAGGTACGCAAAAACCATTTGGAAAAAAGTGTGAAGAGCGGAAAACAGGGGCCAGGAGTGATGCTTTTCCTCAGTAGTTCCCGTAAACGAGCTGTGTACTTTATTCAAATGAAGGAAAGGTGAAGGCCAGAAAAAGATGATAAACAGAGAAAGGTATAAAGATGAAAAAATAGCTTGTGGAAATATCGAAACTCTTTCAATCTTGAGCCGCCTTCAGGCAAACTTTAGACGTGCATGCGTGATGTGAGACCATGCGTCAGTCATTGTGTAGATTGAGTAGTGCTGGCGGCGGGAGGACGGTTTGCTCTGTAGATTAACGCCGGAGCTGCAATGTTAGCAGAAGCACAGCTGTGCTCTTTTTTCGGCTCTGTCTTGCATCCTGGTGTCACGCAGGACTTTTTTTTTTCCAAGAACTTGCGAGGATTTTCACTGAGCTAACAATGTGTGCTCATTCATGACTCATGGCTGCTTAAACTTCACTCAACCTTTTAGTCTTCTTCTGTTGCGCTCTCTTTCTCTGCCTCGTTTTCTATATCATTTGGTCTTTTTCTCTTGTAATTAGAAGTAGTCTTGTAATTTGATTTAGCCAAAGTCAGCCAGTCATTCAAATCAGTGCTTTTTATTTTGTTTTGTTTTTAAAAGTGGACACACATTCCAAAATGAATGACTAGCTAAATGGATACTGACCTCTTTTAATTAATTTTTTTTTTTCATATAATATTCCAGCATCATTCTTTTACTATTATTTAACATGTGTGTGTGTGTGTGTGATATACATCTTTTTTGTATTCTTATATAGTGTATATAGAAATATATACATATATAAATTTATATTTATTTTTATATTGATATATATCAACTTTCATTTAAGAATCATGTAATAATGAAATATGGCCAAAAAAGGGAAAAGAATGTTTAAAAAAAATGGAAAAGATTCAGTGTTTTTAAATCATAAAAGCACAAGCAACTGTGTTTTGCTTCCATTGAATGGGTGCGGTGTGGTTGACACCTCTGCTTGAGTGTGAGTTTGCGTGTGAGTGTTTGTGCGCGAGACAGAGAGAGAGTGTGTGTGTGCGAGTGTGTGACAGGGGCTGGATGCTGTGCGTTCACTGTAGTGCGGCACACACTGCTCTGGTCTGTTTGGCTCTCAAAGTGCTTTCATTCGTCCGGTGGCCGGGGGGAGACGGAATTAGTGATACAGCGGGTGATTTTTCACTGCTCCAAACCAAATAAATAACACCGGCTCATTCACTGTTCTCTCTCCTCACTCTCTGTCTCTCTTTCTCTTTCTATCTGTCATGCAGACATTCCACACTGAAAAAAATCCTTCCCACTCAAAACATAAATAGATGAACAAATAGGAAAGGATAAATAGCGTTTTAATGTGTGGGTCAGTTCAGTTTAACAGGCTTCGCTCAGGGCCACCATACTTCAGCTGTCCTGACGCTAACTTTCCAGCATCACTCCTAGAGGAAGTATTCTTACCTGCCTCAAAAACACTAATGGCCGGAAAAAGAACAGCCACCTTTGCCAAGCTGCGTTCTTGCCATTCGTTTTAACAGATGATGAATAGGACAGAAATATATTTTGGCCATGCTGGCGTCAAGAAGTATTTGAATCCTGTTGAATCCATGTCTGATTATCAACATCTGCACAGGTGTGCATGCACTATACACTCTTAAAAATAAAGGTGCTTCAAAAGGTTCTTCAAGCAATGCCATAGAAGAACCATTCAGTCAAAGGTTCTTTAAAAAAACACCTCTTTCTTACCTTATTATAATCTGAAAAACCTGATCGCCACAAAGAATCTTTTGTGAAACAGAAACAGTTCTTCAGATGTTAAAGGTTCTTTATGGAACCATTTAGACAAAAATTTTCTTCTACGGTATCGGGAAGCACCTTTATTTTTAAGAGTGTATGAACATGATCCAAAAAGTCTATGCTTTTTGCCATTATTTTGATCATTATATCAATATTTTTATTAATTTATATTGCTCAGAAAGCAATCAGATTGATCTTTTCGTGACACTTGCACTTATGGAAATATCTCAAATGTGAGCTGAATGCATAGTTTTACATTTACGTCAATTAAAATACACTTTAATGTAATTTTATTGAAACTTGTCATGTAATATATTTAATATATATATATATATATATTTATGTGTGTGTGTGTGTGTGTGTGTGTTTATGTGGTTTATGAGGACATTTTCAGTGTCCCCGTAACTCAGAAGGCTTATAAATAATTCAGAATTAGTTTTTTTGAAAATCTAAAAATGCAGAAAGTCTCCTGTGAGGGGTAGGTTTAGGGGTAGGGTTGGTGCAGGGCAATAGAATATACGGTCTGTACAGTATAAAAACCATTACGCCTATGGAGAGTCCCCATAAACCATAAAAACAAACCTGTGTGTGTGTGTGTGTAATTGTAATGCTAATGTAATGATGATGTAATTATATTAACTTTAATTGTAATCGAATAACACACTACAGGTAAACTTTTAATCAAGTGTTTACATGTGCTTTAATATGTTAGTTAAATAAGTGTACATCTTTAAAGCTTGACAAAAGATTATTAAAACAATGATTTAAAATGTAATTTGACACTCTTACAAAGTGCACTTCTTAGGAAACAGTTATATGCACGCACACTTTTATTCGCACATATTTACGCTCACACACATGCTGCGACTCCAGCGGGATGGACATGGCAGCAAAGAGATGGAGGCTGGAAAGGCAGCGCCGAAGAGCAGGTCCGCACAGCGACATCCTCAGACAGTTTCCTTCAAAACATCCGCTCCATGAATTAGACATCTTATTTACCTCCCTGGCCCTGTGCTGCAGGCCTCTGGCTCTCCAGATCCTCAGCTCAGCTTCATTTGGAAGCAAAAAGCCCTGGTGTGCTGCTGCGTCTCCCTCCCCCAAACCTACTGGGTTCAACACACTGTCTTTTGTACAGTGCACCTATGGAATGAAAGCAAATAAATAGATTGGAGCCTCATTTACATCAGTGAATGCTGGAAGGGAGATAAATGATGATTGCCAAAAAGCTACTGGATACAATTTTTGCTAAATTATAGTCCTAGATCAATTTTATTGTTCAGTGTTTGCTCTTTTATAGCTCCGTAAACTGAAACGAATCAGATATGTATCATTGCGGTAACACTGTACAATAAGGTTCTAAAAGTTAACATTAGTTTACTACACTAGTTCATGCATGAGCTAACAAGAAAAAAATAATCGTTATTCGTTGTTAATGTTCGTTCTATATTAACATGACTTATTTCAACATTTATTAATACATAAAGTAAAAGTTGTAACTGTATTTATATTATTTATTTATATATTATTTTATTTGGACCTGAGCTAACTAACAATGAACAGTTATTTTTCATTATTATTATCTAATAAATACAAGATATATATATATATATATATATATATATATATATATATATATAGCTATCATCTTTAAAGCTTGACAAAAGATTATTAAAACAATGATTTAAAATGTATTTGACCATCTTACAAAGGGCACTTCTTAGGAAACAGTTATATGCACGCACACTTTTATTCGCACATATTTACGCTCACACACATGCTGCGACTCCAGCGGGATGGACATGGCAGCAAAGAGATGGAGGCTGGAAAGGCAGCGCCGAAGAGCAGGTCCGCACAGCGACATCCTCAGACAGTTTCCTTCAAAACATCCGCTCCATGAATTAGACATCTTATTTACCTCCCTGGCCCTGTGCTGCAGGCCTCTGGCTCTCCAGATCCTCAGCTCAGCTTCATTTGGAAGCAAAAAGCCCTGGTGTGCTGCTGCGTCTCCCTCCCCCAAACCTACTGGGTTCAACACACTGTCTTTTGTACAGTGCACCTATGGAATGAAAGCAAATAAATAGATTGGAGCCTCATTTACATCAGTGAATGCTGGTTGGAAGGGAGATAAATGATGATTGCAAAAAGCTACTGGATACAATTTTTGCTAAATTATAGTCCTAGATCAATTTTATTGTTCAGTGTTTGCTCTTTTATAGCTCCGTAAACTGAAACGAATCAGATATGTATCATTGCGGTAACACTGTACAATAAGGTTCTAAAAGTTAACATTAGTTTACTACACTAGTTCATGCATGAGCTAACAAGAAAAAAATAATCGTTATTCGTTGTTAATGTTCGTTCTATATTAACATGACTTATTTCAACATTTATTAATACATAAAGTAAAAGTTGTAACTGTATTTATATTATTTATTTATATATTATTTTATTTGGACCTGAGCTAACTAACAATGAACAGTTATTTTTCATTATTATTATCTAATAAATACAAGATATATATATATATATATATATATATATATATATATATATATAGCTAATTGTTAGTTAATATTAGTTGGAAGATGACATCAACTAATGCGCAGTGTTATTTTATTGAGATTCTATTATAGTTTTTATTCAAATTTTTAATCAGTTTTTATTTTTATTTTTCATTTTCTTTCTAGTAATTTTGTTGGTTTTGTCATTTTGTCATTTTTTATTTGTATTTTAGTACATCAACTTAAACTGAAGTTAATTGAGAAATATAATTTATATTATACATTTAAATATAATATACAATTTATATTATATTAAATAAGCTTTTTTTATACATTTTATTTTATTTCAAGTAACAAAATATTTTTTATGTTTTTAATTTTAGTTTTAGTTAAGTTAATAACCCTGCTAAGGGACCCATATTCACTGTAAATATCAATTTGTTAACATTACTTGAAAACAAATCTTGCAAACATATTGCCCCATAAAAATCTAGTTAAGGTTACTTTAGTATATTCAAGTTTCCATTAATTGGCTTCTGAGTAAACTTTGGCATATTGAGCAAACTTAACTAGATTTTTCTGAGGCAATAAGTTTGCAAGATGTTTTCAAGTACACTCTAAAAAATGCTGGGTTAAATATAACCCAGCGCTGGGTTAAAAAGGGACAAACCCAGCTATTGGGTTGTTTTGACCCAGCGGTTGTGTTGTTTTGAACCCAACCGCTGCATGGGTCAAAACAACCCAATAGCTGGGTTTGTTCCTTTTTAACCCAGCATTTTTTAGAGTATAATGTTAACAAATTGAAATTTACACTGTAGTTTACATCAGTTCATTCAAATATTAACGTGTTCAAAAAGTTCCTTGGAGAAATACAGTAAAAATGTATATAACTATAAAAATGACTTTAATAGTCTTTGTTGATAGTTTTGGTCTTTGAAGAATGTACTGAGAAATTTTGGAGTTTGATTTTAGATCTCTGAGTTTTGATTGCAGATTATGATATTGTGGCAAATCTGAGCACAGTCATTGAGACTTCTTCTGAATTTTAGTATGAGAGTCTTTTTTCAGGAGAAGCAGGAGATTTCAGTCTCTCGGAAAACCTTTGAGAAGTTAAAGAGATTTCATCTGTGGTTTTTCTTCTTTTGAAGATTTGTAAAGACAATCAGAACTGATTGAAAAAGTGACCGTTCAGATTTCATGACATATGAATGCTATTGTTTACTGTGTGTTTCTCGTTGTTCTCTATTCTTTTTCTCATGATCCAAAATGTGTCTGTCTGTTTCTCCGTCTACTTCTCTAATAGGGAAATGTGTTTGTCCGCACCTGTCTCTCTGACTGTAGCGCTGTGGTTTGGGTGGTTGGCCGATACAGCACTTCTCTGTGTGGTTAATGGATAACTGCCTCAGCCAGGCCACCATGATGAAACGTTGACATTTCCCTCCGATTATTCATCCGCCCCTTTGTTCGGATTGTTTGCTAATGGCCTGGGCTCTGGGCGGAGTGCTCTGGAGATGGAGAGACGAGAGGAGGAGGGTGAGAGAGAGAGAGAGAGAGAGAGAGAGAGAGGGGGGTATCTGAGGCACACCCCACTGTTTGTTCGTCATGTTTGCTCAATATGGTGTGTGGGTGGAGGGTCTTCAGGACCAGAGTGACCTGCACTGTGCTCGTTAGAGCACTAGCCTCGACCCTTGGAGTGCGGGACGCTAAACATGCATGTTATTATTGCCATTGCACATAAATTTAGGTCAGTCTAAGGACACAAGATATAATGTGGGTGTTACTTTAATTGGGTAATTCTCACAATAACATAATCATGTTTCATCCACAAAATCAAAAGGAAAAACAATGTAAATGATCATTTTTATAAATAAAATAAAATTGTATAAAAAAAATGTTGCTTTGTTTTTTTGGCTTTTTTTGCATTTTGTTCGCGTATTATTGTCAAACTGTGATTCTCATTATAGGTTCTCATTCTGTAAAACAGTAATATTTTACTGCGTTATAGTGAAAAAACATTTAGATTTTATTTTTTTCTAAAAATGTAAAATTGATATACAAACTCTTAGAGATTATTATCATAAATAAAACAGACTGTTTTTTAGGACTCGTTATTTTTATCATTTTGTTTTCATTATTGGTACACCGTGATTCTCATTAGATTCTGTAAAACGGTAATATTTTACTGCATTACAGTGAAAAACAAAATACATTTTTTATTAAAAAATATTTACTAATAGTAACTATACATAGGCACTACAATCAATACTACTGTACTGTGTTGAATAAATACTTAATACTAAATACAGTTTAAATGATACAGATTTTTTACATTACAGTAGTAAGAATACGATTTTTTTGCATTGAAAAATATGAGAATTGTTCAGGAGAATTAGGGTGGAAAGTGCTGAATTTCCATGAAAATAATATTACTTTAAATTGATATACAAACTCTTAGAGATTATTATCATAAATAAAACAGACTGTTTTTTTAGGACTCGTTATTTTTATCATTTTGTTTTCATTATTGGTACACCGTGATTCTCATTAGATTCTGTAAAACGGTAATATTTTACTGCATTACAGTGAAAAACAAAATACATTTTTTATTAAAAAATATTTACTAATAGTAACTATACATAGGCACTACAATCAATACTACTGTACTGTGTTGAATAAATACTTAATACTAAATACAGTTTAAATGATACAGATTTTTTACATTACAGTAGTAAGAATACGATTTTTTTGCATTGAAAAATATGAGAATTGTTCAGGAGAATTAGGGTGGAAAGTGCTGAATTTCCATGAAAATAATATTACAAAATATTAGTATTCAAATATGCTTTGTTTTTCTTTATGCAAATGTAAACATTTAACTTCTTTTGATCTTGGGGTGAAATTTGATGACAAACTTCATGAGATTCACCGAAATACTATCTTACATCCACCTAATTTTGCATCACGAAAGTAAGCTATTTTACTCTGAATATGCAAGACTAAGAAGAATAACAGTAAATGGTAAAACTGTTTGTGCTACAAACCAGTGTGTAATTACAACAATACATTAAAATAATATGACAATAAATACCAGTTTACAATAGCAGGCAGTTTAATGAGCTACTTTGTTACAAATGGCCACATACGTTAAAAATAAGGTGGCTAGAGAGTGAAATATTGCTCTTTATTCATATGCATTATCTATGATCAGGATTTCATGGGGAGGTTTTAGTGTCAGGTTTATTTTCTTCATGTTGGTTTTAGAGTTCTTAACTGGAGTAAACAGTGAAGTGTTTCTAATTGTTCTCCAGTCTTATCAGCAGAAGGGTGGAGTCCTGAGAGGAATGAAGAAGGGATGTAGAGAGAGATCACTCAGGTAAATACAATGCCAGACCACTCCAAAGAAACAGAGGGGATTGAGAGAGAAGAGAAACGAGATTGGTGGGTCAGGCTGCAGGTATTGTACGGTCTGTTTGCTCACCCGGCAAGCAGGCAGATGGACGGCTCTGTTCACGGACACCTGAGCAGTTGATTAGATGTAGCAGACAGAACTGCTGCTGGAGACAATGATGGGAGCAGAATGTGTGCTGCTGGAAAAAAAGGCTGGCTTTTCATAACCAAGAGAATGAATATCATGCGTTTGCCATGAATATAAGGCTGAAAACAGAATGTGAATGAATAAAAATAGGAGGCACTCTGTTGTGGCAATGAACCAATCAGCATTTTATTGCTTAATATATGTTGTTAGATCCTAAAATGATTTGCTGTGCACTGTAAAAAAAAATCTGTGACATTTACGGTAAAATACCGGCAGCTGTGGTTGCCAGAACGTCACTGTAAAAAAATATGGTAGCAACATTTTAGGTTTTACAGACTTAACTTAAATTCACAATAAAATACTGTATTTCATTAATTGATGTAATGCTAGTAAACCAACATATTGAAGTGTTAATATCTGTTTTGAACCATTGTAATGCACTGATAACCACCAAAAACTGGTGGTGATGAGAAAGTCACATGATGAACCAAAGTTCAACACAAACAGCTTTTCTACGAGCTGAGGAGGGCAGTACTTATATATAGAAGGTGCACAGTCATTCACACAAACACTAAACCCCATCATGGTGACAATATGCAATAAACATTAATTTGACAACATTAGATGTAAGATTAAACCCTAATGTACACAACTGATAAGAAAAAACAAAGAAAAAACATGTTATTTCAACAAAAAAAACATCAAATATGAAGCATCATGCA
Organism: Sinocyclocheilus grahami; assembly: GCF_001515645.1. Classification (NCBI taxonomy): domain Eukaryota; kingdom Metazoa; phylum Chordata; class Actinopteri; order Cypriniformes; family Cyprinidae; genus Sinocyclocheilus; species Sinocyclocheilus grahami. Next base: position 699,388 of record NW_015505498.1, read on the forward strand.
GGGAATTCTGGGAGTGTCAATTTATGGTTTTTCACTGTAAATTATACAATGAGATTTTCTTTACTGTAAAATTACATTAAATGTAATTACATTTATTCACCGACTATAGTATGGAAACTTACTGTTAACCAGTTAACAGGTTTTTACTGTAGCATTTTTACAATCTTTTACTGTTAAAATCACAATCATTTTTTACAGTGTGGATACTTAATGAGTTCTCATTTATGTGTAATTGAAATATCAATATCTAAGATGTTTCTCCTAAAAATCAAAACTGACATTCAGAAAACCTTTAGAGTTTTAGAGACAGATTGTGTGCTCTGGTTCATTAGTTCATATTGAAACCTTTTACAGCAAGGTTAACATTAACGTTAGTTAAAGGCACAATGTGTAAGATTTTTTTATTAAAATATCCAAAAACCACTAGAACAGTGTTGTATATTTTGCTGACTTGTATACTTACATTATCCCAAATGTTTCGAAGAATGTTTAAATCCAGAGAAATAAGCAATTTTAACTAGTGACACGGAGCGTGTCTATAGTGTCATTGTGTCGCCTGTCAATGACGTCATAACCCCTTGATTTCCGGTTTAGTTTTGTAGAAAACATGGAAACACCAAATACACTTTAATATGTTGTGTGTTTTAATAGAACTGTGACGACTGCACAGAGTAGCATTATAACAGAACTTTCAAACGTATCTAGTTTGATAAAACAGCGCTGCTTTACCCTACATACGCACGAACGGAAGGAGCGGAAGCGGTCGACTGTGGCATAATAAAAGCTCTGCTGCTTTACCCCACATACGCACGACCGGAAGCGGCGGAAGCGGTCGACTGAGGCATAATAAAAGCTCCGCTGCTTTTCCCCACATACGCACGACCGGAAGCGGCGGAAGCGGTCGACTGAGGCATAATAAAAGCTCCGCTGCTTTTCCCCACATACGCACGACCGGAAGCGGCGGAAGCGGTCGACTGAGGCATAATAAAAGCTCCGCTGCTTTTCCCCACATACGCACGACCGGAAGCGGCGGAAGCGGTCGACTGAGGCATAATAAAAGCTCCGCTGCTTTTCCCCACATACGCACGACCGGAAGCGGCGGAAGCGGTCGACTGTGGCATAATAAAAGCTCCACTGCTTTCGAGTCATGTGTCGCGCTCGTTCAGCAGCCTCGTTTCGCTTCGACGACTTTCAGCCTCACCCTGCTTCATTCTACTACGTTAATAAATCATTAACTCATCCATGAACATGATTTCTGCCCGAGTTCCGTTGGATTGCATCGGCTGTGGGGATGAAGACCACAACTCCCATGATTCCACACTCAGTCAGGTGTCATCAAACTAGCCTTTGCTTCTTTGTTTATTTTGAATATGCGCCCTCTAGCGGCGAAAATTACATATTGTGCCTTTAATGCATTAACTACCTGTGTGCAATACACTGAAAAAAAAACTGATGTCGAGAAAATTTTCACCCAAAAATTGCTAACAAATTTCACAAATTACAACGAAATGGCATTTCGCTGCAAAAACTAAAATTGCTGCGTTTGTGCCTTATATTAAGTAGAATCAACTTGACTTTCAACAAGACTTTCAGCTTAAATCATATTAAACTGACTTTAAAAATCAACTTGATGTTTGTATAAGAAAATTGTTGGTTGAACTAATTTAATTAATTTAAAATAATGGGAAAATTTATGTTGCCATGACTTATAGATCATAACATATTGAATTAAATGTAACATTTTGAAGTAAAAAAAAAAAAAAAAAAATCTGAAATGGTATCTTGGTACATCTAAAATGTAATCCAATAATCTTTGTTTTAATTACAACTTTGAAAAAATCTCTCTTTAGTGTTTGTTCCATTACTCTAATCTTTGTCAACGTTTGTTAAATACAACTGTTCATTGTTAGTTCATGTTTGCTCATATCCATTAAATAATCAAATTAACAGATACAAGTTTTGATTTTCATAATGTATTAATAAATGTTGGAATTAACTTTGAGATTAAGAAATGTTTTAGAAGTATTTTTTCATTGTTAGTTTATGTAATGTAGTTAACCAGTGGAATCTTATTGTAAAGTGTTACTGAGATATTTTATGCAAATCATAGCACATTTTAAGTCATCATTGAGACATCGTTGGTGATTTTATAGGAGAAAACTCTTAGAAGCATGAGACTTCTTCATTTAATCTCATTGGTTTGTAAAACAACAATTAATGTATTAAAGTGATCTTATTTGTTATTTTTCTTTCATATACTGTACATATATATATATAAAATCACAAATAATTTCTAATTCTCATGGGATTTTGATGCATAAGTAAATGTAAATGCATTCATGTATTGGGCGCCTTGTGTTAAGCAAAATAACAGTATATAGTGTGTGCAGTATGTGAGTGCTTTAGAGAAGTGAAGGACCCGCACCTGGTCGGGGAGAGCGAGCGAGAGAGGAGGGCAGCTTTAAAGCTTTTACCACTGTGCAAACAGTAGGCTGATTGCTTTTAATGGGATCAACTAGAAGCCTCTGTGAGAGTCAGCCCTGCCCTGCCCTGACCAATAGCGGGATGTTGGGTAAGTGTAAGCTCACTTCTCATTACTGCTCTTGAAAGGGCCCGTGTAATCCAGCACACGTAAATACAAACACACATCCACTCTCAGGAGCACAGACACCTTTGTGATGGGACAGTTGAGAGCGGGACACGCTGACAAAAACCTGCAATGCCCTTAGATGGCAAAACCAACAGATTTCAACTTTTTCTTGTTGTTATATGAAAGTCACTTCAGGGTTTTTATAGTTTACTAATACTAAAAACATAAATTTAAAAAAAACTTTTGTTAAAGGTGCAGTAGGAGATCTTGGAAAATGCTAACTTTAGCCTGATAGCACTGAAAGCGAACGTCCCACCCTCCCTGCAATCGCCGTCCAAAGCCACGCCCCCTGAACGCATATGCGCTCATTCACAGACCAGAATACCAGAGACAACATTACTACAATAGGCTACATCAGCGGTTCCCAATTCCAGCCCATGTTCCGAAGTGAAGAAAACTTCGACAGATTTCCCCCGCTCAGGGAGTAGGGAGCGATGAACACTGTGTAGGGATCATATCTATCGGAACACAGTACATGCACATCGCTCACTTCTAACGAGCTGGCGCGAGGACTGGATTAACCGCTGGGCTACATCATGTGTCATTCACTATATATATAAACTTATTTCAGTTACCTCATTTTCATTTAGTTTAACTTAATGTAGTAAAATAGCTAAAATCAAAACAGAAAAAAATACATAAAAACTACATAGATTATAAAAACTAATAAAAATTACAAAAGCAAATAAAAAAATTACTAACACTTTAACTAAAATAAAAAATTAAAACAGAAAATATACAAATAAAACCTAACTCAAAGTATTAATAAAAACTAGTAGCTCTATAATGTAACTCTAGATTTTATTTTACTTTTGTCCAGGACCATGCTTTCAATCTTAATATCTGGAAATCAGTCCATTATAAAAATAGGAATTATTTCATGTTCCAAACTCGTGCAATAAACCATTTTAATATTTATTTTATATGTAATTTTTTTTTTCACGAAAAAGTTTTTTCCTCAGTTTTGCCGTCATTTACACCACAACAAATTTTTTCCGAAGTTTTATCAAAAGTTAATGTACTAGAAAGTAAAGACAAATCATGAAAGACTGTGAATATCACTTGTAAACAGAAAATTTTACAATTCTATTGTACATAATTTCTTTTGTGACAAATTACAGTATGTGAAAAGCTTAAAAAATATGACTTTATTGTGTATATGTAGGTTAAATAAAATGCTAACTATTAATTATTAGAAATTAGCCTTAAAAAGAGCTCATTCCTATTCTAAAAATTGTATTTCTATCATTGTCGTTGGCATTACAGAATGAAATTTAACAAAAAGCATTTGAGATGTGACGGAACTTACACTGTAGTGGGAGTTTTTGTGACTTCTTGACCAAAAAAAAGAGTTCTGTGATATACTGTACACTGTTTGACATTGTTAGTTGACAAATTGTCGTTGTCAGCTAGTTTATTTAGTTTGACATTGTTGACCACCGGAGTAAAAATGTCCCATAGTTGAAGACAAAAACATAAATGTCAGATAAAGCATATACACAGTAGGCTTTTTTAATTTGATGCATCACTGGGACAGAACCTGATGATACAGATGGATGATGTTAACCAGGAAGGTCTCCAGACATCAACGTGATCAAAGTGGGACTCTGAAACATTGTGCCAGACCCACTGAGTTTTGTCAGTTTTGAAACAGAGGCATCCGACTCTTTCATAGCCTGTACAATCCCATGTTCTCCTCCTCTTCTCTCAGTGCTACACGAATGAAGGCCATCAGCTGGAACGAGTCGTGATGTACTGTATGACTGAGTGATGAGTCTGTGTTTGATGAGAGGCAGGTATGGCGAAACCAAAGAGAGAAGCGCTGAGCTAACACATAGAGTTTGGCTGAGGAACAGTATGTAGTTAAAGGATCTAAAAACCACCAAATCACTGATCATTGATCTTCCTTTTACTCATATTTGATTAAGCGTATTGCATTCGGCTTTATTAACCAGGGAAGTTTCATATCAAACATAATTTAATAGGTCTGCACCCAAAAAGAAAAACCTCATCCTCATCTCGAACCAGATTTTCTTGCTTCTGTGGAGCACAATATTTTCCAATGAAAGTCACATACACGACATGAAGTGCGTAAACAATGACAACATGTCAATTTTTGGGTCGACTATCTCTTTAAATTCTAGTTTCTGAAGGCCAGCCCTTGAAGAGTCAGTTTCCAGAGTAGATTTCGACACGGAAATGCAGGCTGTTCTTCTCTGAAAGTTCTTGATAATCTATTGATTGCTCGGTCCATTTAAATGTGACTCACCACGGCAGAGCTAATGCAAATGACACATTTTCGAGTTATTTCTCACGTGCAGTGTGCAAAGCATGCAAATAAGCGTTCGTAAACTACATTTTATTGTGCGACCCCTAGTTCGGGTAAGTGTTCTCTTGAGCATTTATTGTGAAAGTTAGAGAGGTTAAGAGGTGCTTTTGTCGATTTAACCCAGCATTTTTTAGCGTGTAGGATTTACATAAAGTAACATTAAATGAAATTAAGCTCCACCCCTAAACATAACAGTCAGTGGAGCAAATATGTACAAATTAGCCACCAATTCGCTAAAACATAATATTAGTTACGTATTGTCATGAGATTGTGTTGGTTTTGGCAGACCCCGACTCAGCAGCTGCACTCTGACCCAAAACCAGTAACCACTGTACGGCCGAGGCCCTGACCGATGGCCTGCTGTGAGTCCACAGCCTCCAGACTCAGCTGTGTCTGTTGTGCAGGAGGAAATGTTGGTTAATGAGTAGCCTGTGCTGAGTTGTGGCCCTCTGCTACAGGTGTGGGGGCCAAGGACAGCAGCTGATAAGACTAGACATGACCAGGAGAGGGGGAAGAGAGAACAACCGAAAACAGAGGGAGGACTGGAGGAGGTGTTGCAGAGATATCAATGACCTGCCGTTACTAAGAGACGAGCCTAGATTCATCAGCATATAACGGTATCTGGCCCACTCCTACATGCCTTTTACACTATAGAGCTGTTGGATTGGAGATTGGAGAAGTATTTAACACTGAAAAAAATTATACAACCAGGTAAGATAAGAGGGCTAAACGGAAAAACATTAGGCCAGATGCAAAGCGGAGTGCCTGCAACCCACTGAGCCACGACTATAATCATTAGCATGACTTTAAGTACCTTTTATGAAATGGTTACTGCATAACAAAAATATTAAGAACATGAAACATTAATTAAAGGGTGTTTCTTCAACTAAAGGCACTTTTAGCCCTGTTAACCTATATATTTTATGATATATCTTAAAATACATTTTCATACTTCATTTTTTTCAGAAACTCTTTAAAAACTCCCTCCACATCTTCAGTTATGTTTTTGGCAATTTGGAACATTTTTAGTTCTGTTTTATGATAAGAGTGGAATCTTTCCCATGGAGCGTAAAACAAACAAACAAATCTACATTTTACATTTATTAAATTGTTTTTTGTATTTTGTTTTGTATTTGTAAATTGTATTTGGTTACTAACATTGCACAACAGTAAACAATCAATCACAGAAAAATCTTTTTATTTTTGTAATTTTTCAGAAATTTGTGAAAAGTCCCACCACGTACACACACACACATACACACACACACACATATATATATATATATATATATATATATATATTTTTTTTTTTATTAGTCTACATAACATTGTCCAACAGTGAACATACATCCTTCACAGCACAATCTTGTTTTTGTTTTTTTTGTAATTTTTTCTGAAAATTGTTAAAACTTCAACCACGTCTTCGTGTTTTGGAAATTCCATTTAATTTTTTTTTTTTTTCTAATTTTTGATGACAGTTCAAAGAAACGCAGGGTGTCTGCCTCATGGTCTTTAAAATAAAATAAAACAACAAACCAAATAAACAGATAAATAAATAAATTTACCATTTTTGAAAATGAGCTTTCTTGTCCAGCTAAGCCTGATTTCATAGCTTGCATTTAATCACACAAAGTTGTTGCTATATCATGTATTTAGCACAACTGGAGCTTTTGATCAGTTTGTTAATGCATGTGATGGCTGTGGCAGGTCCCTCTGACCTTTGAAATCTGACTTTAAATGTGTGTATTGTGTGCATTTAACATTGATTCCACCTTAATTTCAATGGCACTCTTCAGGTTTTTGAAGTCTGCATGGCTCTGTTGCGCAATCGTGGCTTATCACGCTGTGTCATGGAGTGTGAGTGGGCCACACACTGACGATTGGATCAATAAGCAGGTTCCTGCCGGTCCACCTCTTCCCGCACACCGTCCTTGTTCGACCAGGCGGGGTAATGAGTTACTTATGCCACTCTGCACCTTCAAACCCCCATTAACCAATCCCCCACACCCCTGATCCCCTCCTCCACACTGTGACCCACCTTGATCTTCTAGCCTTCACCCGGGTGAACAAACTGTTTAGATCCTCATTCTCTGCTCTTGCTTTCTTGCTCTCTGTTTCTTTCACCCACTCATACTGGGATCAGCAGGCCCACACTGTATGATCCTGCCAAAATTCGGTTAGAAAATACAGTCATTGTATACAGAACTGAACTGAAATATAAAGCGAATGGCAATTCTCAATAAGGCTGTGAGTCAATTCAACTGATTTCAGTTCAATTGAATTAGATTCAAATCAATTCAGTTAAATATATAATTTAGGTTAAGAGAAACTAAATGGTAATCAATTGTCAAAGTCTATTTGAGATTTTAAAGTTGTAAACCAATTTCAATTCAATTCAATTTAGGTTTAGTTTTATAGTGCATTGCAAGAAATATAAAGTTGTAACAGGTTATCTGTATCACTTTATAATAAGGTTTCATGTGTTTACATTAGTTGACTACATTGGTTAACATGACTTAATAAGGAAAATATTTATAAAGCCTTTATTAACTTTAATGTTAATTTCAACATTTACTAATACATTTTTAAAATCAAAAGTTGTATATTTTAATATTATTTAAGGGACCCGAGTTGACAGGAACTAACAATGAACAGTTGTATTTGTACTATCTAAAGTTAGCAGAGATTTAAAAATACTGCAAAAAAAAATTTGCTAATTGTTAGTTAATGTTAGTTAATGTGGGTGTACTACTAATGTAGTAAATTTTTACTAGGTTATCACAGCTGACATAAGGTTTTAAAGTAGTAAGTCTTATTTTAATTTAGCTTAATTCAAGTCATTATAATTAAGTTTCATAATAATAATAATAATATAGGTTTATCCGCAAATGTTATCAGTCGAATTACGTTTTTTAAGTTATGAGACTCAACTTTAAATTTGTCAATATTCAATAAAAAATTATTTGTGAGCAGATAAAAAGCTATGATTAATTAAATCATGAAAATATTACATTTACATAAAGAAAATAAAGTCAACAATAACCAAAAACATTGAAATATTTTGTTTACCTGCAAGTCATGTGACCATTAATCAACATCAGAGATCAATGAACATATGAATGTGTTATAAAATTGAAATATTAACTTAATATCTCAGGAGATGTTAGGTCAAAGGGGTTTGGTTGATAAAAAAGTTTGTGAATCCCTGATATAGTGCATCGAGAGAAATGGGCTATCATAGCTGTCTTCAGGTTTTCAATTTGTGAGCTTTCTTTTCCATTCAGTTTTATTCAATTCATTTCATTATAATTCAATTCAGTACACTAAACACTGAGCGAAACCTCAAGGGGTAACACTTTATCAAAGACTGTGAGTATCCGATCATTCAGTATGAGAAACTATAATTCTCTCAATCATGATCTGATTCAAGCGATGCCGACGTTTCACCCGTGAGAACCAGACTGTAAAGACAAGCCGGGATGAATCTGTATGGGTAAGGGCGAGGTCTGCCAGAGGTGGGTGTGTACAGGTTGGGTCCATCCGATCATTCAGTATGAGAAACTATAATTCTCTCAATCATGATCTGATTCAAGCGACGTTTCACCCGTGAGAACCAGACTGTAAAGACAAGCCGGGATGAATCTGTATGGGTAAGGGCGAGGTCTGCCAGAGGTGGGTGTGTACAGGTTGGGTCTGGATCCTTACCGCGCTATGTAACTTTGACAATGGTCGGCTCAGAGCCTCAGGATTGCAAACCGCATCCTGGTCAGAAATGATGCAGGTGGCCAATGCACCAACCTGACGTGCAGGTTATTTCACAGCCACGGGAATATTTCAGAACAAAAACGTGGGCTGGTTACTTTCACCACACGTTTCAAAAGATGAATGAAATATGTGATTCAATGCTGACTCATAACATGAACAGTTAAATTATATTATATTAATATATACTATATTAAATAATATATGAATTACTATATTGTTTTACTATAGTAAACCATGTCAGATGGGGGAGTAAACTTTATTACACATATCCCAGTCATTCTTTCTTCCACTATTATGTTTATCCACTCGTTCCTTTTGTACAATTGTTTATTAACCAGGAATCTCTATCTGCATATGATCCAAAGGTTTGGCCCTTTGCCACAGTTTATGACTCCGGGTGTGTCCTGGTTACTTCCGTGTTTGGGTGGTCATAGATGTAGGTTTCTCTCTTTTCCTTGATCCTGGCAGAAAAAAAACATCCAAAGACAAACAGGCAAAGGTGAAGAGTTTCCCGAAGCTCACACATATGACAATACATGCCTACAATCACTCTCAATCAACATTTACACCAGTGTGTGTGTGTGTGTGTGTGTGTGTGTGTGTCTGTGTCCTGTGTGTGTGTGCGTACGTACGTGTGATTTTCACGTTTATTTCACCCGACCACACATATTCAAGTCTCTATTGTGGATGAATGAGAACATACTGGTGACATTTATCAGAAATACAGCACCAGAGAGCAAATACTGGCCTGTTTTCATTCTGAGCTGAGCTGTTTGAAGATTTCCAATGGCAGGGTGGAGGGGGGCTTATTTGCCAATGAAGTGTGTTTTTAAAGTCTCCTTTCATCTGGCAGGAAATTGCTTAAGTTTTGTGGGATTATGAGAGGCAGGTTTACAACACAGGTTTCATTTTAGAACAGGTAAAAGCAAATGGGCAGGTGGGAATGACTAACCTGGGTTTATGATGTGTACAGGTGAGCGAAACCTGAGAATAGAGGAGAACACTGGCATTATGACGTACACTGTATTAAAAGAGCGGCGCGTGCGATAAACAGTCATGACATGGTCAAAGGGAATTTAAATATCACTTACAACTGCTCATATTTTCATGAGAACAATCAATGAAATGTTCCGTTTGTGTTTAAAATGCAGGAAAAACAAGCATAGCTTTTGTGACTATGTTCTTAATCTTCAGTTAAATCCACCTCTGTGAAGTGTCTGCTTGCATGCTAATGAAGTAACCTGTTGTAATGTACACACACCATTCGCTCTGATACAAATAGACATAACCTATAGCAGTAACAAACGCAAAGAGAACAGCCTATTACATCCCTGTATATTATAAGGAGCCTTGACAGAAAGTGATTGTTTAAAAAAGAGATATATATGTATATATATATATATATGATATATGCTTAATGCATTGCTTATAATATAATATTATATTACAATATCTATGTCAATGAAAAAATGATCTTGTTATTTTCAGTTCCTGGAAAAATTGCACAAGAATATATGAACAATACATGACCGTATCCAATTGAAGGAGGATGTGGGGTCATAAAAATGTAGCAATATGTTCTTGAAGTTGATGGGTGGTCATTATTATGATCCACTATATGACAAAAAATGATTTAGACAACATATTTTAGACAAAATACAACATTATCTTTTGTTAAACAATTAAACAGATATGATTATTCTCTATCAAGGAGCTTTAAGGGTTGAAACAGCAGAAAGCTCACACAATTATTATTACAATAGAAAACAGAAAAAGATGAGGGAAAGCCCAGCTAGTGTTTGTGTGTGTGTGTGTGTGTGCGTGTGTGTGTGTGTGTGTGTGTGTGTGTGTGTGTACGCATTTTTGTGACAAATGAGGACATCAATTTGTATAATGACAAAGGTATGACATAGGTATTACAAGGAGAAGGTGACTTTTCAGGACATTACCCCATGTCCCCACTTTTCAAAACGCTTATAAATCACACAGAATGGAGTGTATTGAAAATCTGAAATAGCACAAAGTCTCCTGTAAGGGGTAGGTTTAGGGGTAGGGTTGGTGTAGGGCAATAGAATATACGGTCTGTACAGTATAAAAACCATTACGCCTATGGGATGTCCCCACTTTTCACAAAAACAAACCTGTGTGTGTGTGCGTACGTACGTGTGATTTTCACGTTTATTTCACCCGACCACACATATTCAAGTCTCTATTGTGGATGAATGAGAACATACTGGTGACATTTATCAGAAATACAGCACCAGAGAGCAAATACTGGCCTGTTTTCATTCTGAGCTGAGCTGTTTGAAGATTTCCAATGGCAGGGTGGAGGGGGGCTTATTTGCCAATGAAGTGTGTTTTTAAAGTCTCCTTTCATCTGGCAGGAAATTGCTTAAGTTTTGTGGGATTATGAGAGGCAGGTTTACAACACAGGTTTCATTTTAGAACAGGTAAAAGCAAATGGGCAGGTGGGAATGACTAACCTGGGTTTATGATGTGTACAGGTGAGCGAAACCTGAGAATAGAGGAGAACACTGGCATTATGACGTACACTGTATTAAAAGAGCGGCGCGTGCGATAAACAGTCATGACATGGTCAAAGGGAATTTAAATATCACTTACAACTGCTCATATTTTCATGAGAACAATCAATGAAATGTTCCGTTTGTGTTTAAAATGCAGGAAAAACAAGCATAGCTTTTGTGACTATGTTCTTAATCTTCAGTTAAATCCACCTCTGTGAAGTGTCTGCTTGCATGCTAATGAAGTAACCTGTTGTAATGTACACACACCATTCGCTCTGATACAAATAGACATAACCTATAGCAGTAACAAACGCAAAGAGAACAGCCTATTACATCCCTGTATATTATAAGGAGCCTTGACAGAAAGTGATTGTTTAAAAAAGAGATATATATGTATATATATATATATATATATGATATATGCTTAATGCATTGCTTATAATATAATATTATATTACAATATCTATGTCAATGAAAAAATGATCTTGTTATTTTCAGTTCCTGGAAAAATTGCACAAGAATATATGAACAATACATGACCGTATCCAATTGAAGGAGGATGTGGGGTCATAAAAATGTAGCAATATGTTCTTGAAGTTGATGGGTGGTCATTATTATGATCCACTATATGACGCATTTTTATCTTTTATAAGAAAAAAATGATTTAGACAACATATTTTAGACAAAATACAACATTATCTTTTGTTAAACAATTAAACAGATATGATTATTCTCTATCAAGGAGCTTTAAGGGTTGAAACAGCAGAAAGCTCACACAATTATTATTACAATAGAAAACAGAAAAAGATGAGGGAAAGCCCAGCTAGTGTTTGTGTGTGTGTGTGTGTGTGTGTGTGTGTGTGTGTGTGTGTGTGTGTGTGTGTGTGTGTG
>NW_015505498.1:711814-762551 GCF_001515645.1 Sinocyclocheilus grahami
TGTGTGTGTGTGTGTGTGTGTGTGTGTGTGTTTAAGAACTAATTAAGTTATGTTTGAATGTTTTCCAATTTTGTAAAAAATTTTAATGGATTAAAAACATATCTTCTTGGTCATGTGAACGTTAAGAGAAACCAGTAAGGAAACGTTCTGTTTCATCATTTTGCAAATATTAAGGAAACATTACTTTTGAATGATTTCTCAACAAGCAAGTAATAATGTAAAAACACACACACATAAGACGTTTTCAGAGAAAAAAAAATCATGAACGATGTAGCCTATAAATAACATCTTTGTGCTAACATTTTGCAAAAGACCGAGCCAACGTCCTACTCGTGTAACTGGAAGAGCGTGTGTTCATAACCAAAACGTTCCCTGTTAGCTGGAGGCCTAAATGTTAAACTCATCCGTTAGTGTCAGGGCAGTAACGTGAAGGTTTGTATTTTTTTTAAGGACAAACACCTGACTGCATCCTGGACAGGCGGCAGGTTCCTGACTCTCCCATAACTGCGTACAGCCGGGGGCCAGATATACCGGTCTGAGCGCACTCTAACTGCGAGAGACGAGGACACTGTTCACGGACACCTGTTTGTTCATTTAATGAATTATGTTCATTTTGTGCAGCTTTTAATGGGACTTCTTCCAAGGATATATAGCTAACTCAAACTTTCTGACTTAAAATATTGAGAAAAATGAATTTGGCAGGCTAGCCTTACAATTAATTCAGTCCTGAGGCTTTCAATTTAAGCATAATCAAATATATTATTATTTAGGCTAATTTATCTCCGTAAATTAGGTTTCTGGGGTGCCTTTTCATAAACACTGTGGGCATAGTTTTGTCTGCCACCTTTATGATGAAGTATTATTTAAAGGAGCTGCCTCCAGAGATTAACATGAAGAAATAATTAAACATTTGCTCGCACCTCACCGCATTATTTTGGCATCCTAATCTAAATTCACAGTTATCAGTCTCACACTGCGTGTGCAATGCTTGCCTGCAAATGAAATGTAGTCCCATATCGCTCTCTGCTGGAGACAAACACACATTACATCATAAATAGACTTTCACCTGTTGATTGGTCGATTGTCGCGTTACCTGTGCAGGGCCGGCGCCACGGGGGGCGTGAGGGGGCATCTATCTATTTAGTAAGTGAAATGTACTTAAAGGGATAGTTCACCCAAAAATGAAAATGTGATGTTTATCTGCTTACCCCCAGGGCATCCAAGATGTAGGTGACTTTGTTTCTTCAGTAGAACACATTTGATGATTTTTAACTTTAGCCGTTGCAGTCTGTCAGTCGTATAATGCATGGCAATAGTAACAAAATCTATGAGAGTAAAAAAAACATGCACAGACAAATCCAAATTAAACCCTGCGGCTCGTGACGACACATTGATGTCCTAAGACACGAAACGATCGGTTTGTGCAAGAAACCAAACAGTATTTACATCATATTTGACCTCTGAGACACCACTATGTCCAACTGCTTTGTGCGCGCGCACGGCATCCGGTGCGTGAGGTGTGTACGCGCTCTGGCGTAGTTTACGCAAGCGCCGGAAGTGATCTCCCGCGCGTATACTTCACTTACTGTTTACACAGTGCACAGTCATTGTAGGTACGACGGCTAATCAAAATGGTACTTACTTGCTCTTATCCGGATTGTTCAAACCGACTTAAAACTAAAAGATTATGTTCTCTCGCGCGAACTCATTCGGGAGTGGTGACTTTCCACGTATTCGCAACTTCTGAGCCTCTGACTTATGGTTGATTGCTCTTCGGCTGGATATCAACACACCCATTAACGTAAAAGGGTGAACTATCCCTTTAATAAAATCATGTGGTACATAGCCTACATAAATAAATAAACAAACAGCAGAACTAAGCATGACCAGAGAGCAGTGGGAAATAATCTGATAATAACGCGTGAAATAAGAATTAACCAATAACCTATTGTTTCTGGTTCCTCTAAGAAAAGCGTTGTCATCAACATAACCTAAATAAAACTGAAGTGAATTTTTACAGTCTACGTCACTCTCATGGCGTTCACCCATAGGTTACTTAAAACGTGGTCACGCGACGCTTACAGTCAGTGCACTAACAGAGAAGCGTACTCACTGTTTACGCCGATTTCACCTCGTTATTGTTAACAGAGAGCACTTGTCTTCGTCTGTAAATAGAGCTCATTGACAGATTTACCGCTGTGTCTCAAACGGGATAGTTTGCTTTGTGAGCTGTTAGGTCACAGGTATGTCCTTCATTTCCTATAACGTTACCTTTTCTTAACATTTCCGTGAACTTCTAAAAAGCTGTGTTTTGGCAAAGGTTGTGTGTGCGCATTCAGTATGTAACAACTACAAATGTGTTACTACGGAAGCAAAAATAGACTGTGTGTCAAACACTAGTGAGCTGCCTATCTAGACGACTTTTTGGGGTATCATAGGCGCGACCCAAAGACGCTATCTTGGTAACCAGCTCACTTGGGTTAGAGATAGCGTTTATCCTTTTAAGGTTGCATAGATACTATGGATTTTTTTTTTATGATAGAAGTATCTTCAGGACTTCTTAGTGCACATGATTAGACTCATGTGAGGACTCATTTTGCACAAGAGACCATGTTCTCATTTACCCACAGTTATGTCATAACAAATGTTATATTATATGTTGTTATAACATATGGCCTTTTGAATAAGTGTAGCCTATTTTTTCATTTAGCAGGCGCTTTTATCAACAGCAACTTGCAAACAATTAAAAGTGTCAGATTTTGCTACTCCTTTTTTTTTGAGAGGCTTTTATGTCTCATATAGTGTGATATAGTAAGAATATTATGGAGCTCAATTTAGTGCACTTGTTATTAATATGGCCTATAAGTAATTCATTGAGATCTTTATAACAGAATTTCAGACTACTTACATAAAATGCAGATCAGTTGTCACTCTATATCCCCCAATAATATGTCTTATTAAGATGATTTTAAATGCTTAGTTTTATGATCAAACATCTGTAGTTTTTATTGTGGATGCAAAGCGTAATGCAATGCAATACATTGATGATTGAGAGATGCACAAATGTGACCCTGGACCACAAAACCAGTCTTAAGTGTCAATTTTTGCAAAAAAAAAGCTGAATAAATAAGCTTTCCATTGATGGATGGTTTGTTAGGATAGGACGATATTTGGCCGAGATACAACTATTTGAAAATCTGGAATCTGAGGGTGCAAAAAAATCTAAATCTTGAGAAAATCGCCTTTAAAGTTGTCCAAATGAAGTTCTTAGCAATGCTTGTTACTAATCAAAAATTAAGTTTTGGTATATTTACGGTAGGAAATTTACTAAATATATTTATGGAGCATGATCTTTACTTAATATCCTAATGATTTTTGGCATAAAAGAAAAATTTATCTTTTTGACCCATACAATGTATTTTTTGTTATTGCTACAAATATACCCCAGCGACTTAAGACTGCTTTTGTGCTCCAGGGTCACAAATAAAGAATTATACAAAAATACCCTTTACTTGCTAAAAAAGCAGAGGACAGAAGGTATGTAGTAGATGGTGTGCAACAGGTTTTTCAGCAAAGTTTTGATCATGCTGGTAATTTAAAGGCCTTTGAAATTCATAGGCTTTATGGGGTAAACCATTATAATGGACTATGAAAATTGATTAATTAAGCCATTCACACATTGATCTGTACAGTAACAGTATTTTTTCCCTGCTTGTCCTCCTGTCACCAAGGTTCCAGAACTAGATCACGTTACTATCAGGAAGCTCAGTCACATGACACTTTGCTCATGACTCTCATAACCTGCACAGCATCCACATTTCTTCACTTTCCTTGCGTCTTCAAAAACACTTCCACTTTTAAATCAGATGATATCCCAGAGTGCCCGCTGCATGTGAAAGATTTGCCAAGCTCATCAAGACTGAGACATGTGTCAGCCTCCTGGCTGTTCAGTCTATAGCCACTAATGCTGACGTCTGGCTCTTTCGGTATAACGAGCTGGCAAAAAGCCTTTTACTATAGAAGTGCTGGACACGGGAGACAGAACAAAGAATGGCACAAACACGTATACAAACGCTCACCATCCAGTCTACATGCTTGCACGAACACTGATTCCCCAGAGCCAGACTGACTCATATTTCATTTTTTAGGATTTGTATTTCCTCCTAATGCGCTGGTGAACCTCGACACAATGAAGTCAGATATACCATACGAAAAGGTAGGTTAATTTAATCTTAATTTAAATGATTTAGAATTGATTGTGATTCTTATATGCTCCTTAAATTCACTTATTGTTTAAGAGTTATCCAGTGGTTTTAATTTATAAATGTATGTGCACTTTTAAGATGCTATGTTTGATTAACTACAATTCTTTTTGTTTTCATGTCTTGATCAAGATGGTTGATGTGGAGCTAAGCAGAGGAGAAACACATCTTGGCTCACAAAAGGTATTAAAGGGGTCATATGATGCAATTTCAATTTTTCCTTTCTCTTTGGAGTGTTACAAGCTCTTGGTGCATAAAGAAGATCTGTAAAGTTGCAAAGACTAAAGTCTCAAATCCAAAGAGATATTCTTTATAAAAGTTAAGAGTCAACCACGCCTACCTAAAACGGCTCGTTCTAACACGCCCCCACATGTCTACATCACTATGTGGGAAGATTTGCATAACGCCGCCCAAATGTTCATTTCAGTGGTCCACTGGTAAATGAGGTTAACCACAGCACACTGTTTCACAGCTGCACTTTCAATGAAGTCTGCATTTATGGCTTTGTTGCCCATGTGTGTCATTTACAGGATTGTTTTAGTGGAGAGTATTCCTGAGGGACTGGTGTTTAACTCCTCAACCACTCATCAGTCCGTATATGAAGCCTGGCTCAACCTTATATCTGGTGCTCAGACCAGTCTGGACATCGCCTCCTTCTACTGGACTCTTACCAATGACGACACACACACACACGAGGCCACAGCCAATCAGGTTTGGATGTGAAGTTTAATGACTTCTCACTGAAGAATAGGCTGTGCTCGTGATGTCTTACCCAAGTGATCTGTTCATTGTAGGGTGAGCAGATTCTGCAGGAACTAGGACAGCTCTCGGGGAAAGTGTCGGTCCGAATTGCAGTCGATAAACCATCAAAGAAAAAACCTATGGATGACATTAAGTTTCTGACTGATTCTGGTAAGTCAACTTGACTTTGACATATTGCCACGCAAAAATAACAGCGTATATCAGCACAGGCGTAAACATTATATTGAACTAGATTGAAAAGTTTGTAGACAAAGCCAAGCTAGGAAGTTTGAAAAAGTTTTAAAAGCTTGCAGTCTGAAAGTTTTCACTTTGAAGTAGTTTGAAAGTTAAAATAGTTTGAAAGATTAAAGTTTGAATGTTTTCAAGGCCGTGTCAGAAAAACAGATAGGTATAAAACATATTGCTAGGGTACCTGGGGTGGTTGCTAGGCTGTTTCTAGCATGACTATTCAGTTCAATTCAAGTTTATTTGTATATCGCTTTTCACGATACAAATCATTGCAAAGCAACTTTACAGCATGACTAGCATGATGCTAACATGTTTTAGCATGATTAGTATGTTACTAGCATGTTGCTAGCATGATTAAAATGTTTCTAGCATGATTAGCATGTTGTTAGCACAATTAGCATGTTGCTAGCATTATTAGCATGTTTACTAGCATGTTTCTAACATGGTTATCATGTTTTATAACATGATTATCAAATTACTAGCATGTTGTTTGCATGATTAGCATGTTACTAGTACTAGCATGTTTCTAACATGATTAGAATGTTGCTAGCATGTTGTTAGCATGATTAGAATGTTGCTAGCATGTTGTTAGCATGTTACTAGCATGTTATTAGCATAATTAGCAAGTTACTAGCATGATTAGCATGTTACTAGCATGTTATTAGCATAATTATTTGGTGGTTGTTAAAAGTCTAGGAGGAGATACATTTTAAAATTTGGTCTCAGAAGCAGAAGAAGAAGTTTAAATAGGATTCCAGTAAGTTGGCTTTTTCAAGCCAACTTAATAATGCTTTACTTCCTGCAGGAGCTGATGTGCGGATGGTGAATATGCGAGAGCTGACGTCAGGTGTGCTGCATACTAAATTCTGGATCGTGGATAAGAAGCACATTTACATAGGAAGCGCCAATATGGACTGGAGGTCACTAACACAGGTCAGCCATATTTTTTGTCATTTCAAGGTTTACTAACTTTAATTGCCACATGGTTTGATATCAGTATTTGGGATTTTTTTGCTTCCTCACCTACTCGTTCATGCCTCATATAGTAGAAAAAATTACGCTACCGTTCAAAGGTATATTTTTTTGTAAAGAAAACTTTTTAAAACTTATATTCAGCGAAAATAAATGCAGCTTTGGTGAGTATAAAAAACAATAAAAATCTTACTTACCCCAAACCTTTGAATAGTAATGAATATAAACATTTTAACACGGGAGGAGAGATGTGCTGCTAATACTTTAAGTACTCAGACTTTCAACCACCCAGAAATAGCACCAATACTCCATATACTCTATATATTCCATATATTCATATATTCTGCTCAGGTGAAGGAGTTGGGTGCAGTTGTGTATGACTGCAGCTGTCTTGCTAAGGATCTTGGGAAGATCTTCGAGGCGTATTGGTACCTAAATCAGACCAAGACCGTTCCTGCACACTGGCCCAAAAACTACTCCACCCTGTACAACAAGGACACACCCATGCAGCTGTCACTCAATGGGACCGATGCCAGCGCCTATCTATCAGTAAGAGAGGTCCAGCACACTGGATAAACTGAGCTCAATCTTGAAAGGGAATAAAGCCAAGACAAAGCTAATGCACTGAATGTGACGCTGTGTATTCCTGTCAATGCCTTTGGAGATATAAACTAGCAATTGCGAGACAAAGTCAGAATTGCGAGTTATAAAGTCAGAATTGTGAGATATGAACTCGCAATTCTGAGAACATATCAGTCTTTTTCTCCCCTTCAAAATTGGACTTTAACTCACAATTGCGAGTTTATATCACGCAATTCTGACTTTATTTCTCAGAATTGCGAGTTTATATCTCACAATTATGATTTTATAACTCACAATTGCATGTTATAGTCAGAATTGCGAGATATAAACTCGCAATTGAGAGTCAGAATAATTTCAAAAAATTTTAAATTGGACTAACTATTATATCTCGCAATTCTGACTATATCTCGTAATTCTGACTTTATAACTCGCAATTCTGACTTTATATCTCGCAATTCTGTGAAAAAAATCGCAATAACCTTTTTTTATTTTTTATTCAGTGGCGGAAACGGGCTTCCATATATAGTAGTATATCAATGATGCAAAAACCAAAAAACTGTGTTGTTATAATAATATTTTTTTTTAGACGCAAGAAAACCTTTTTGGACTGGGGAGGAACTTTTGAGCTTCCTCATGATATGCCAGTTAAAATAAATGGTTCAAAAAGCCTATGATAAGTTAACAGTTCATATTCCATTAATGATGTTTAGTACTTGATCATTTGTGCAATGCAGTTAAAAAGTAAACCGAACAAAAACATTTTTTTTACTTATTTTCTTCCGTGCCACTGTACGTGATCCGTCAGGGTGTGTCTGTGACTGGGCACCGTCATGGAAGCTGAGGGTCACTGCAAGGACGTCCTGTGTTTATACAAGTGGGGCATGTTACCCTCCTTTTTAAATTGGCTGTAACATGTAACAATTACTGCTATGATTTCATAGAGACTTTTGGACCTCCATGAGCTCTTAGAGATCACAGCATTGTTCCTTTTTCCAGTAAATTCAGTCAAGAAGATGTGTGTGTGATGCTTCAGCTTCTTTGCTGTGTCTGCTGTCCACCTCAATAAAGCAACAAGTCACTACTACTACTACTATGAGATTTCTGGAATAAATTCCAACTCCAAGTTCCAGACCATTGTGAATCTGTATATTTGCACATACACAACCAGTCGATGAATGATTTCTTTTAATGTCTTAAAGATATTTCTTATGCTCAGCAAGGCTGCATTTATTTGGTCAAAAATACTGCAAAAACAGTCAAATTTATGTTAATATATTGTAAAAATGTCATTTATTCCTGTGATGCGCAGCTGAATTTTCAGTATCATTACTCATTACATTCTAATGCTGATTTTCTGCTCAAGAAACACTGCTTATTAATGTCAAATGTTAAAAACAGTTGTGCTGCTTAATATTTTTGTAGAAACCATGATACACTACCATTCAAAAGTTTGGGGTAAGATTAAAAAGAAAAAAAATTAAGAAATTTATACTTTTATTCAGCAATAAAGATACATTAAATTGATCAATGTGACAGTAAAGACATTTATAAGATTTCGATTTCAAACAAATGCCGTTCTTTTGAACTTTATACTCATAGAATATAAAGAATGGTGGTCTAATTGATGTGTAGTCCTATACTTTTGATAAATGATATACACTACCGGTCAAAAGTTTGGAATATTTATGTTTTTAAAGGAAGTCTCTCATCAAGTCTGAATTTATTTGACAAAAATACAGCAAATTCTGAAATATTATTACAATATAAAATAACTCTTTTTTTTATTTATTAGAAAACATTTTAAAATGTAATTTCCTGTGATGCAATATTAGAATAAATAAATCAGCATATTAGACTGAAGGATCATGTGACTCATGTGAGTAATGATGCTGAAAATTCAGCTTTGATCACAGAAATAAATTACATTTTACAATTGATTAAAATAGAAAACAGTTATTTTCATTTGTAATAATATTTCACAATATTACTGTTTTTACTGTATTTTTTGATCAAATAAATGCAGGCTTGGTAACCAGAAGAGAATTTTGAACTGTAGTGTTTTACTTTATTATTTATTTATCTATAATTCAGAACTAACCAGTTACATTTTTGTCTGATTTCATGTTTCTCACTGACGGACCGGAACTCAGCTTTTATGAAGATATGGAAGTAGCCGTTTATAGCGGCGTATGACATTAGGGATAAACATTTAATCATGTTTAAAAGAGATTTACTGGAAGAACACTGAATGCACAAAAATGATTTTAGCATTGTAATACAAAACAACTGTGCATTGTGTTTTGTAGATTGTGAACATTTCACTTTTTGAATGGCTCTGTGCCATTGCTACTGTAAATAAATGAACCTGCTAAATAAATGCTGTATATACAGCCCTTGTGCTGCTAAAATGTTTTTAGCAAGTGAGCTTCAGTTTACAGGTGAAGGCTATAAAGACAAAGCTATAAAAAAAAAACTTTGATTCAGATTCTGTTCATAAATAAACTTGATTTGAACAGTTAAACAGCATACTTTCTTGTGGAAAGGGATTGTGTTTTTATGGTCTGCACAGCAGATGAGGTATAGATAAAGCATTTTTAGTGTAGTTAGAAGACTTTGAGTTCAACACAGTAGAATGATAAAGTTTTATGGCATTAGTATTAATTAAGCTGATGTATAAATGTCTTACCGAGGCCTTTACTCAGGTTTAGTTGCTGTACGAGGTAGTCATGCTTTTTTTCAAACAGTATTATTCACTGAGCATGAATTATAAATATGTTTACTAACACCATATCTCAAATGAAATACCATGAGCCTGGAGTCTGTGGTTCTAATGCGTTAAAAATTAAGATTATTCAAGCTTCCTCGTCCAGAAAATGGATTAAGTGGGAGGCTGTTGGTTTATAATCTGCAACGTGCATTTTTGGACTATTACAAAACTGCTTTAGTTTCGCCTTGAATGAAGAAACCCATTACCTCACAAAAAAAATATATTGTCATTATTGTCATAAATAGGCAATAAGATACCAGAAGCCATGTTATACATAGTGAAAAAAAGTATATAAAATAAGTGTGTTTAACTGTATTGAATGTGCACTTATAGTGTATTTAAACCTTAAAAGAATGTTTTGAAAAAAAATTGTACATGCAGATAATTTAAATTTTTAATGAAACTATATACTTATATAATCCTACTATATATAAACTAAAATGTTATTTGTAAATGCTACTGCTCATGTTAGTTTTTAATATACGGTTTTATCCTGATAAAAGCTTTAATACAGTACGGCAACCGCACACGCGTCCATGTTTAACGCTTCTCATAGCTATGTGAAAATAAGTGTATAAACAGTTTATTGTTGGAGCTGAGCTGAATGAGAGAGAGAGATGCAGAGCGTGTGCAGAGCAGGGGAACACAAGGAACACTGTTAAGAACCGCTGCTTTAGAACATTGATTTTGAAACTTGTGAATCCATGAGAATCATTAGAAGACAGAATCGCGATTCATATATGAATAGATTTTTACGTGCACCTCTAGTTTTCTCTTCCTCTTCTCTAAAGCAGCGCAGCATGGCCTCACCCCCTTTGCTGCCTTTTCCCGAGGGTGGGGTTTATCTGGGTTTGTGATGTCACGAACCAGGGCAGTAACTCGTTGTAGTCCCTACCAGCCATTTTTGTAGGCATTAAACTGCCACAATTTTAAAAGACGATATCTCCGTTTGCATTGAACTTTTCGCTTCGTAACTTTGCAGATATTGTTTATGCTCAAACAGCAACATTACACACTAACTAACATTAAAAAAGTGAAATCGCAATCAACCACCCCTTTAATGTAAATGAATCATTCTCTCTGCCGGTTGGTTCAAAGCGAAGACTTATTGTGTTGCTCGCAGAGGCGCAACTCTTCTGCTGGAGATTTGTTTCGAAGGCAGTGGTTAACACAAAGCCTACATCTTTTTCAGAAGTTATATAAACATAAATAAACGGCACATAATACAGCATATCCCTTTGAACACACTTCCTTTTTTAAAACAATTTCTACATATGCAGTGTGTCAAAGTTCTAGATTTAGTCCCTGCCATGTGAACGAATGCTGGTCTTTGGTGTCAGAGCTGTTTGTATATTGCATAACTGGAATTCTGTTTTGGCCAATCAGGACTGGTTCTATTCATTTTAAATTAACCGCAATCATGTGGAAATATCCTTTGACAGCCCCTCTTTCATGGATGTAGGCCCTTGCCTCTTCGATCTGAGAATCAGTAGCAGTGAAGGAAGTGAAGAGGTGTGCTGCCAGTGATGCCTGTCCGGGCCTGTTTGTGACTGTGAGTGAGGGAATGTGTTTTTCTATTAATTATATTGTGGGAGCTGTTGAGCTCTGTCTGACAGAAGCCCTGATAGCGGTTTCTCACTAAGCCAGATAACAAGGCCCTGTTGGCCCGGGACTGAAGCCACGGCACTGATGAACAAAAGACAGGAGCTTTAGTCAGGGGGCCGCAAACTGCTGACTCTCAGCGCCAGCTAATGCAGCATTCTGTCCTGTCTCCCCGTTGTCAGCCTCTGTCCATCCATCTCTTCTCTACCGCATTCTCATTCACTTTTGACACCAACATCCCCCCCAACAAAGAAACCCAAATTCACACCCTCTGTATCTACTTCCGACTGACCCGACTCCCTCCTGTATCGGTTTGCTCTCTCTTCCCGACTCAGTGACCATCTCCCCTTCATGCTCGCTGGAAGTGATCTGCTCACAGCACCCGGCCCGAGGTCTGACCCGTATCAGTGGTGCGTGGGATGCGTGTTCGGTGTGCGTGAGCGTGTATCTTGTCTTCTGTCATGTGTGAGTGTCTGCGAGGGATCTTCCGTGTCACCTGGACACCCTCTTCAGATGCAGGTGGGTGTGCTGACATAACACCCCTCGTGAAAAAGAAGTGTGCTTAACTGTATTGAATGTGCACTTGTAGTGTATTTCAAATCTTAATGTATTTTTAAAACTGCACTTGCAGATAATATAATATCTGCAAGTGCAAATAAAAGACCGTTTAAGAGCACTTAAAGAAAGACACTTTCATGTCAATGTTTCTTAACACATTTAAGTACAATTACTATTAAGTACATTTTAAATCATATTTTAATAATCTTTTGTTGTGCTTTAAGTATACACTTATTTCGATGTGTTGACTAATATACTGAAGCACATGTAAAGTACTTGATTATAACTGAACTATAGTGTGTTATTTGATATTACGCTAAAAGTTCATATATTTTAAATGTACTAGTATAAGTCACTTTATCATTACAAATGTTTAATTACATATATTTTTAAATATATGACACAAATTTCAATAGAAATAATATCAAAGTATATTTTAGTTTACCATGAACGCTTGTCGGTACATTTGGCAGTACGCTAAATGTGCACTTGTAGTGTATTTCAAATCTTAATGTATTTTTAAAACTGCACTTGCAGATAATATAATATCTGCAAGTGCAAATAAAAGACCGTTTAAGAGCACTTAAAGAAAGACACTTTCATGTCAATGTTTCTTAACACATTTAAGTACACTTACTATTAAGTACATTTTAAATCATATTTTAATAATCTTTTGTTGTGCTTTAAGTATACACTTATTTCGATGTGTTGACTAATATACTGAAGCACATGTAAAGTACTTGATTATAACTGAACTATAGTGTGTTATTTGATATTACGCTAAAAGTTCATATATTTTAAATGTACTAGTATAAGTCACTTTATCATTACAAATGTTTAATTACATATATTTTTAAATATATGACACAAATTTCAATAGAAATAATATCAAAGTATATTTTAGTTTACCATGAACGCTTGTCGGTACATTTGGCAGTACGCTTTAACCATATTTCAAAGACAATAGAACTAATCATGAAATTACATATAAAGTTGTACTTAAATTAAACTAAAATGCACTTGTATAATTGTAAATATTCATTCAGTTAAGTGTCAAAAACATTGCATTCAGTTCACAATTAAGCATTTTCTTTTTAAAGTATATTACTGTTTTTAAAAGCATTTAAAGTTTCACAAGGGACTGCATGTCATATATTCGCCATGATAACAGTCCATTCAGTTACTATATAAAGGATCAGAAGTACGGTGTTATTTTGTTGCTGTTTAACCTGTCTTACATTACTTTTGTCAAGCACTATTAGTCGTTTTAATGTGCTTGTAAATGAAGATGAGATTTCGAGTAGATACAGGTGTCATTAGTGTATAACAGGCTCTTTATCGGCATAATGTCTAACTGGTTACTTAGAGAACTGCAGTTAGAAGTGTGTGCTGTAGTACATTGTCCTTTACATTACATTTACATTGTACATAGTCCAAACTTATTTTATAGACCGGAAGTTGAAAACTGCGGTTACCTAAGTTTCATGTCTCTTCTAAGCTCACTTTAGTGGATCCAGTGTTATATACCGTTGGATTTGGATCAGAAGTTGCTTTGGTGGCATTTCAGACTTAAATCAAACCAGTTCCTCTTTTTGCCTCATTATAACACATTTTCATTTAACATGCAAGTAAGTGTCTGGAAACATTACATTCAGTTCACAGTTAAGTACATTATAAGTGCTCTTTTTAAAAGTGTGCTAAAGTGCATTTCTTTTACAAGGGTGGTCAAGCTCAAACACCTTAACGTCACTAATTTTAACCAATGTGTAACCACAATGACAAGAAAATCAACAGAAAATAAAGAGCTAAAGCCAGCTAATTAGTTAAAGGCACAATAAGTACGATTTTTTTTATTAAAATATCCAAAAACCACAAGAACAGTGTTATATATTTTGCTGACTTGTGTACTTACATTATCCCAAATGTTTCGAAGAATGTTTAAATCCAGAGAAATAAGCAATTTTAACTAGTGACACGGAGCGTGTCTATAGTGTCATTGTGTCGCCTGTCAATGACGTCATAACCCCTCGATTTCCGATTCTTTTGAATACGCGCCCTCTAGCCGCGAAAAATTACATATTGTGCCTTTAAGCTAAAGTTAAGTTAATTTTGATGTTTTGCTATCACTTGAAACTGGTTAAATTATTATACTAATTTTTGTAATTATATCACATAGGATGTTTTTCAAAATTACATAATCCAATAAATAACGTCAACATTTCACAAGCTAATACTTACTGATGTTTGTGTTGTTTTCCTGCTGAAAATGATGTCACTTCCTGGTGGACAATGTCATTAAGCATCTGGCTTTTTTAGTTAAGTGGATATTAAAAATGGCTAAGATGAAAAGTGAAACTTAGGACAGCTAATAATTAATAATAATATATTATTTATCAACTGCCAGTTTTCATGTTAGAAGAGTACAACAAAAATGGTGACATCTCAAAACGGAGCTTTGGAATGATTCAGATATTTAAATTATTTAATATTATCACCTCTGTTTTTCCTTAATTGTGATGAAGTACCACAGTGTTTGAGATGGCAGATGTTTTCTTTCAAATATTTATAACAGCTTGTATGAGAAGGAAAGGAAGTATGTCAGATATGTTTGCTTATCTTGAACAGGATTTCATGAATCAATGTCGAAAACCTAAGATATTGTAGAAAATCCCTCTCTTTTGCTTTGTCATGTGATCACTTTGCCTGTCTGTTAGTAAATAAGCATCACATGACATCTACGCCCAGCTGTCTGCTCTAGATTCTTGGCTGGCTATTTTGCTGATAGGTGCATTCGCTAATAAACTGGACACTTCACCTTGTGCCAGGGAATCCTATCCTGCCCATTATGCTGCTTATCCTACTACTAATACAGGCATTACAACAATGTGAACACCCCGGTTGCCGGGTACCCAGCTAGAGGCTTTAAGTGCTATTTTGACCCTGTCAATCCACCTGCGTGTCACACTGTGGGGATAATGAATTTTGGCAGCATCTTGTGACCTGTTAGAGCTGTTTGGGCACCACCCCGGTTCGGTTTCAACATGACCAAGCTGCCCAACAAACAAGCAAACACACTTCACTGTTGGACAGAAAGCTACTTGTGCAAGCGCTAGCCTTGAGTGTTAAGTCCGAGACAACAGCTGCCAGACCTAAAAAAAGTGAACAAAAACATAGGCCTGCTATTCCGTCTTGTCCAAAAATACCTCATCACAACTTCTTTTTCCTTTTCCAGATGTTTGGATTTTGCTTGTTTAGTAGAGATTTGTTTCTTACTGTTTCACAGTAAACCTGCATTCAGTCCTCCTGGGAAGTTTGTATTTACAAGTTGGAAAGTCATAACTACATCATCAGGTGTGTTCAAGTCACTTGATGGTGATAGGCGATGCACCTTTTCTGCAAAAAAAGATTTTTTTAAACTCTGCTTCTACAAATGATACTTTTACTGATGAATAAAGAATGCACATCAGGTGCGGTTTTGCTTTTTTAGGTTTTTATTTCTTTTATGAAGGTGTTGCATGACAGGGTTTCTACAAGTTTTATGAAGGTAAATGTAAGACTTTTAAAAGATCTCTCAAAGAGCAATTAAAGAAAATGTAAGGAATAAATTCAAGCAAATACAATTGGTCAATATGAAAATGATTGAAAATACAACTCCCATTTACTATAATTGAGATACTATTATCTCTATTGCCTACTATTGTGGTTTTTATTCATATTTAGGTTATATTATACAAGTAGGTTTTATTTTTATGTTTTTAGTAGGCTACATCAAGTTGCAACTAGCTGAAATTAATTAATTAATTTATTTAACATTTTATTTTATTGCAGTTCAAATTTATTTTATATGAAACTTTATTTAAAACTGAAACTTTTACCTTTATTTATTAATTTGTGGAAGGGTGAGTTAATTACGACTTTGTGGTGAATGGTTAATGTCCGTTCAATTCTTAAATACGATGTTTCCGACACGACTTGAACTTACCATCAGAGTCATATTCTTCTGTGTGTGTGTTATGATAGTAAACTGTTCGTGTCCGTATAAGAATGGCAACTGAGATGCTACTCTAGGACCCCTCACCTCCCGTCCCCGCCCTCCCACCCTCTGTATTTGG
The DNA here is from genome assembly GCF_001515645.1 of Sinocyclocheilus grahami. Classification (NCBI taxonomy): domain Eukaryota; kingdom Metazoa; phylum Chordata; class Actinopteri; order Cypriniformes; family Cyprinidae; genus Sinocyclocheilus; species Sinocyclocheilus grahami. Next base: position 727,660 of record NW_015505498.1, read on the forward strand.
GGCATCCCACTGGCTTTATCCAATTGGATTGCTGACCGCCTCCCCTAACAGAGACCATAGTAATACTGCAAATGTCCCGGTCCGTGTGCGTCAGTCAGAGAATACGCTTGCTGAATGTAGGGAGGAGAAAGAGAGAGTTTATTACTGAGGGAATAATTGATTCTGCACAAGGAAACACTCAATAAAGGTGAGTAATAGATGACTTGTGTTGGGTTATGTTGGGTGACATTGCCGTGTGGAGCTTTGCTCACAATAACAACATGACAAGACTCTTAGATTGATATGGAAACTTTAGTACAGATAAATACGTGCAGGATTGACTTAACTCTTGGTAAATGGAAGATTTGCCCAAACCTGATGAGGATTACTTGTTACTTTTATTTAGGTTTTGGTGCTTTCATTGTTTTTGTGATAAAATACCAAATGCTGTATATTTAATTTGTGCTAAGAAGTTCATTATACGAGAAACTCTCAATGCTGACCAGATGAAGCGTTTTCTGTCATTTTCTGTCTGTCTGTGTGTGTGTGTGCATGTTTATGTGGTTTTATGAGGACACAAATTTGTATAATAACATGGGTATGACATAGGTATTACAACGTTGATAAAATACCAAATGCTGTATATTTAATTTGTGCTAAGAAGTTCATTATACGAGAAACTCTCAATGCTGACCAGATGAAGCGTTTTCTGTCATTTTCTGTCTGTCTGTGTGTGTGTGTGCATGTTTATGTGGTTTATGAGGACACAAATTTGTATAATAACATGGGTATGACATAGGTATTACAACGAGAAGGTGATTTATGAGGACATTTTCAGTGTCCCCGTAATTCAAAAGGCTTATAAATCATTCAGAATGAGTTTTTTTGAAAATCTAAAAATGCAGAAAGTTTCCTGTGAGGGGTAGGTTTAGGGGTAGGGTTGGTGTAGGGCAATATAATATACGGTCTGTACAGTATAAAAACCATTACGCCTATGGGATGTCCCCACTTTTCACAAAAACAAACCTGTGTGTGTGTGTGTGTGTGTGTGTGTGTGTGTGTCTCCAGTATTAGTCTTACACAGTTGCAACAGCTGCGGCCCTGGTCATAAGATCAGTCTCACGGTACTGTGTGGAGTTCATGGCCCAACACGCCATAGTAGTATTAGTCTTACACAGTTGCAACAGCTGCGGCCTTGGTCATAAGATCAGTCTCACGGTACTGTGTGGAGTTCATGGCCCAACACGCCATAGTTAAGATAGCAGCATGTGATGAAATATAGTGAGAGTTAAAGGGATAGTTCACCCCAAAATGAAATTTAGGCTACGTCCACACGAAGCCAGAGCTTTCCCTATCCAATCTTTTTTTTTCCCCTCGTCTCAAGAAATATCTGTGTCCACACGAAACCACAAAACCGACACAAAATGATGTAGTATACATGCCAGACCAGCATGTGGCGCTGTAATTCTGCCTCAGAGGTACACTAAAAACAGAGAAGAAGACTTGGACTATGCGCATAAACCTTGCGCGCGGTATACAAACAAACATGGAACAACAAATTTATTAATCTGTCTTAATGTTAGTTAATAAAAAGACAATTGTTCAGTGTTTGTTCATGTTTTTGTTGCCGTTACGTGACATAGCGGTGTCTGACTAGGGGCGAGACGTGGGCTGATGACGTCATCGTTTCAGAAAATTTACGGATTCGCTGTCCACACGAAAACGCAAGGGCGTGTGGACGAAACGCCTATACGATACAAAATGTATGCATATACAGCTAAAGGTTTCTCCGTGTGGACAGGGCCTTACACACCCTCAAGCTGTTCCAAACCTGTATGAATTTCTTTCCTCTGCTGAACACGAAAGAATATATTTTGAAAAATGTTGATAACAGCCAATAGGGACCAGCATTGATCAGAATGATTAACAACCAAGATTGTATATGCAGCCAGTTAACTCTAAGACTTTATTTCTGATTAAAAATGTGAGAAACATTTATGCTCTAAACCAGTGCTGCATGACTTGCAGACTCTGTCAGTGATGTTTGATGGATGTTTCGATAAACACTGCAGGTGTACTTCACGTGCTTCATTGGAAGCGATAGCCCTCAGCCAGCATGAGTATGGGAATAATATCTGCATGTGTGATACTAGTGGCATTCCTGCCACGTTTCAGGAGTCAGATGTGTTAATGGGACACCATTGCACTGAGGAGCGTGTTGGGGTACGGGGGGCTTAAGTTGGCTTAAGTGTCCAAATACCTTTTGGGGACACTGTTTTTTAATACAAACAATTACATGAAATGCAATGACGATGTGCAAATATTGCACAATTCAGGTAACAAATTGCAGCGGATAAATGATATCATGCTACACAAACAATAAAAGAATTTCTGGAAGGACTTCCAAAATAATTACAAATGCAAAGGCCACTTATCAATTATTTTCTAAAGTAAAATATTTAGTAAAAACATACAAATATTAACAAAACAATATTAATGCTTACAAATTGCAAAATTAGAGTTATTTAGTGTTTACACTATTTTAAACTATATATTACGAATGATTGATTTATAAAAAAGTGAAAACATATTTTTACATTTTTATTATTATGATTATTATTATTAGGTTGGAAATTAAAGGTCAAAGGGAATGGGTAATCGTGCATTCCTGTAACTGCCTGATGCATGTGACATCATTCTGGTTGACTGTATTATCTAATTACCAACTAACTTCTTTTCTCTCTCAGATTTGGTGTTGTTTGTTATTTTATCTCAGTAAATATCCTAGTTTCCTGTTTAAAGGGAGGCATTTCCTCCCTGGCTTTACACACCCTCAGGAGAGGCCGATCCATCATGTGTTCCTCCCCTGAGGCAGACGTCATCGTTTCAGAAAATTTACGGATTCGCTGTCCACACGAAAACGCAAGGGCGGCGTTTTCAGATTTATCCACTCTGGGACCCGGTTTCAAAAAATATTGCTTTCACTCTTCCAAAACGCCGGATCCGTGTGGACGAAACGCCTATACGATACAAAATGTATGCATATACAGCTAAAGGTTTCTCCGTGTGGACAGGGCCTTACACACCCTCAAGCTGTTCCAAACCTGTATGAATTTCTTTCCTCTGCTGAACACGAAAGAATATATTTTGAAAAATGTTGATAACAGCCAATAGGGACCAGCATTGATCAGAATGATTAACAACCAAGATTGTATATGCAGCCAGTTAACTCTAAGACTTTATTTCTGATTAAAAATGTGAGAAACATTTATGCTCTAAACCAGTGCTGCATGACTTGCAGACTCTGTCAGTGATGTTTGATGGATGTTTCGATAAACACTGCAGGTGTACTTCACGTGCTTCATTGGAAGCGATAGCCCTCAGCCAGCATGAGTATGGGAATAATATCTGCATGTGTGATACTAGTGGCATTCCTGCCACGTTTCAGGAGTCAGATGTGTTAATGGGACACCATTGCACTGAGGAGCATGTTGGGGTATGGGGGGCTTAAATTGGCTTAAGTGTCCAAATACCTTTTGGGGACACTTGCAATGATGATGTGCAAATATTGCACAATTCAGGTAACAAATTGCAGCGGATAAATGATATCATGCTACACAAACAATAAAAGAATTTCTGGAAGGTCTTCCAAAATAATTACAAATGCAAAGGCCACTTATCAATTATTTTCTAAAGTAAAATATTTAGTAAAAACATACAAATATTAACAAAACAATATTAATGCTTACAAATTGCAAAATTAGAGTTATTTAGTGTTTACACTATTTTAAACTATATATTACGAATGATTGATTTATAAAAAAGTGAAAACATATTTTTACATTTTTATTATTATGATTATTATTATTAGGTTGGAAATTAAAGGTCAAAGGGAATGGGTAATCGTGCATTCCTGTAACTGCCTGATGCATGTGACATCATTCTGGTTGACTGTATTATCTAATTACCAACTAACTTCTTTTCTCTCTCAGATTTGGTGTTGTTTGTTATTTTATCTCAGTAAATATCCTAGTTTCCTGTTTAAAGGGAGGCATTTCCTCCCTGGCTTTACACACCCTCAGGAGAGGCCGATCCATCATGTGTTCCTCCCCTGAGGCAGGACGTACGTGCTGAGTAAAAATACTCTCAATTCTGACAAATCAAGAATGAGAGATATATTTTCCCCCCTTGTACTTTCACCCACACAGATACCAATGGCTATATTTAATAAATGTATCGGTTTCTCATTTCCCAGAAGACAAGAATTTGGACAAAATCTAAGTAGTGCAGGATGAGTCACCAATATTTTTGCTCTATTTTTCCTGGAACTCAAAGCTAATAGATACAGGTATTAATTGAAAGTGTTTTGTGTCTGCATTACAATGTCATACTTTTATGTTTTAGAATGGGCTCAGTTTTGCAAAATACAAAATTAAATGGTCACCAAAAGACTGGATTTTCAGAGATGAACACTTCAGCACATCAATTAGAACCAAAGCCCGTCTTCTGAGCATCCCAATTAAACCTCCAGATAGTCTCGGATCTTTTCTGAGAATGTCAGCGATGCTTCCCCTCATTGTCCTCTTATAAACTGAGAATTGACAACCAAACGTGACCTTAACTGAGCGTTTGACGAGGGTTTGTTTTTCTGAGGATTGCAGAATTAGGATATTTTACAGAGTTTTACACAGAGTTGTTTATTTTGGACCATTGAATCTCATGACACATGATCCCTGCATCTTTGTTTGGATTAGGGATGCACAAATACCCATGTGGGTAACCATTGGGCTCAGGCATTGGTCCAGTTGTAACTCTTGTGCCATTATCAAGTGCCTATTCTCATACGAAATGATCTTGTGACTGTATTGAATCAACAGCAATAGAATTACGTCTCTATTCTCGGCTGTCCTTGTAAGTGGCTGGCTTGTGTGTTTAATATGGCATAATTGAACAGGGGAGGTTGAGGCGGTTGGTTTGATTCAAAAGCTAACTCAATTTGTATTCATTACATTTATGTGGATAGAGCACTTTAAAAAGTCTGTACAGTTATATATACTATCATTCAAAACAAAGATTGGATATACCTACTCATTGTTTATTCAGACTTTTTTCAACATTTCTCCAAAACTATCAAAAATAATATAAATGGAAGTTTGGGAATTATGTATTGACCAAACAAAATAGATAAATAAATGAAAAAATATAACAGAATAAAAAAAAAACATTATTATGCATTTCATACAAAACATTTTATGTTTATATAAATAATTCATATTAAATGTAGGTATTTAAATCAAAACATTTTTCATGATCATAAGTAACAAATTTCGTAAGGAACTGGAAAATCACATCTTAATTTCCCTCTCTATCACTGTTCTCTATGTTACGCATCAGTACCCATGAATCAGAGCCATTAATCTCCTGAACTTTTGTTATAAATTGCATAAATTAGCTTTTCTTACTTCCAGACAACTTTTTTGTTTCTCAGCTTCTTTCTAAAGTACATCAGGTATGCATTATATAATTTAAGAGCGTTCATAAACTGCCGTTGAGTTTGACTGATGTGTACCCAGCTTGCCTACTGCTTGGCAGCATTTGCAGGAGCTCTAGTTTGAACAGCTCTGTCATTACACAAGCACATGTAGGTCAGGCCAGCGCGTATTTATATAAAGATCACATATGTGCAGCACCATTCCAGCCTTCTGTCCCCTCCTCTGGACACACATAGCATCACTAGGGAACAGCTGCCTCTTTCACTCAAAAACACACACATAAATATACACACAAGACATCCATCTATCCATTTTCTAAATCGACTGTCCTAACGAGGGGATGCTGGATTCTCTCCCAGCGTTTTGGGTTTTAGACAGGGAATGGATAGCCCTGGATGGATGGCCAGTCCATCCCAGACCAGGATTAAAGTTAAAGGGGTCCTATTATGCTTTTTTTACTTTTTCAACTTTAGTAAGTCTGTAATGTTGCTGTTTGAGCATAAAAAAGATCTGCATAGTTACAAAGCTCAAAGTCCAATTCAAAAGGAGATATTTTATTTAACAGAAATCACTTTTCAAAAACTACAACGAACGACTCGTTTGGACTGCAACGCATATTTTCCGGGATTTGTGATATCACAAAGATCGACGAATGGGACGAGACCTGGTTGAGCTGCACTAAAGAAGACAATGAGGGTTAGCCCTATGTCGGAGACGCACTAGTTTCCCCAAGGCAGACGAACTTAGAGTGGTTACAATCATCCGGGCTTAAATCACGCTCAAATTGATTTGATTTTGACGCAATATTTACACTGAAGCTCGCAGGCGGCTATGGTAAGGGACATGACATTTCCCGACCAGGTGCCGAGTGCTGCCAATCACAATACACACAGGTAACCAATCACAGCACATTTCGTGTTTCAGAAGGCGGGGCTTCATTTGATACAGGAACTATTCGAGCCGTTCATGCCAGACTGGGGAGAGAGGTGTTGTAATAATGTAAAATATGTGAAAAATAATGTGTTTTTCGAAACCTAGTATGAGAGCCTGTTCTAGTACACCCCCAAAACAAAATCAAGACTTTGTAACAGAGCATAATAGGACCCCTTTAAGTAAAACTAAAAAGTAATTTTGTTCTTAACTACTAAAATTAGTAATGTTTTCATGGCAACCAACTTTTGTTTGAGTTGAAGCTGTAAAATTACTATTACAATTAGAAATAAATTGAATAAATTATACCCAAGTAGTAATACTTAAAAAACACAAAAAATGTAACTAAAATTCTAATGAAAATTGAAAATATAAAAATAAAAGCTAATTCAAAATATGAATAAAAACTGTAATAGTATATAAATAATACTAAAATAACACTGTTGCAGACACACAGACATGCATATAAAAATATGATTTTTGCATAATTTTTCCAGTTCCTTTTAAAAGAAAACAAAAGTCTATTTTTTCAACCAGTGTCAAGTGTTTTTATTTGATAAAAGTGACTGTAAGGCCACGTGTCCACCAAAGCATTTTAAGCCAGCTGAAAATGGCAGGAGCTCTTTTGAAAACGGCCAGCTGTGGACACTTGAGCCCGCTTTTGAGGTGCAGCGTTTAGCTAGAGCCATGGTAAATGAAATGTTCCTCCAAGCAGTATTTTTTATATTAATATCAATTCAGGCCATATGTCATCTGGTACAGACATGGATACTCAGAGATCAGCAATATTTACAGTCATTGTACAAGTAGAATGTGAAGGTTGGTGATATTTATCCCACCCTCATCCACTGTGATTGGATGGCTGGGTAAAAAGTGATATTGAGGAGCGCTGCATTTTACCCAAAGTTGAACATTTTCCAACTCTCAGTGACCAGAAAAAAAACCCACCATGTGCATAGCGCTCAGCGTGATATAGACGCTCACCACCTTGTCACGCTGCTACCGTTTTTTTAAAAACATGGCGCTCTCATTGAAAACAATTGAAAAAATATGCTAACCTCAGGCAGACGGCTTATATATAATACATAATACAGGTGCATCTCAATAAATTAGAATGTTGTGGAAAAGTTCATTTATTTCAGTAATTCAACTCAAATTGTGAAACTCGTGTATTAAATAAATTCAATGCACACAGACTGAAGTAGTTTAAGTCTTTGGCTCTTTTAATTGGGATGATTTTGGCTCACATTTAACAAAAACCCACCAATTCACTATCTAAACAAATTAGAATATGGTGACATGCCAATCAGCTAATCAACTCAAAACACCTGCAAAGGTTTCCTGAGCCTTCAAAATGGTCTCTCAGTTTGGTTCACTAGGCTACACAATCATGGGGAAGACTGCTGATCTGACAGTAGTCCAGAAGACAATCATTGACACCCTTCACAAGGAGGGTATGTATTGAGTACATGTACAGTAAATGAACATACTTTCCAGAAGGCCAACAATTCTCTAAACATGTTTTTTTTATTGGTCTTATGAAGTATTCTAATTTGTTGAGATAGTGAATTGGTGGGTTTTTGTTAAATGTGAGCCAAAATCATCACAATTAAAAGAACCAAAGACTTAAACTACTTCAGTCTGTGTGCATTGAATTTATTTAATACACGAGTTTCACAATTTGAGTTGAATTACTGAAATAAATTAACTTTTCTACGACATTCTAATTTATTGAGATGCACTTGTTTATATTAAAAGATGCGTAGTATAACGCAAGTTACACACATTTTATTGTCTTGCAGTCTTATTGATGAGGTGTGGTGCTAAATGAGACAAAAAAGGTCAGGAAACACAGTCGTACACAGCTGGCACAGCACGATAAAAGAGCACCTGCTAGTGTTATGTGTGCCTGTGTAACAGGTTATCCAGTGTGGATGTCATAAGAAATTACCCGCTCGCTAGTCTACAGATTTCTTAATGTTGGTTACACACTCTTACGACAGATACCAGACACCACTGCCGAATGAGGAATGAAAACCATGCAGAGAGAGGACACCGTTTGCAGGCCTACTAACCTGATGGCAACTTGATTTATGGTGGGACAGGATTTTTTTAGTCTCATAGATAACCGCACAGTTGATATAGTGACAGGTTTGCACTATAGGCAAAGCTGCGGAGGCCCTGTAATTTCATTGAATGAGTTTGAAAAGTTTCAAGAGGATAGCAAATTGTGTAAAGCAGAAACATGATTTTCCTTTTAATTTTTTTTTCTGCTTATCATAACCATGCAGCAACACATTTGATGAAGCAAGTGATGCATAAAATGCCTCTTAATACCTTTGAACTTGATTGTATTGAATGAACACTTGTACTTCAAATCTTAAAAGTGTATTTTCTAAAAACTGTACTTGTGAAAATGTACTTAAAGATGTACACTTAAGTGTACTTAAAGTGATACTTTCATTTCTTAACACACTTTAAAAAGTGCACTTCGTAATAATGCCAAATTAAATGTACACTTATTTTGATGTGTTGATTAACATACCAAAGCACAGGTAAAGTACTGGATTATAATTTTATCTGTAGTGTGTTATTCGATATTCCATTTAAAGTTAATAAATGCTTGTCAGTACATTCGGCAATACACTTTAACCATATTTCAAAGACAATAGAAGTATAGAAGATGTACTTAAAGGGATTGTTCAACTAAAATGAAAATTCTGTGATTAATTACTCACCCTCATGTCGTTCCAAACCCGTAAGACCTCCGTTCATCTTCGTAACACAAATTAAGATATTTTTGATGCATTCTGAGAGCTCTCAGACCCTCCCATAGACAGCAAGGGTACTACCATGATCAACATCCAGAAATGTAGCAAGGAGATCGGTAAAATAATCCATGTGACATTAGGGGTTCAACCATATATTACAAAGCTACGAGAATATTTTTTGTGCGCAAAAGAAAAAAAAAAAACGACTTTATTCAACAATTCGTCTCCTCTGCGTCACCCTGTAGCGCCATTTTGGAGAGTATCCACTGAACACAAACAACGCATGTTGTTTTGTGTCAGCCGCTGTTTGCGTTCAGTGTATATTCTCTAAAATGGCGCTAGGGCAGAGGAGACAAATTGTTGAATAAAGTCGTTATTTTTTTTCTTTTGCGCACAAAAAATATTCTCGTAGCTTTGTAATATTACGATTGAACCCCTGATGTCACAAGGATTATTTTACCGATCTCCTTGCTACGTTTCTGGACGTTGATCGGGGTAGTACCCTTTCTGTCTATGGGAGAGTCAGAGAGTTGTCAGAATGCATCAAAAAAACATTGATAATTTGTGTTCCGAAGATGAACAGACGTCTAACGGATTTAGAACGACATGAGGGTGAGTAATTAATGACAGAATGTTCATTTTTGGGTGAACTAACCCTTTAAGTGGGTCGAAAGTTCAACTAATTGCATCTAATATATTATAACATTTAAACTAATGCATTTCATTTAATTGTAAATAACATGCAATTACTGTAAGTTTCTGAAAACAAGTATATTCTTTTTAAAATATATAATTTTAATAAGTATTTTAAAAAATATGCTAAGTGTACTTATTTTTACATAGTGTATCTGGTCTAAATAGGACTAAATGCGCTATAACCGTTAAATCCTTTTGACTGATGGCTCCTGACATTGTAAACCTGCTCTAATTTCAGAGTCTGACAGAGAGGACAGTCATGGGAATCCACAAGCCAGAGATTCACCTGTAGGTTGGCACTTGTCAAACCATTACCACTTTAAAGCCAATAGAAGATGGAGGTTTTATTTTATTGATCTCATGTCTGCCTTGTTTGCCTCTTTACAAATAGGTAAACAACAAAAGACGCTCTCCTCCCTCAGACAGGCCTCCCTTTGGCACTCATCTAAGTACACAGCACAGCATCTCCGCTGATGAACAGGACAGCCCAGAGCGAATTGTGAGTACTACAAATATAATCTGTGAGCCCAGCCATGTGGAAATGTGAATCTCAAACTTCTCTCGATCTTACTTCCAAATTTGTTTCCAAGGTTCAAAAGGAAAAACTCCATGCAGAACTAAAACAGGTTTTGAGTCAGAAGAGAAGCCAGCTTAGAGACACCCAATCCACCCTCACAGACATGGAGGAACCCCCCAAGACAGGCAGTAAGAATGAGGTACGAATCAAACATCCAATAATATGAATTGCTCTAAAAAATAAAATAGATTAAAAAGCACCTTTGTGGAATACAGTATGAACATCTTTTGAACTTCCTTTAAAAAAATGTATGTATACAACTCAAAGCTTAATCAGTGTTATGTAGGTCTGTATGTATATGTGTGTGTATATACAGTATCTCACAGAAGTGAGTACACCCCTCACATTTTTGTAAATATTATATCTTTTCGTGTGACAACACTGAAGAAATGACACTTTGCTACAATGTAAAGTAGTGTGTGTACAGCTTGTATAACAGTGTAAATTTGCCGTCCCCTCAAAATAACACCACACACAGCCATTAATGTCTAAACCGCTGGCCACAAAAGTGAGTACACCCCTAAGTGAAAATGTCCAAATTGGGCCCAATTAGCCATTTTCTCTCTCCGGTGTCATGTGACTCATTAGTGTTACAAGGTCTCTGGTGTGAATGGGGAGCAGGTGTGTTAAATTTGGTGTTATCACTCTCACTCTTTCATACTGGTCACTGGAAGTTCAACATGGCACCTCATGGCAATGAACTCTCTGAGGATCTGAAAACAGAATTGTTGCTCTACATAAAGATGGCGTAGGCTATAAGAAGATTGCCAAGACCCTGAAACTGAGCTGCAGCACGGTGGCCAAGACCATACAGCGGTTTAACAGGACAGGTTCCACTCAGAACAGGCCTCTCCATGGTCGACCAAAGAAGTTGAGTGCACGTGCTCAGCATCATATCCAGAGGTTGTGTTTGGGAAATAGACGTGTGAGTGCTGCCAGAATTGCTGCAGAGGTTGAAGGGGTGGGGGGTCAGGCTGTCAGTGCTCAGACCATACGCCGCACACTGCATAAAATTGGTCTGCATAGCTGTCTTCCCAGAAGGAAGCCTCTTCTAAAGATTATGCACAAGAAAGCCCGCAAACAGTTTGCTGAAGACAAGCAGACTAAGAATATCGATTACTGGAACCATGTCCTGTGGTCTGATGAGACCAAGATAAACTTTCCCAAACGTCTTCCATTTAAGGAATGGAGGCCACTGTGCTCTTGGGAACCTTAAGTGCAGCAGAATTTTTTTGTAACCTTGGCCAGATCTGTGCCTTGCCACAATTCTGTTTCTGAGCTCTTCAGGCAGTTCCTTTGACCTCATGATTCTCATTTGCTCTGACATGCACTGTGAGCTGTAAGGTCTTATATAGACAGGTGTGTGGCTTTCCTAATCAAGTCCAATCAGTATAATCAAACACAGCTGGACTCAAATGAAGGTGTAGAACCATCTCAAGGATGATCAGAAGAAATGGACAGCACCTGAGTTAAATATATGAGTGTCACAGCAAAGGGTCTGAATACTTAGGACCATGTGATATTTCAGTTTTTCTTTTTTAATAAATCTGCAAAAAGTCAACAATTCTGTGTTTTTCTGTCAATATGGGGTGCTGTGTGTACATTAATGAGGAAAAAAATTTACTTAAATGATTTTAGCAAATGGCTGCAATATAACAGAGTGAAAAATTTAAGGGGGTCTGAATACTTTCCGTACCCACTGTATATATATATCACTCAAGTACTGACAATCAATCATATCCTACTGCTGCAACTGTATTATCTAATTGTCATTTACCTACTTACCTTGCCATTGCCATGCAATATGCTAAAAATGACAATAAAGTTGATTTTGTACACTTTATGAGCAGGTGGAGAAGGAAAACCAGTTCTCAGAGCTTGTGGAAGTGGTTGTTGAAACACAGGCTGAGGTTGGAGCTAGTGGGTATAGTGTTGTGGGTGGAGGGGAGCAAGGCATCTTCATCAAAGAGGTTTTGAAAGACTCCCCAGCAGCAAAGCACCTCAGTCTACAGAAAGGTACCAAGGGACTGTATTTTACTTTAAAACGTGCAATGTCAAATACTGTAAAGACTTGAGCTACTGTCCTTGAAGAGACAAGCATGAGAAGCATCTTTAACCTTATAATCATTAAAGGACAAAATTTCCATGTTGAGTACCGGTGTACTGAATTAATTTTGTTTCCAGATGTAATAAGAATACAAAGACAAATCATTATAAATCATTTTTGATGATGTGTTATTGCAGGAGATCAACTTCTAAGTGCCAGGGTGTATTTTGATAACGTGAAATATGAGGACGCATTAAAAATTCTTCAATGTGCAGAACCCTACAAAGTGTCTTTCTTTTTGAAGAGGACTGTGCCAGGAAGTGAAGTCAGCATACGTCCAGGTGCACAAAATCTTGAGCTCAGAGGACCTAAGGCCAAGTTGCAAAAAATGGTACATTCTGAAATATTGCTATACAATGTAATTACTTTTTTAACATCCACAGTATTTCTCAAAGTGAATTAATTTTAACAAAAGTACTTACAACAGTAGAAACTAGAAGGAATGATAACCTTTCTCTTGCAGAGCGTCAAAAGCGTGAAACCGTTCAAAACCAAGAAAAAGAGAGGAGGAAGATTTGGATTGAAAAGACTGAAAGAGAACAAAAAAGCAACAGCACAGGCAGAGCTGGATGTTGAGGGCTCACCTGGTAGATCAGACCTCAGTACTGTTGATGTTGAGTTTGTATTCCCGAAGTTCAAGATGAGGAAAAGTGGGAAGGCCACTGCAGATGGATCAGAACATCTGGAGGGTGTTATTACTAGTACTAAGAAGAAAAGGAAGATCAGATTTCTAAAGATGAAGGCCATGGATGCTGCTGTGGCTGAAGGGAATGTCAATGAAGATGTTTCACCACATGAGGGAGAGGCCTCTAGAGCAAAGCTGAAGGTCAAGACGAAAGGTCCAAAATTTGGAATGAATTTCCCTAAAATTAAAAAGTCAAAGTTAGATGTACAATCTTCAAATGACAGTTTTGAGGTGAAAGAACTAGAAGCCAAATTTAAGCCTCCATCAGTAGAGTGTGATTTCAACATGCCTCAGGACAAAGCTGAAACTAATGTTCCTAATCTTGAGGTTAAAGGAAAAGGAGAGAGTCCTGAGATAAAAATGCCGAAGATAAATCTGGATGTCTCCGATACAATGGGGACAGTCTCAAAGTTCAAACTGTCAAAGGTAAGACTTTCTTGTCATTCAGATGAAATTGATGGAGAGGCAAGGAAAGAAACTGATACATCTGAAAATAAACTGAAAATGCCCAAGATTGACATTAAAGCACCAAATATGGATTTAGACTTGCATTTCCCAAAGACTAAGGGCAAGGCAGAATTCAAAGTTGTTGAAGTTCCTGATTGCAATGTAAAAGGAACAAAAATCAACACAGCCAAGCCTGACACATCCTTACCAGTGCTAAACCTTGATGCAAAACAAAGATTTGGAGATGACATTGATGGATCCATGGAAAAAGAGCATAAGATTTTCCTCCCCAAACCTGACATTGCAGTGCCCAAGATAGAAATGTCAGGTCTTCCTATATTAGCTGTGTCATTACCAAAGATGACTGCAAAAAACATTGATACTGAGGGACATGCAAGTACTGGGGTAAAATATGAAATGACAAAATTAGACATCTCTCTTCCAAAAGTAACATCCCCTGAGGGTGAAGTCATAGTTGAAGAACCTGGACCAAAAGGTAGAACATTTCACAAGCCAAATATTAGCATTTCGTTACCAAAAGGTAAAGGTGAAGCAAAGGTGGATGGCCATTCTGAGAAAGGACCAAATGTGAAAATGCCACAAATAGACATTTCCCTCCCCAAAATGAAATTACCACAAGGGAAAATTGATATAGAAGGGCCTGAGGTTGACATTTCCTTGCCGAAAGACATACTAGAGGCAGGTACAGATGTTGAGTGCCACTTTGGAAAAGGGGAAAAGATTCAAATGCCTAAAGTGAAATCACCTGAGCATGCCATTGCTGAGGGGCCTGATATAAAAGCAGGAAAATTGAGTATGCCATCAATTGAAATTTCACTTCCTAAAGGCAAAACTGAGGGAAATATTGAGATTGGAGACCCATCAGTGAAAGGAAGCAAATTTAAAAAGCCACATCTAGATGTCTCGATTCCACAATTGAAATTATCCAGAGGTGCAATCAATACTGAGGATCCAGAGGTCAAAGGTCAGAAATTCCAAATGCCACCCATTGATATATCATTACCAAAAGGAAAAATAGAGGCCAGTGTTGAGGTCGAGGGTCATTCTGGAAACGCAAACATGCCCAAAATGTATCTAAATATGTCACTGCCAGAGGGTAAACTCGATTCTCAGAGTCCTGATGAAGGAAAGTTTAGCATCCCCGGAGCTATAATTTCATTACCAAAAGGAAAAACAGATGAACAGATTAATCTTGAGGTTGAGAAGGGAGATAAGTTTCAGATTCCTAAATCTGATATAAGTCTACCTAAACTCAAATCAGGAGAAGTTGATTTTGATGTTAAAAGAACCAATAGGAAGTTTCACATGCCAGCAATGGATATTTCCTTGCCACATAAAGACGAAAGAGATGTTAATGTGGAACCCTCTGGTAAATGTGGAAAGATTGAACTGCCAAAGGTTGATATCTCACTGCCTGCAGTGAAAGATTCTGGTGTTGAGATTTCCTTGCCAAAAATTAAGTCACCACAAGGTGACATCAGTATTGAAGGGCCTGACAGCAATAGATTCAACATGCCATCCGTTGATATATCATTTGTAACTGACACAGGTGATATTGATCTCAAGAGACATTCAGGAAAAATAGGAAAGTTTGATATTCAAAAACTGGATATTTCCTTACCAAAATTTGAATCAACCAAAGGGGAACTCAGTGTGGAAGGACCTGAATTCAAAGGTGGTGAGTTAAATATACCTTCTTATAATATCTCCTCAGCAGAGGTTAAAACAGAGGGTGATGTTTGTCTGGAGGGAAAAACCAAAAAGGGCACAAAATTTCAAATGCCAAAATCGAACATTAATTTACCACAAATAAAATCAGCAGGGACTGAAATAAATATTGAAGGACCTGAATTGAAGGGTGGGAAGATAGATATCCCAGATGTTGACATTTCTCTTACACAAGGAAAGGTAAAGGGAGATGGCAAAGTTAATGTCAGTAAGGGGAGCAAGTTTCATTTGCCTCAAGTTGATTTGTCACTTCCAAAGATTAAAACAAGATCTGTGGAAGTCAATGTAGAAAGACCTGATGTAAAAGGAAGCAAAGTTTACATGCCTTCCCTTGACATTTCTTTGCCTAAAGATAAAAACACTGATATAGAAGGCCATTCTGGAACAGGTATAAAGTTTGAAATGCCAAAAACCGATGTTTCATTGCCAAAAGTAAAAGCTACAGAAGGAGAAATTGGAGTTGAAGCTCCTCGGATCCAAGGAGGAAAGTTAAATATGCCATCTATTGAAATGTCCTTTCCAAACAGGAAGGTGAAAGGAAACACTGACCTTGATGGCAAAAAAACAATTTTGCCTAAATTTGTTATTAGCTCACCTAAGATTAAATCTTCAGATGGAGAAATCAATATTGATATCAAGGATGGAAGGTTTCACATGCCCTCTATTGATATCTCTCTGCCAGGAGGTAGAACAGGAGGAGATGTGACTGTCAAAGGCCATGAAGGCAATGGAAGAAAATTTGAAATGCCTAAATTAGATGTTTCTTTGCCTAAATTAAAACAATCAGGGGGTGAAATCGATGTTGAAGTTCCCGATATCAAGGGTGGAAAGATTCACATGCCCTCTATAGATATCTCTCTGCCTGGAGGAGGAGCAGGAGGACATGTAAATGTTGAAGGACATGCAGGAAAAGGAAAAAAATGTGAAATGCCAAAAATTGATGTTTCTTTGCCTAAATTAAAAACATCAGGAGGTGAAATCAATGTTGAAAGTCCCGATATCAAGGGTGGAAAGATTCACATGCCCTCTGTAGATATCTCTCTGCCTAAAAGAGGAGCAGGAGGAGATATAAATGTTGAAGGACATACAGGAAAAGGAAGAAAATTTGAAATGCCTAAATTAGATGGTTCTTTGCCTAAATTAAAACCATCAGGAGGTGAAATCAATGTTGAAGATCCTAATATCAAGGGTGGAAAGATTCACATGCCCTCTGTAGATATCTTTCTGCCTGCAGGAGGCGCAGGAGGAGATATAAATGTTGAAGGACATACAGGAAAAGGAAGAAAATTTGAAATGCCTAAATTAGATGGTTCTTTGCCTAAATTAAAACCATCAGGAGGTGAAATCAATGTTGAAGGTCCTAATATCAAGGGTGGAAAGATTCACATGCCCTCTGTAGATATCTTTCTGCCTGCAGGAGGCGCAGGAGGAGATGTAGATGTTGAAGGACATGGAAAAAAAGGAAGAAAATTTGAGATGCCTAAACTAGATGTTTTGTTGCCTAAATTAAAACCATCAGGAGATGAAATCGATGTTGAAGGTCCCGATATCAAGGGTAGAAAGATTGACATGGCCTCTGTAGATATCTCTCTGCCAGGAGGAGGAGCAGGAGGAGCTGTAGATGTTGAAGGACATGGAAGAAAAGGAAGAAAATTTGAGATGCCTAAATTAGATGTTTCGTTGCCTAAATTAAAACCATCAGGAGATGAAATCAATGTTGAAGGTCCCGATATCAAGGGTAGAAAGATTGACATGCCCTCTATAGATATCTCTCTGCCAGGAGGAGGAGCAGG
This sequence comes from Sinocyclocheilus grahami, assembly GCF_001515645.1. Taxonomy (NCBI): domain Eukaryota; kingdom Metazoa; phylum Chordata; class Actinopteri; order Cypriniformes; family Cyprinidae; genus Sinocyclocheilus; species Sinocyclocheilus grahami. Next base: position 744,886 of record NW_015505498.1, read on the forward strand.
AGGAGATGTAGATGTTGAAAGACATGCAGGAAAAGGAAGAAAATTTGAAATGCCTAAATTAAAACCATCAGGAGGTGAATATCCCGATATCAAGGGTGGAAAGTTTCACATGCCCTCTATAGATACATCTCTGCCAGGAGCCACAGAAGGAGAGCTTGATCTGGATGATGACACTAAAAAATGTTTAAGATTTCAGATGCCCACTGTTATCTCTATCCCTAAAATGAAACTAACGGATCATGAACTAAAAGTTTGGTCAGAGAAGAAAGACATAGACATTTCAGTACCTAAACTGACTCATGATTCTGATATAGCGACCAAAGCTACTGGTGTCAAAATTAGAGATTTAAATGTCCCTGAAGTAACTTTAGGTGGGAACATCAAGCTGCCAAGTGTGAAAATACCAACTGTTGACATATCTGCTCCTAAAGTTGACCTGGACTTTACTCTTTCAAAGGGAAAGGGCAGTGATAGAGAAAACATTAAACTTCTTAAGGCGGAGGGTGGAAGGCCATCATCTGGGGCAAGTTTTGATGTTCCAGACGTCTCTATGAAAATGCCCAAAATATCACTTCCTAAATTTGGCAGAAAATTGAAAAGTGAAGACAAACTAGAACTAGACAGTCCTGACTTATCTATAGATTTGGACATGGAAAGAACATCACCATCAGTGGAAACATCTAAAAAGGATACTGAAATAATTGGTACTGCCGCTGAAATGAAGATAAAAGCAGGTGCTGGAGAAATTACAATACCAGAAATCAGAGTAGAGTGTCCTGATGTTAAGGTCAAATCCAAGCTCAAATTCCCCAAATTCAAGACACCTATTCCTAAAGCAAAGCTCAAAGATGTGGAAATGGCTATGCCTGGATATGTGGATAACAAAGGAAAGGTCAGAATGCCAGCAGTTGAAATATCATTGCCAACAGCAAATATTCCAGAATGTGAGGTATTGCTTCCTAAAACTGAGGTTGATGTATCTGAAGCAGATATCAGAGGTTATGAGAGCAGTTTAAAAATTCCTAAGATGCCAACAATTGGCATATCAGTTCCAAAAGTTGATTTGGATGTTTCCTTGCCTAGGTTAAAACTTAATGAATCAGTAGACTCTTCTGACTTACACATTAATAGTAGTAGGGGTACAGTAAATCTTCCCCATGTCAAGACACCTAAAGTAGACATTTCACTTCCTCATGGAAAAACAGGTGGCACAGATAACCATGAGGTGGAGATTGGAAGGAAGGGTAAAATAAGAATGCCAGAAGTGGAAATATCATTACCAAATACAAAACATGACACATCTAATGCTGACATTAAAGGTGAAAAACTAAAAATACCAAAAATGTCCGTGCCCAGTCTTGATATATCATTACCTCATGGAACAATAACGAAAAATGATGATCCTGATTTAGAATTTGGAGTGAAAGGGAGTAAATTAAAAATGCCAGACATTACGGTGCCTAAGATAGATGTATCGCTACCTCACAAAAGCAAAGAAGAAAGTCATGCACCTGATTTAGAACTAGAAGGTGGAAAATTAAAGATGCCAATAACTGATATATCCCTTTCTAAAATAAAATCTAAAGATGTTGTTCCAGAAATTCAACCAGATGTAGGAAAAGGTAAAGTCATGATCCCTGGAATTAAACTACCAACAATAGATGTCTCATTACCTCATGGTAAAACAGAGGACACTATTGACCTTGAACTGGTAGTGTGTGGCAAAGAAGGGAAATTCAAGGTTCCTGACATCAAAATTCCAAATGTAGATGTATCATCTCAAGGTCAACCAGAGAGTGCAGAGAAAAGAAGACAAGGCGGCAACTTTCAATTACCGAAAATAACAATACCCAAAGTGGATATATCATTACCATACGGCAAATCAGATGACCCTCAGGCTTCAGGGTCTGTGAAAGTAGAAGGTGAGCAATTTAAAATGCCTGATATTACGATACCACAGTTAGCCATATCATTACCAGAAAGTAGAACTGGAGAGTTTGATACCAAAGAGGGAGAATCTGGAGGAGGGCGTGGAAAATTCACAATGTCAAATGTTAAAATTCCAAAACTAGATATAAGAATGTCTAGAGAAGCAGACATGTCAGATCCTTCCACTGATGTGAGCCTTAAGGATTTGCATAAAGAGGGTAAAAAGATGAGGATGCCTAATATGGATCTAGAGCTGGATCTTGGCTTATCAAGAGAAGGAAAAAAGAATAAAAAGAAGATTGAACTTCCAGATACTGATCTGGAACCTGCCGCACCGAAAGAAAAAATAAAAGGGCCAAAAGTTAAAGGTTCGAAATTTAATATTGGAATGCCAAAACGAAAAGTATCTGGATTACAAAACGACATAAACAAGTCTGGAAAAACGGATGCAAAATTTCTAAAAGGAGGAACTGATGCAAACTTGAAAGCTGATTTACAAGCACCAAAGATTCCCGAACTTGATTTTGACATTGAGACTGCCCAAGCTGACACTAATAATTCTGAAGAAGATAAAAAGCAGACTGGTAAAATCAAAATTCCAAAATTTTTAAAAACTTAAAATTCCTTTAAGTTCACCTGAAGCCAACATCAGATCATCTCAGGGAAAAGATCACTCTATAAACATAGACTCTGAGGCAGAGTATGAAAGCCCACGTATGCCAAAATTAACAAAAGCTGTATTTGTTATGGTGAATCCACAAATAGGAAACACTGCTAGTATAGGTGGTGAAGCAAGTGCAGAAATTGTAGATGAGAAGCACAAGCAGCCAAAGATCAAAATGAAGCCAAGTTTTGGCAAGTCTCGATCAAATGAAAAGGAGAAAGCAATATATTGTGAAGATGAGTTGGAAACTGAGGGAAATTCAAAAACTGGTAAGCTTAAATTGTCAAAAGTGACATTTTCGTCTGGGCAGAGAGGATCATTTGATGTAACACCAAGTGGGTCTGAGGAATACCTCTGCCTTCTTTAAGTTCACCTGAAGCCAACATCAGATCATCTCAGGGAAAAGATCACTCTATAAACATAGACTCTGAGGCAGAGTATGAAAGCCCACGTATGCCAAAATTAACAAAAGCTGTATTTGTTATGGTGAATCCACAAATAGGAAACACTGCTAGTATAGGTGGTGAAGCAAGTGCAGAAATTGTAGATGAGAAGCACAAGCAGCCAAAGATCAAAATGAAGCCAAGTTTTGGCAAGTCTCGATCAAATGAAAAGGAGAAAGCAATATATTGTGAAGATGAGTTGGAAACTGAGGGAAATTCAAAAACTGGTAAGCTTAAATTGTCAAAAGTGACATTTTCGTCTGGGCAGAGAGGATCATTTGATGTAACACCAAGTGGGTCTGATGATGGAACAGGTCCAAGTCTAAATGGTGACAAATATGAAAAATCAATGTTTGGAAAGCTTAAAATGCCTAAAGTGGAGTTTTTCTCACAATACTCAAAAGATGCAAGTGAGGAAGAGCAAATGGAAACAAGCCTGAAATTCAGGAACAAGGCCTCGGGTGAAAGCAAAGAGAGCAAGGAGTCAAAGACAATATCAGGCACAATGTCATTCCCAGGTCTCAGGAAGAAAACAGAGAAGGATGAGGAGGTGAGAAAGATTAGCACTATAGCATCCTCGAAAGCAAAGACTGAAATGTTGGCAGAAAGGGAGGGATCAGAGTCTCCAGTACCCACAGTATTAGCTGGATTTGTCTCTGTAACGAAGAGTAAAGAAAGAGAGGAGACAACATGGTTCAAAGTACCCAAGGTCACCCTTAGTCCCCATTCTACTGGCATCATTAATATCACACCAGAAAGCTCTACAAAAGGACGCAAGTCCTCTCTTCCTTGCTCTAGCGAGGAAGCCTCTGGAAGTTACTATGTGAAAATGCCAAGCGTAGAGTTTTTGACCCGTGAAATGCCCTCAGAACATCTGATTACTAAAACAGAGGGAACTCTTACTATAGTGACTAAGACAACAAAGTATACAGAGACAAAAAGTACCAGTTCGAAACAGTAAGAATCTCAGTTACAGAACTGTGACATATTGTCATGTCTTGGAGGTTTTATTCTATTTAAAGTAAAGAAAGCAAAAATATTTTCTCCAGCTTTTGCAAGAAAAACATAACTTATACATAATGAAAATGTTGAGAATATTATTTATTGTAGACCTTATTTTCATGTTTTGTAACTTGCCAACTTTTGTAACTTGCCACTCTGTATAAACACAACATAGGCACAAATCTGTGTATCATAGATAGATGCAAAGGTATTTAAAAACAGTTTGTTTTTTTGCTCACGCTTTTCTTGTGCAGTCTTGAATTACACTTATGCTGTAGAATTTTACAGCATTTTGGTAATATTGCTTTGCCTTTTCATTGCATGGTTTGTCTCTGTAGTTTTTGGTTGTTGTTATGGAATTGTTTTTATTTTAAATACTATTAGAAATACATGTACTATTTTTACATATTTATATGCATGATCTGTACAGATAAGACACTAAAATGAAAGGCTGTAATGTTGAGTATTTTTGTGATACATATTTTTATCACTTTTAAGATCAATTCAAACAATATTAAGTTGTTGTTTTTTTTATTCACACTGTGACATGCTGTACCAGATAGCACTGAATTCTGGTACAGAATTGAGAAAGGCTCTGAATTCTTCTGAATTGAAAACACTGAGTGTGAAATGTTTTTCTTTTCTTTTCTTTTTTTTTATTAACTCTTGTGTTGGTGGTGGAATTGGTCTACATGCAAGCAATGCTGTTGTATATGTATCATATTTTAGGCAGGTTTAAGTACATGTTTGTATGTGTTGCTTTTTTGAAACAGTAATTTAGATGATGCTCCATCTCCATCTAATGCAAAAATAGAACAGTCAAATATAATATTAACATTCTAATGAGTGGTAACTAATTATTTCCTGATCTTTTTCACCGATTTCTCATCATTCTACTAATGTAGCAGCACTAATACATGACAAGTAGAGGTCCAATTCTGATACTGACATGGCAAGAAAAATCAACAAACAACAGCAGGCAGCCTTTCCCCAAGATTGAAATATTCATTAATATTGAACATATCTAACAATGTTTCATGAATGATGAAACCTACATCCAGATTAAAGGGGTCATATGATGTGATTTCAAGTTTTTCTTTCTCTTTGGAGAGTTACAAGCTGATTGTGTATAGATAAGATCCCTGAAGTTGCAAAGACTAAAGTCTCAAAACCAAAGAGATATTCTTTATCAAAGTTACCCCCCTAAAACGGCTCGTTCTAACACGCCCCCACATATCTACCTCACTATGTGGAAATATTTGCATAATGCCGCCCAAATGTGCACGCAAAGAAAGAAGGCGTGGTTTCAGTAACCGCAGTTAGTGTTGAAGCAGCATGTCAGGGAGACACTGTGTGTTTCTAGGCGAAAGCAGAAGCACTTTATTTGGCCTTCCGAAAGTAGATGCATTTAGGAATCTTTAAGATGACTTACAACAGAAGAGCAATGCATTTTATGGCCCACCGTTTCGTGAACCTAGGAGAGGAGGTAATGCGGAGTTTTGCGCATCGTGTGCGTGTGTGTGTGTGTGTGAGAGAGAGAGAGAGAGAGAGAGAGAAGGACCTACAATAATGTACAGTATTTGAAAAAGAATGTTTTTTGAACATTAAAGCATGTCAACATATTCTGTTACACCAAATACACAAAATAATGATCTTTAAAATAGCATCATATGACCCCTTTAAACTACATAGTAAAAAAAAAACATTAAAAAATTACTTTGGATTCAAGTCAGCATGAAAACACCATAAACGCATGATTAATGTGTCATAAAAATAGTCTGTTGTCTGTGTTTTATCCACAAAAGTCTTCTGAAAAAATTCCTTTTAATATTCCACTGAGTATATAAAGTGATACAAATTCGAAATAAAATAAGTGTGAGTAAAACAGTTTGCATATGAATGATTCTCATAATTACAGTGCCTACTGTATAAACATAGATCACCAAGTTATAAACACAAAAGTCTCTCAAGTCTTTATATTGAGTTTCTACTACCAATTATATGGCTAAACGAAGTCTAGGAAAACAGAGAGGGCAAGAGGGTTTCAAACAGTGACTGACAACACAAGGTAGCCCATACTCACCAGAACTGACTGAAGATCTAAATGTAAAAGCTCAAATGAAGCAATGTGTTCCCGCGTGTGCGTGACCTCTTCGTGCGTAAGCGTAAAAGCACCGACAGCGTGCTGCACGCTCGGCTATTGGTCAGCTGAGTGCACGCACTAGATTGCGGAGGCTCTGCGTTGCATTGCCAGTGAAAGCAGCCTGCGCTATGAGGAGGAGACACGGAGGAGTGACACTTCAACGGAGCACATGAGACCTACATGAGATTTAATAGGTTACACTAAAAATCTACGGTGGTCTGTATTCGGAAATGCTGTCTTAAAACGAAGTGGCGTCATGGATGTCTTAATTTGTAGACCGTCCAAAATCCTCATTAAGATTGAAGCCAAAATCCCTCAGCCCAGCAGCATCTTCACAACGTACGACAGCTGGAATTGTGCGATTCGTGACATCGCGTCGGTATGAGGAAAATAACTGGCACACTGTAAAGGTGAGAGGATACAAAGAAAGAAAGATGGGTTATTTATGATTCAAAAAGATGGATATTTTCATGTCAAACCACGGAAAGAATCGATGCAGATAATTGTCCCCTCCTCGAGGTTACCTCATGTTAGATACATCTGTGTGGGCAAGTGTTAGTTAATGATAGATTTGGTGCAAGTGAAGTGATCACGTATTGTGCGTGTGGAGACTACGTAACGCAGCGTCCTCTGAACATCATGACATAGTTTGTGACATGCGAAATAAAACATAAGAAAAAATGATTTTACAAGATTCGTTATACAGTAACTTAGGTATTAAATATACTAGCACTGAAAAAAAATACCCATTGTCAAATAAAATATATTATAAAATACAGTTATTATAACTACATAAATATATGAACACTATTAAATTAAGTAGAAATAGAACGAATAAATAACTATCTTTTCTTGGTGTGATATGACAGTATCCATCTTTTTAATATATATTCAATAACTAAATATTGAACTAAGTATAAATAATTATAAGTACATTTATAGCAAAGTATACAAATAAAATGCATTCTAAATACTGAATTTTTTTTAATATTATTGTATTTCATATTTATTGTTACAGTATGTATACAATTATAAAATACATTAAACTACAACATATAAATGTAAATGTACACACGTAATTGTAATAATATACAAATTGTAGTATAATACCGTTTAAAAACATTACAATACGTATTACAGTTTTAGTCAATGCAAGAAAATGAAATATTTGCAATTCTTGTCTGTGTGTGTGTGTGTGTGTGTGTGTGTGTGTGTAGTATGGAATGGATTAACTCTAATTTTATCTGAAGACAATTTACCATGAACTAATGAACTAAGTGAACCTGCACTTTTGTATTGACCTTTAATTGTCACAAATAAAAACTCAAAATTTGTAGTATATACACAAGTAATATAGAAAAACCTGTAAGAAAATTAAGAACAAATAGTGAACTCTAATTTTATCTGAAGACATGACATTTTATCGTGAACTAAGTGAGTATTAATCAATCCAATAACTGTTCTGAAAAAGAATCCAGTTGTGCCAATGGTGATGCACACGGAGACACTGAGGTTAATAAATGTGACCTTGATGCAAATGATCGCCAGAACATTCAAAACTTTGTTGCTGATGTGCCATACCTAGGGTCATCTGTAGCATCTGAGACTAACTTTGACAGTCTAGGAATCAAATTGCCCACAACAAACTGTAATACTGAGCCAAGCATGGATCATTCTCCCATGATAGCTCCCTCCAAAGTCCCTGTCAGCATTCAGAAAAATCAAGAAGCCAGGCCAGATGAGTGCCTACTGAACCGTGGAAATCTACATTCAGTGGAGCCCGGTGATCTTACAACACAGAGAGATGGGACTCCAGACACAAAGAATACTGTTGTGCCTGAGGGCCGCACTCCAGTGGGTGTTGAATGTAGCACTACAGAAAAGAAGAGGAGGCCGTCCATGTGCTCACCTCAGCATTGGGAGGAATTAATCACAGAGCATGGAGAACTTGAAGTTCAGCAGTCTGACAAATCCTCTTCACGAGGCTTTAGCGCACCAACAACCAATATAACGGTAACCACTATTCACTCCCTGGTTAATCCTGCCCCTACCACCACTGCAGCCATAGCAACAGCCATCCCAGCATTAAGCAAGGGGGAGGTGGGGGCGAGAGGTGGATATTTGCTGCCTCTGGTGAACTCAGAGTTGCTATCAGAGCCGGCAAGAGTTGACGACAAGGACAAGGTGGCCGCTGACGACGGGTCTCTTGATGTGGGCGAGGAGGAGGAGGATGAGTTTGGGACTTTCATGCAGGCAGGTGGAGAGCAGCTGTGGACGGACGGATTCAGTGAGGTCCAACATTTGGCTGAGGATTGCAACTGTGGTAAGTACGCTGTCTTGAAAGTAGCAGGGTAATAAATACATTTTGTCAGAAGGTACAGTAAGTTCTCTTCTGGAGCAGAAACCTGGCTTTGTTTGGGTTTGAGTGAGCAGATAAACATGCAGTCCCAATGTACTAAATAGTCTGTCTGGATTGACCTGGATTCCTGCAGACCCCCTCTCTTCCCCCGACCTCATGTGAAGATATTCATTATTTAAAGCAATGCTTGGAATTCCTACCCCCCCAACCACTCACTCCCCCTGTTGCTGTGTACCAGCCTAAGGCAGGAGGCAGCATTAAAAAGACATGCAAACACAAGGCCATTGGGACAAGAGGGGAGGCCAACCTTCACAATGCCAAAGGCAGCATGTCTTGAGGGAATGCCTTGATCAAAATAGAGGGCAAACACTGCATTGTTTATTCATCTAGTATGTCTTCTACCTATAATCTTTGGTCAAAACCACACTTTTCCATTTAATAATTTTATGTATTTAATTCCATTTTTGGCAGCCACTGTGTAATCTTAATCCACAGGATTAATCCTGTTCTCTAAAGAGGTGAAATCCAGGTGATTCGGGTAGTGAACATAAACAGGTTTAACCTACTTTTTCATTTTGAAATGACGTCACACAAGTAGAATTTTTAAAATGACAAGTTATTTCTGTAAGCCATTTAACATACCTTCACTGTTTTCCTGTTGGGACATTTCTTGCACATTTCATAACACTTTTAAAACTGAATGTCCAGTGAGTGGTTCTAAAAGTGCAATCAGTTCTGTCTGAAACAGATGAATGTGAATCTGGTAACACTTTAATATATTGATTGTTATATATATTGTGGCAGATCAGAAATGAAATACCTGGAGAGTGGTGCTTAAAGGTTAATGCTCTAACGCAGGGGTCTTCAACTAAAATAGTTTGAGGTCCAGTAATGAACCCTACTCACCAGCCAATGTCCAGACAATTATATCCCTAAAAACATGAATTGATGGTTTTTGCCAGACCAGGGTATCTGCAGGATATTTAAACTCATATTTAAGACTTTTTAAAACCTGAACAAATGAAATTAAAATTACTGTAAAAAGCATGATTTACAGTTCATACACAGGTTTTCACAAAAACAAAAAGTTTTATAAAATGGTAAGCTTCACATTTCAACCATTTTTTAAGAAAATGGAGTCAAAAGTATAAATTATTATATTAATTTAAACAATTATCAGCAATCAATTATTATATTAATTAACATATAAATATATGTTACTGTCTTAATTGTTTAAATTTTTATAATGCATTATCTTTTTGTCAATCCACTAGTTCACATTTACAACTCTGCATGTTTGCTGCGTAAAAAACATGGGTTGATTTTCACATTGGTCTGAACAAAAACAGCAGACGGGCTTATTGAAAATGCAAATTCATTCTCTGCCAGCAGGTGGCGCTTTGAGGATGGCAGAAATATAGTGGTTTCCCTGGTAACGGCAGTACACAAAGAATCTGACTTTGAAACGTGCAGTGCTCATATTTATTCAATAAAATCATAGCCTTTTGAAGTTTAATCATCCAGATGGACTCATCTCGCGGTCCGGATTCGGACCGGAGTCCGCCAGTTGGCGACCCCTGCTCTAACGCCTTAATAATGTACCACCTACTATAAACCTTGAGATAAAACACATTTGCTGAAGCAACCAAACCATTTTAGCTTGCGTCTATGAGTCTTTTTGCTTTTTTATTGTGACTAGTGTTTTAAGTGTCTTGTACCTGAGTGCTTCACATCGCATTCAAGTGTAATGCTGTACCAGGTGAGCTAACGAGCAAGTTTACTATGTCAGGAAAACCATACATATGAAGTAGGGCTGTGCAAATAATCAAATGCGATTTTCATGCACATCTCGTCAGTAAAGCCGGTTCTGTAGATCACTGACAAGCGAAAATCGCGTTCAAAATCGCAGGCAATTCATTGCCGATTAAGAACGCGATATTGCGTAGCTTGTCAGTGATCTACGGCTTTGTGTAGTAAATGCCGCTCCATCTAAAAGCACGTGCTGGAGATTTACTACTAATCACAGAACCAGCTTTACTGACGAGATGCGCATGAAAATCGCATTCGATTATTTGCAGAGCCCTAATATGAAGCTGCTTATGTGATGCAAACAAGAAAATGTATATGTTTACAAATCATGCACTATAGTAAAAGCGTTTTGAGGTCATTACATGGAGCCACATAAACAAAGCAAAAAAAGTCTTTATGAATCAATAATCTGGCGTAGTTATCATAATTTGTGTGAAAAGGAATATAAGTTATTGGTGTTTTACTGCTCTGGTGAATTGAATGTATAGTTACATTTTTTAAGTTTTGCAAAAATGTAGGTAGAGGCATGTTTTTTCTAATAAGCCTATGTCGTACCATTCCACAGTGGTCTTTAAATACCAACTTAGACATTTTGTTCACATAGTGTAAAAGACAGAGAATGGAAGTTAGGTTAAGCACTTTTACCACTTGTCAGTTGCACATGTTCTAGAGTTTGTGAAACCTTTCCATCACAGAAAGCAGAACATCTTTCCAATAACATAGTGCCTACTGGTCTTGTAAAGAGTTTTTGTGTGACAGCCTTGAAAATGAAACTATAAAGACTTACATGAACCTTTATCTCCTCTCAGAGGAACACACAAGTTCTGCTGATGCAAATGAACCCGCATCCTGGGCATCTGATTGGACTGCAGTTCAGTCATTCCAGCAGTCAGAGAGCACATGGACCGCCTTCAGCCGGGAGACTGTGGAGCAGAAGATAGTGCCTGGTGGCCAGTGGTGGACTTCTACCGAAAAGCCAAACCTTCCACTCTCTCCTCTCCATAATGTGGTAAATGTTTATGCTCTGTTATAAGAATTATGTTTTTAGATTATTCTCAAGTATTTTAAAGACTGAAAAAAGTGCAGTTTTGAAGTATGTGCTGTCAACGCCTTCATGTTGGTGTCCTAATCTGTCCTAACCTTGACCTAATGAATGCATGTTATCCCACTTATTATTACACTACTTAACAATTAAGTAAATGTAATTGATTGCAGTATGTGAGATAAAAGAGACCGTGTGATATGAGCAGGAAATCAATTACACAGTTAATCAGTCATTATACTAAAACAAATCGACCAGAAATATTCCAGAGAGCCGTTTTATACAATCACTTAATGACCCACTCATCCTGAACAAACAATAATTAATGGCTCATTTTATAATTTTAGTATCATACTAATATATCTTCAAATTCTACAATGTTGTTGTAACTTTATGAATGAGTAACTAAAACATATTTTCATCACTGTCGATGCGCTGATGATTAGTGATCCTTACTGTATGTGTATGTCTGTGTGTAGTCAAATGTGTTTCTAGAGGCCTTTCCCTCTGAGAAGTCCCCCTGTGAAGATCCTGAATACATTCCTACACTAAAGCAGTTTCTGCAAGGACCAGCTGAAAACGGCAATACAGGGGAGCACAAGTATGTTGCTTTATTTGTAGTTGGGCTGCACTAACTGGGACTTATTTATAAAGTTAGTTACTTTTATGAATTTTTAAAATATTTTTATTTAAAGACATACTTAAGGGTATTTTTAGGCCATGAGCCTATTAAATTAATGCACATTTTGGATGCCTCCCTTATTTAAAACAGCTGAATTAACTTGTCAGCGAATAAGAAAAACATCCAAAATGTGCGGTGCTGGGGAGGCTCAGGAACAGTTTTAAAACCCCTGACATATATTTGTCTTCTATTGCCACCTTGTGGTAATAGAAAATATTACTGCATTGCATCACATAAAGCACAAAGGACTGACTGTTATGCATGAAATTGTGTTTCATCCACTTGAGATGACTGATAATGTAAAAACAAATCTTTCTTTGATCATTTCACATACAATAATAGTATTTGTTTTTCTCGTTACATGCTATAAAATTCCGAGTTAATCATTTTGCTTTGGCCCAAAGGGAGCAGAGCTTACTTGATGGCCTCCAGGATCTAGACCGGATGATTGGTGTGAAATATAAGAGGGCGGAGTCTCTTTCCCGTAAAGTTCTCCTTCAGTCACTGCATTTGGAACGTCCCAGTTCTGTGAGTTTGCTGTAATGAAATAGGAAACTATCTAGTGAAAACTTCCTTGATATTAAAACCTAACTCTTTTGAGCTTTTGCTACATCAAATACTTGTAATATTATTTGAAATAGCAACATATTTATATACACTACTTTAAATAGAGCTTGGTACTGGCAAAACCAGTTAAATATATGTTTTAAATAACCATCATCCTTTTATCCCTCAGGAATGCGTGACCGTTCGTCTGAAGACCAGTGCCAGATTTTCTCCAAATCTCCCAACATCCAACCAGCAGTTAGCTGCAAATGCTAAGAGAAGACTGTCATATGACTTCAACAGAAATATTATGACTTAGTCTCTATATCTGCCGAAACATCTTTGACCTATGCTTCCTTGAAAACAGGAAATACAGGGCAGAGGAAAAATACATGCTGAAAAACTGAATAACTGAGTTTCCCTGGATTGACTTCTATTCAAGGTTTATTTAAAGTGTATTTCTTCTTTCAGTGTCTGTTCTCACTCAGTGTCTGGTAGATTCTGTTTCTCATTCAGCTGTGTATCAAGACACACAAGACCTGTTTAGCCAAATATATGTTTTTCAGTATTTCAGAATATTGGGATTAAATTAGGACAAATATACTAAAATTTCAAGTTAAAAAACCCTTTGCCAAATTGTCTAGTCCAGGTATAAGGAATGAATCTGGTTATTGGACTGATTTTGATATAACTGATATAATCAGATAAAAATAAGTCAATATGCATTTGTGTATTACTTTCAATAATTGCTATGTTAGTACTAACATTTGTTAGAATAAGATAATTTTTCTGGAACCATAGCAAACCAGTTAGTGCACGTTCTCACAGGGATGTAGATGCAAATCTAGGCCTGTCACGTCCTGATCCACGTCCCAAACTTTCCTTCCTACTGTCTCACATGATGTAAAATTACATTTTAAAAAATTAGATTTTAGGGGGGGATTAGGATTCATTTTTGCTCCCCGCAAGTTCTCCTTTGCCTGAAAACTGTCAAAGCACATTTCCACAAAATGTATTTTCATACACCACCTCACAGAGAAATCCATTTTCTTGTTTCCATGTCTTTTTCCCCTGTGCTTGAAGTACTAAATATAACACTGTAGTGTACCATTTTTAACCTCTGATGAATAGAGACCATATTTTCAGAAGTGTTTTAAAATGAATGTTAACATTTTAAATTGAACCTGCAAGCTTGTTTGTTGATTGATGTAATTAAAACATCTTTGAAGGACTGAATGAAGTGGATAACTGAGAGATCAACCATTTAATGTTTCATAACTGAGCAGATGTGCTAAACGCCTATGACTTATGAACACAAAATATCTTTAGGCACATTTCAGTTATGTGCACTAGGGGCATTTCCTCTGAGGAGGCAAGGGAGGCAGTGCCTTCTCAAAATACTGGATGAGAAAAAAAATTATTACAAAAATAAAAATGCCAATATTATAAAATGTAACATTAAAAAGTGTCTGTCCAACAGCGACACCAGCAGGTAATATTACAGCAGGAGTCCGAGACTCTCTCGCCTCCCCTGAGCCCACTGAGTTTTAACAGACCCCCTAAAGCAGGGGTGTCAAACTCAATTCCTGGAGGGCCGGAGCCCTGCAAAGTTTAGATTCAACCCTAATTAAATACACCCGGTCTAAGTAATCAAATCCTTAAGGCTAATTTGATAACTACATGGTATGTGTGTTGGAGCAAAACTCTGCAGGGCTTCGGCCCTCCAGGAATTGAGTTTGACAGCCCTGACCTAACAACCCCATCTCATGAAAATGCGTAAAATAGTACACCAAATAAAAACGAAAGCTTGTGGTACTGATACGCAAAAATGGACTTTGGATTGTATATGCTACGCGATGGGTAGGATTAGGGTTGTGGGGTAGATGCATATCATATGTACACGAAAACTGCGTATCATATGCACGCCAACAAATTTCGTATCATATGCACAGGAAAACTGTATTATATGCACGCCAAAGTCCATTTTTGCGTATCAATACCATGAGTTTTTGTTTTTATTTGGCGTACTATTTATACGCATTTTCATGAGACCGGGCTCGCCCTAAAGCATGCTGCAACTTTGGTGGGGGGTAATTGAGAATAAATGGGGGAAAGTCACATGAGAGGATGCAATGCCTCCATTGGATATGACTGGTTATGTTCGGCTGTGATTGGTTCATGCGATAAATCCCACCTCTTGTGTTTGTGCGCATTCCCTAATTAGTCTGAATGAACAATATAATGGCGTTAATGGGAAGACTAATTAAAAAAGTAAGTTAACAACTCACACGCTTAGATATAACCACTTTGTTAAGTCAAAATAAGACTTAAAATGGCCTGAAATCATGATCTGTAGGAGTTTTTAGTGAGTAATCAGCTTGGTGAAATCTAAAGGGGTCATATGATGCTTTTTTTAAAGATCATTATTTTGTGTATTTGATTTGGGCACATTATGCAAATATTTCCACATAGTGAGGTAGATATGTGGGGGCGTGTTAGAACGAGCCGTTTTAGGGGGGCGTGGTTATTTGAGACTTTAGTCTTTGCAACTTTACAGTCTTAACTTTGATAAAGAATATCTCTTTGGTTTTGAGACTTTAGTCTTTGCAACTTCAGGGATCTTATCTATGCACAATCAGCTTGTAACACTCCAAAGAGAAAGGAAAACTTGAAATCGCATCATATGACCCCTTTAAAGTAAATCTTCATGTCTGTGACCAATATTCACTGAGATTTGATGACTGATGATCAGAAAAAAAAAATCTTAAATAGTTCAAAGTTAACTATTAAAAAGAATAGCTGAACATAAGTTCACAAATAAAATATATTGTATGAATTGTTACTGCTATGAGTTATTATTTTGGAATATATGTAAAATGCTTAAAAACACTAACACTTGATGAGATTCATTGGCTTTAATAAATAGAATATTGATTACATTGTTAATGTAAAAATATAAAATAGAATTGTTGTTTTATTCCTGATAATGTAAGTAATGTTTATTTAACCAAGAAAATGTGACTGGGACATGAATTTACATTTGATTAAAAGAAAAAAACACTGTACACCACTGAAGTGCACATATCTAATAGGCTAGATAGTTTTAATATTGCATAATAAAAGCACATACGCTTTATTTAGTTCCAGTTATGCCAAACAATTGAGGACATTAAGAGGAAACTTTGGCAATGAATTGGTTAACTTTGCCTAATCTTAGTGACTTGGCTGCTTGTTTATCAAGATAACAGTTCACTGTCTCCAGCTGTTCCCACTGCTGTCCTCACACACCCTCATCATGAGTGTGTATGGCAGTGAGGACTGTTTACTTAGAGTGGACAATATGAAGAGAAAAGGAATAAACTGTTTTGACAAGAGACTGCAGCTATTTCTATCCCCTCAGCGACATGTGATTCTCTCCCTCACTTCATCTTCACAACAGACTCCATCACGAGTTCTGTGTTATTTTGTATTTCACCAGAAAATACAAACTAAGTGAGGGAATGAGGGTAATTTGGGACACAATCTAGCCTATTTTGACAAGTTGGGTCATCATGCGATTTACATTTTTTATTTATTGGTCTGAACTAAGTGTAGTCGTGACTGCAAAAAAGTGCCCCATATTACTGTAATATATATGCAAATGAACCCAAACCACTGCATCAGTACATACAGTATGGCACATGAATAAGCATGTACAGCTTAAGTGTAAAACTAGTGGAGTAGAAACAAAGTATTCAGAAAAAAATGTCAAAACAGAAATAATGTCAGAATTTTGAGTTCGAATTCTGATTTCTCAGATTTGCGAATCTCGCAATTCTGACGTTTTCTTTGAATTGAGAAAAACAAAGACACAACTATCTATTATTTATTTATTTCCTTCGCAAAATCTGGATTCCATGCAACATGGTGGAGCCCATGAAGGGGCGACAGTAACAAAACAGCTTTATCTAAAGACTCAAGTCTTCATCTCATGTGAGTGTACATCATTTAAAGGTCACACATTTTACGCCTTTCTGGAGTTCTATTTTAAGACTTGATGTCCTTAAGAATATATATTTGCGGTATAAGTACCAAAAACCATCTAAACATATTTTTACAGCTCCTTTCTCAGGAGCTCTGCTGAGAACACGTTGATTTTGGCCTGTCTAATTAATATTCATGAGCCTCTCTTCTGATTGGCCTGTTGTTTTCTGAGTGAGGCATGGCCAGGCCAACCACAGGTAACTAGGGTCAGCCGACGTCACAGCGCTAGCTGGAGGCAGCAAAACAAAGGAGAGGATGCTCACTGCAGAGCCAAATGGGAGGAGCTGGAGCTCTAGCTCCCCCTCGCTGGATGTAATGGGTGGAGTTAGACACCCAACCACTCCCTAACCCTACCCCTTACCCTATCGCTAAACATAACTCCACCCATTAGTTCACACAGAGGTGGAGCTGGACATCCAGAGAGGGGGAGCTGGAGGGCATTTGGCTCTGCAGTGACCAGTACTTGGTCGGTTTAGGGAAATACCGGGAAATACCCGTAAATGGCGCATCATGCACGTCAGGTTATCTTATAATCGATGTAATACAGCCTCAAATTAGAAATTTGATCGCATATCTGCTACCACTACCAGAAAAAAAAAAACAACGACAGCTTTGGTTAAACACGATAAAACGAGCAGACTGGACAGAAACAATCGTCAAAAATGCTCGCATTTGCAGCGCACACTTCTTATCAGAAAAGGTTCAATAAAGTATTGTCTTTTGTTGTTATGGGCGCATCTACAGATTTGTGTAAAACAACAAACTGACGATTTATATATAATTATTTGTAATTGTATATACAGTACATTGTTGTGATTAATTGTGGCTGGAACAATAATGTAGCTGTAAAAATAGTTGCCTGCTGAAATTGAAATGTATATACATCTTCATCATGACTAGACATCATTTACTATACACGTTAGATGTGATCCACCTCACAGTAACAATCCTGTCAGATCGTCCATCCTTTGAGTGAGAGTGTAACGTTACAGGTCGGCCGATCTGGTTTCGTGGTTAAAGTTAA
>NW_015505498.1:764104-777935 GCF_001515645.1 Sinocyclocheilus grahami
CGGCTGGAGTTAAAAATCATCAAATGTGTTCTACTGAAGAAACAAAGTCACCTACATCTTGGATGCCCTGGGGGTAAGCAGATAAACATACATTTTCATTTTTGGATGAACTATCCCTTTAAATAGCCCCTAGACCTCAGTTATGTGAGCTCTCGATAGTAATCGCACTATAGGTATAATGCATTTCTCAGTTAAGTGTAAATGAAAGCGCTCATATGAGGAACGAAAAAGTTGTGCTGCACCTTACAAACCCCACACACAACTCACATTATCACCCATGTGACTGTGTAACTTTACTCAGGTTATTTCCTGGCCACCGTGGCCAACTTCTGTCAGAGGGTGGAGTTCAATGAGTCGAACATACATCCTGAAAAAAGCCATTGTTTTTGACAATATGGGACCTTTAATGATATATCCCCAAAAACACTATTATTTCATGTAAGTGCATCTTTTAAGGACAGGGTAGGCCTACACCTTTAAGACTGTGGCACATACACTGAGAGCTCTCGATAGTAATCGCACTATAGGTATAATGCATTTCTCAGTTAAGTGTAAATGAAAGCGCTCATATGAGGAACGAAAACGTTGTGCTGCACCTTACAAACCCCACACACAACTCATATTATCACCCATGTGACTGTGTAACTTTACTCAGGTTATTTCCTGGCCACCGTGGCCAACTTCTGTCAGAGGGTGGAGTTCAATGAGTCGAACATACATCACTGCAGCAAATTAAGAATCGCTGTCATCGGGTTCCTCACAAATCCCATCATGTCCACGGCGTTCAGGTCCTGCTTTGTGCTCATCGGCTTCATATTGGCGTACATTACTTATTTGCTACTGGGAGCGCTTGTTTTCTCTGCCATCGAGCGGCCCGTCGAAGAGACCCTGAAATCAGACCTGAACTCACTGAAAGCCGAGTTACTCAACCTGAGCTGCATCAATGCCACGGCTCTCGAAACTTTCTTGGAAAAAGTTTTGCAAGCGAATAAATACGGCGTGTCGGTCCTTGAAAATGCCACAGCCCGTACAAACTGGGATTTGGCGTCTTCTCTGTTCTTCGCAAACACGATGGTCACGACAGTGGGTGAGTTTCACAGGAACAAAGTTGAACGGATGTCGCGCGATGTTTGTTTGATGCAGTTCTAACATTAGTAGTCCATTTTATCTGAAGCGAGTGTAGAATACTACAGTTAGTTCATCTCAGAGAACATTACAAACATTACAAGTGCTGCAAAACAAAGTTCGCCAGAACTGAACAAACTACTGTAAGCAAGTGTAAAGAGTGGAGCTTTTATTTCTGTTGCAGTGCCTTTAAATTGTACTAATTCACTAAATAAATGCATATAATTTTTTCTATAAAAGAATGTAGCTATAGGATGTTAAAGGGGTCATATGATGCGATTTCAAGTTTTCCTTTCTCTTTGGAGTGTTACAAGCTCTTGGTGCGTAAAGAAGATCTGTAAAGTTGCAAAGACTAAAGTCTCAAATAACCACGCCTACCTAAAACGGCTCGTTCTAACACGCCCCCACATGTCTACGTCACTATGTGGGAAGATTTGCACAACGCCGTCCAAATGTTCACGCAAAGAAAGAAGGCGTAACTTTTATTCTCGCTGTAGTATTGTTGCTGCCACCATGTCGTGAAGACGCTGTGTGCTGCGTTAGTGCTTGTTTGTCATTTCTGATCACAAATGCAGACATGGTTTTGTTTACGCGTCGCGATGCAACGTAACACGTAAAAAAGACAGTATAAGTCATTATAATCCGTAATTAACAAATGCCTTGTTTATAATGGGTTTTCATGTTTTTTGTCTTGTCGCTCCGGGAGACGGCATCACAGTATGGTGAGGGGCGTAACATTTCCGTCACACGCTTGAGGTATTCGGCCAATCACAGCGCACTGGATAGCTGGCCAATCAGAGCACACCTCGCTTTTCAGACCGATGAGCTTTGTAAAAATGTACACGTTTCATAAAGGCGGGGCATAGAGGAGAAACAATAATGTACAGTATGTGGAAAATAATGTTTTTTTTTTTTTACCTTAAACCACAAACACATTTCATTACACCAAATACACAAAATAATGTTATTTTTAGCAGCATCATATGACCCCTTTAAACAATATTGGTATTCTTCCAAATGTTTTGATTCATCTTCGTGTTGGACTTTTTCCTACAAGATGCATATTTTCACGAAAAAAAGACTGTATATTGAAAACTAGACTGTTCATTAAAATAAAATGGATTAATAACCTAATTTCTGACAGCACAACAAAACCTTAGTTCAGGGATTCTCAAAGCTATTTGTCAGCTGAACTCCTTTGACCTATAATATTTACTTAAAGATTTTTTTTTAAGTTAGTATTTCAATAAATTGAATGAATTGTTCTTGGC
Source organism: Sinocyclocheilus grahami (assembly GCF_001515645.1). NCBI lineage: Eukaryota > Metazoa > Chordata > Actinopteri > Cypriniformes > Cyprinidae > Sinocyclocheilus > Sinocyclocheilus grahami. The sequence continues at coordinate 766,501 of NW_015505498.1, forward strand.
TCTCCAATGTTAGTTGTCACATTGTTATGCAGATCAAATATCGAATCTTCTTCAATCATGTTAGTTGTGAAAATTTATCAAATTCACCCCTTTAATTATGTTAAAAAATGTGCATCTTTACAGAAATCACCTGTAAATGATAAAAGTGGAGTATGGTTTCAAATGAGAAGTAATTCAGTATTTTTTGTTTCCCATAACAAAGGAGCACTGGAACCAAGTCCAGTGTTGAATGAATGTAGTGCTTCGTACTTAACAAAACTAATTTCCATTTATCAACTTGATCAATGTGATAAATATTTATGGAATTGAAGTTAGTATTTCAATAAATTGAATGAATTGTTCTTGGCTCTCCAATGTTAGTTGTCACATTGTTATGCAGATCAAATATCGAATCTTCTTCAATCATGTTAGTTGTGAAAATATATCAAATTCACCCCTTTAATTATGTTAAAAAATGTGCATCTTTACAGAAATCACCTGTAAATGATAAAAGTGGAGTATGGTTTCAAATGAGAAGTAATTCAGTATTTTTTGTTTCCCATAACAAAGGAGCACTGGAACCAAGTCCAGTGTTGAATGAATGTAGTGCTTCGTACTTAACAAAACTAATTTCCATTTATCAACTTGATCAATGTGATAAATATTTATGGAATTGATATATTGCATACAAATAGCAGGAACTTTGTCCAAAAAAAAAAAGCCAACTCCTAGTTATCCTATAGTATATAATATCCAGTAGTTGTAGATTTTGTTTTAAATATTACTGATTTAATGACATATTTAAGGTCAGCTCTGTTTAGATCAATGCACATGATTAGTCTGGGAATGGAAATTAAGCTATAGTGTAGTATTTGGAGTGCAGTGTGTACATGGCTTAAATACTTTTCATGTACTTGTGATGTGTTTAATTAGAATAACTACCATATGTTTTAAATCCATTTTAATTGTAGCCGTCATCTGCACCTAGCAGTAGTTTGAACAAAGACCTCTTAATTATATTGTAAGGTTATAAATTACTTTCTTTTTGAGAAATACGTTTGTCCTTGTCATAGATGGAGAAAGAAATTTTTTTTTTGCGTACAATGCAAATGTGTACCGTAACATTCAAATTGTAGTGTGCATGAGTGACCGCAGTTCCATGTTTAGTGTATGCACATTATCCTTAAAAGTGATGTTAAGGTTATTTGATGAAATGTTTGTTTTTGTCAAACCCACATATGACTCTTTGTCACTCTTCTAAGTTTAGGCATAGTGCAAGCTTTGTTTGCTTTAACTGGACTTCTCAGTTTAGGTCCTGCAAACAGTATCATGGGAAATCAATCCTTTGACCTGTGTGTCTGTATAAAGCTTTCCTTTCATTGAGCATGTTAACCTGTGTAGCTGAACCCTTCTTTGTATTAGATTACACTAAAAGCTTTATGCCCTCAAGAAATCATGTGCATTGTATAATTAGCAATTAAGATGAAGGGTTATTTCACCCAAAAATAAAGATTCTGTCGTCATTTACTCACCCTCATGTCGTACCAAATCTGTACGACACACAAAAGATATTTAGAAAAATGTCTCCGTTTTGTTTTTCAATCCATACACTGAAAGTCAGTTGGGTCCAAAGATGTTTTACATTAAGAGATTAAATTTTCGAAAGTTTTAAATATGGATATTTTTCTTACACGAATGCATCGCTTCGCTTCAGAAGGCCTTCATTAACCCCCCGAGTGGGGAGCACTTTTATGATGGATGGATGCACTTTTTTGGGCTTCAATATCACGACCCCCATTCACTGCCATTATAAGAAGAGCGTTTTTAAATAACTCCGATTGCATTCGTCCAGTGTTGGGGAGAGTTACTTTTAAAAGTAATGAATTGCAATATTGCGTTACTTCCTAAAAAAGTAACTAATTACGGTACTTGGTTACTTTTTATTGAAAGTAATGCGTTACGTTACTTTTGCGTTACTTTTTAAATCTGGGCTGGGTTTGCTTTTAATATAAAAAGTTCTATTTTTGGCAAATATAAAAGCCCTTTCACACCAAAAGCCTCGGGCTGAAGGAAATGTAAATTCTCGTCAGCATGACCTGTACAGTAATTTCCATCTCTTAAGAGGATTAGAGCTGAAGTTATGAAGGTCTTTTATGACCTTAACAGTCATGGAGTGCCCACTTTTTACTGTTATGTAATTCATAGTTTTATGAAGTCATGGACTGTTGTATAAAAATATGAAATGTCTACAAAGCAGCAGCCAAATATATTTTTTTAATGCAGTTTTAGGTGTTGATGTCAGAATCCCATGTAATAATGTTTCACATTCGATGGTAAAATCTATATATATATATACATGCATATACAGATTTTTCTATATATATATCGTATTACAATTTTTTTTTTTCTGTTCTTCAACGCTCTGAAATATTTCCGCTTGTAATTTTACCTGAAATTGTTGTCTGAATTGTTTGGTTACATGAGTTCTCATTCTTTTCTCTTACAGTCTACCTGTTTGTGGGATTGATGATCATGTTCCTGGTCCTTCGTACTTTCCACAAGCTTGCAGATGTGCACGGCTGGACTGCTTTCTTCCAGCTGCCGAGCTACGAGGAGGACGATGAGGATAAAGAACCAATAATAGAACAAGAGCCTGACGATGAATCACCTGAGGCTGAGAAGGCCTCAATTAAGCCTCTGGATCCCAACTGTCAAGTGTCCTACAACTCCATCAATAGATAAAACACCAGATCTCTCCACATTCAGATAAGGTCACTTATTTTCACAGTGTCCTGCACTTGTAAATCGTCTGGACATGTAACACCAACACGTTGCAATTTATCACCCCAAGGTCAAGACAATCGAGTATGAATATGTGCAATACAATACGCCTCACTGTTGGACAGAACCACGCTTCTGATGCTTTGAAGGAACGAAGCATCTGAGCAGAACATTTTCATGAACCAAATTATATTTGGGGGGGGGTTCTGTTTGGAGTTGCCAAATCTGATCTTCAAGACTATAGGGATGTTGACATTGCTTTAGGAAGTGGAAAACTTGCTCATTGTGTCCTAAGTGTGAATCTTCTTTAGTGTTGTTTTGTGTAGGATTCCTAACTGATGATGCTTTTCAGATTATTAAATGACTGTTTTTTTGTTGTTGTTGCATGGACCAAGACTCCTCTGGATCATAGAAAAAGGAAGAGAATGCTGCTGCTTGCCACCCGTTCAATACTCTGTTATTCAATGAGTTTGAAATGAATTGTTTTCATAGCTAGTTAATGGTGGTTCTCGATGTCCAGTCATGTGGAGAACTTCAGATGCACTTTATAATTGGCTTTTTATTTAGGTTTGTGCAACCATTGGACAGCCAGTGATTATACTGGACACAATCTCTTTGTCTTTATTGTAGTACTTTATATTCTTTGTATCATTGCGATTGTATATTCAATGTTGGATGGTAGGGAACAAAAAGTTCTCTGATGTTCACAGTCAGAAGAACAAAATGTGTTTTAAGAAATGCATGCACAGAAAAATAAAATAAAATTTGTTTTGGTAATTTTGTGGCTTGATGCATTTGCATGGGCAGGTGTGATGAAATATAAGTCTGTGTAGCTGTGGAGTTAAAGGAAGTTTATATTTTACACACCCTGTTTTATCGCTCTCTTTAAATAGGTTTTAAAAAAAGCTGTAATAAACGTGTCAGTATATAGATAAGTTGAAATAACCTACCACTCAATCAAAATAATCCTTCTCTTCTATAAGCGGAATAAAGTTCCCTTTTGAACGGTCTCCCCGTTGCATCACTGACACTTATGGGAAAACTCTGGTTAGTATATATATATATATACAATATTCCGATATTAACACAATTTAGACAATACTCTAATTAAGAATCTACCATGTAAACAGATAGTTTTGATTACTTTAATCCAGCTAAAGTCATACTCGAAGTAAACGCAAATCGAATTAAGACATGGAGTATTTCTATTTTAGTCGCATTATTGAAGTCCAGTATAGACATGTACACACCTTAATCACACTATTAACATCGTGTAGGACTTTTTGCCACATTTTGTGGCGGGATACACACAAGGCAGTGGTCAACCGTTTGACGGCAAACAAAAGAGCATGGCTTCAAGAAAGGCGGCACATTTTTATCCATCGTCGACTGTTTACACATATAGAATGACATATAAATAACTGCACTTGAAGCTTTCGTAAAATTAAAAATGAAACACCCAAAACTGTATAGTACCGAAGACGAACTGTATGTTGATACGTGAAATTCTGGAGGGAACGTCGGATGGCGTCGCGTGGCCGTGCCATTAATCGATCTATGTACTAAAACATGTAAAACGGGAACATGAAAGGAATATTCTAAAAGCAACTCATGGAAACACCTTAATCATAATATTGTCTTATTCAGAATAAGGTAAATATTTAGATTACTGATGTCCATGTAAACATTCTCTCTGATACTGAAGCCTGATTTGATCATGTTCGTGTAGCTGCACAAACCAATGGCACTTCAACCTGCCAAAAGGGGTGGAGCCGACTGCTATACAAGTCACCAAATCACCTAGGCAGTCTCAGGTCATGCTCCCTTCACAGGTTGGCTCGATGCCTCCTTTTATGGGCATAGGTGAACTCCTCTCGTTGAGAGCAGTTCATGTGCCAGGCAAACATGCTGTCCGGGGGCAATGTAGCTCCAGGAGAATGGAGACTACTTCCCCCAAACGGTTCAAACAATCTAGTCTGTCTCCAGGAGGGAAGAGGTGGATTTCTTCGCCTCGGAAGACAATTTTTACTAACTTTTATCGCCCGTCATCAGATGGGTCAGGGAAGTCAGATCCTGGTGGCCCCACTCTGGAGGAATCAGATATGGTTCCTCGAGTTGATTCAGCTGCTATCGGCAGCCCCCTGGCCGATACAACTGAGGAAGGGAATTCTCTCGCAAACGAGGGGCATGATTTGGCATCCCCAGCCAGAGCTGTGGAGCCTTTATGTTTGGCCCCTTGCAGTCTTTACAGTTCCACACGAGTGTGACATTGACATGACAGTGTGACCATTTTGGAGGTTAGAGTCCCGTCTACAAGACGCCTCTATGCCCTTAAATGGTCAGACTTCTCTGACTGGTGTGCAGCACGGAATGAGGACCCGTCCTCTTGTGACGCATCCCTTTTTACAAGAGCTACTGGACAAGGGGCGCTCAAAGTATATGTGGCAGCCATCGCGACGAATCACTCTCCCGTGGCTGGCCAGTCAACTGGCAGAAACTACCTTGTCGTTAAGTTTCTGAGGGGAGCTCAGAGACTGAATCCGCCTCGTCCTCATACTGTGCTGACTTGGGACTTATCTGTAGTCCTCCTTCGAGCCACTCCAGTCGGGCGACTTGCGGCCCGTTGCTTAAGGCTGCCCTCTCCACTGCGTTCATTGCAGAAGTTATCACCCTTCTAGCTCTTCCCAATTCAGAGGATGAGAAGGGTCCTAAACCACTCTGCCCGGTTCGGGCCCATAGAGTGTATGTTGATTTCTATTGGTGATATCTGTGTGGCTGACAGCTGGTCATCGCCATCTACCTTCACCAGGTATTATACCTTGAACGATTTTGTCGATGTCGATGACTGTCGCTTCAGTCGAAAGATTCTGACGAAATGGCACTCTTTTGGCAGGTTGAAGCGCTATTGGTTCGTGCAGCTACACAAACCTGATCAAGGTTTGATCAAGGGGAGCTCAGAGACTGAATCCGCCTCGTCCTCATACTGTGCTGACTTGGGACTTATCTGTAGTCCTCCTTCGAGCCACTCCAGTCGGGCGACTTGCGGCCCGTTGCTTAAGGCTGCCCTCTCCACTGCGTTCATTGCAGAAGTTATCACCCTTCTAGCTCTTCCCAATTCAGAGGATGAGAAGGGTCCTAAACCACTCTGCCCGGTTCGGGCCCATAGAGTGTATGTTGATTTCTATTGGTGATATCTGTGTGGCTGACAGCTGGTCATCGCCATCTACCTTCACCAGGTATTATACCTTGAACGATTTTGTCGATGTCGATGACTGTCGCTTCAGTCGAAAGATTCTGACGAAATGGCACTCTTTTGGCAGGTTGAAGCGCTATTGGTTCGTGCAGCTACACAAACCTGATCAAATCAGGCTTCAGTATTGGAGTAAACAGGAGTTTCACCATAAGTGTCAGCAACGCAACGCTCGTTCCCTTATCTCAGGGAACCAAGGTTACATTAGTAACTAGAGCGTTTCCTGTCACCCATGTTGTTTTTGTACATTTTAGGACTAGTTTTAGTGATACTAATAGTGAGATATGAAATAAATGTTGTAATTTTTTTTCTATGACAATTCAAATGAAGTATTTTTTATACTCTTTAAAGTCTGCCTGAACCGGAAGTTGCTGCCGACTTTATTTCAGTGTAGTGACGTATTTCCAGCTGAAACGGAATATTGAATAGAGGGCATGGTTTTATTTTTGCACTCCTCCTCTCTGTCTCTCACTCATAACAATCTTAACGGTTGGAGGGGTGTGCTTAAGGATATTCTGCCCAAGCCATCATCAAAGAAGGAATGCCATTCCAGAGCAGAAGTAAATGTTCAGATTTTGATTAAAGATTACCAAGACAAACTATTTTTTTCAGCAGATTAACTTGCACAGATTAATTGTTCACATCAAGACTAGCAATGTGCGCTAGTAAGGTAAATAAAGTAAATTTTGATTTCATGCAGACTTTAAAGGCTTCTCCTTTCCTTGTAAGCATTTTATAGCTTGAAAATGGTACGTCTTGCAGTGTTTTCCCCAGACTTACATTTTATGTGTGGTGGCATTTTCCCCTGGGGAAATGGGAAAAAATATATATACACACACACATATATATATATATATATATATATATATATATATATATATATGCGCACACACAGATTCACATTTACACAACTCTGCGTTAAAACATCGGTCGATTTTCACGTTGGCCTGAACGAAAAAAATAACATTTATAACATTTCTTATCCCTTTCATACATGTTATTTCCATTTACATATTAGATATTAAATTAGAAAGTCATCTGCATGGCATTCTGTCCAAACAGCAATTTGACATGTTCTAGTACAGGAACTTTATGTTTCTTAAATATAATTCCTCATTTGGCCACTTGATGTCACCAAGTACCACTTTATTTAAACTATAACACTAGAATACAAAGAGTGATTAATATTCACATTATAATTTCATACTGACATAGTAAATATTTTGCATAGGCATCTACATGTTCATCTGCTGAAACAGCATCAGTATATTCATAATGCTCAAGTAACATTTACTGCACATTATAATATCTTTAAACCAAAACTATACACAATCTCATATTTTAATGACCTTTGTCTATGAAAAGGACACTCCTAATGGTAACCTGCAAACTATGTAAGGATCCATATTAAATTTAAGGATTTGACTCAATGTTAAGTGCATATTTTAAAGAAGCCTGGTCGCGGTGGAACTTATCCATGGAGATGTCCAACACGGACTGCAGCTGACTCTCCGACTCAGATGCTCCTATCTCGTCCTCCCTGTGGAGTTTGCGCTTCTGTCCCTTGGCCACCATTCCTCACACTGCAAAACAACAGCGAGTTTGAGTTTAAGACTGCTCTTATGAGGAAATGTTTTGGTACATCCAATGCAAAACACACTTCACACAGTAGGTCAAGAATGGTGTAAAATGATTAAAAAGGCCATCTTACCACACTTTTTGCTAAAGCTTTACAGACCAATTATTTTTGATATATTTCAAATAAAATACGAAATCAACTACTGAAATTAATTTTTTTAAATAATGTACTAGTGACTTAATAATAGAATACCCGAGGACAAAGCAAAAATCCAGTCAAAGACATCAATGACTTTTATACAGGCATATATAAACATTTAATTTTCCATATTTTGATAGAATGTCACAACAGAAATACTATGAACGCAAATCAAATGATTGCTCTCATTTAACCTAAAGGTTTTAAAGGGGTCATATGATGCGATTTCAAGTTTTCCTTTCTCTTTGGAGTGTTACAAGCTGATTGTGAATAGATAAGATCCCTGAAGTTGCAAAGACTAAAGTCTCAAAACCAAAGAAATATTCTTTATCAAAGTTAAGACTCTGCCACGCCCCCCTAAAACGGCTCGTTCTAACACGCCCCCACATATCTACCTCACTATGTGGAAATATTTGCATAATGCCGCCCAAATGTGCACGCAAAGAAAGAAGGCGTGCTTTCAGTAACCTGTCTTTACATTTATTTTGAAAGCTGAAGCGATTATGGTAAGGGGCGTTACATTTCCGACGAGTGCTTGCGGTGTTCGGCCAATCACAATGCACTGGGTCAGCTGGCCAATCAGAGCAGACTGCGCTTGTCGGAAGGAGAGACTTTGTAGAAAACAAAGCGTTTGAGAGAGGCGGGGCATAGAGGACCTACAATAATGTACAGTATTTGAAAAATAATGTGTTTTTTGAACATTAAAGCATGTCAACATATTCTGTTACACCAAATAATGATCTTTAAAAAAGCATCATATGACCCCTTTAATGAACAGTTTAGATGTCTGAAACTCCTTGAATGAAGTACAATACAGAACAATAAATATCAAATGATAAAGAATTATAATACAATAAATGAAAAAAGCACCCCAAGGATCTAATTTTAGCTTTTGACTTTTAAAGATGTTTTTACTACACACCCCTAAAAACACGAACGTGTCCACAAATCCCTTATTAATAAAGAGACACAAAACACGATATTTAAAAAATTAATAAGATATTCAGCATTACGAATCAATTTTCTCAAAACTGTTCGACTGACTAAATCTCATATGTTGATATTCAGATCAAATGACAACATTGAGAAGAGGAAAGCCATTCATTAAATGAGTTGGGATCAGATTTTGAGAAAAAATTGTAGGTGTGTAGGACGGATGTATCAGGTTTAATATTTGGAAACCTTAATTCGTGTCTATTTCGAAGACGACATGGGCCTGTATGTATTGCGACAACTACCGATTTTAATACGTATTTTTTATATAAAGTCATGAATTAGTATTAAACTAGGCATATTTACTATATAAGCATTCTAGAACAGCAACTGACTACCAAAATATCATTATAAATCGACACAAAATCACGTAAGCTAGTCAATGTATCAGTGCGCTAGCCTAGCATGTTAACTACCCACTATTACTTTCTGGATGACTTGTTTTACTCACCTGTAAAGTATGTAACTCTTGTAGGTTTATGTATTCATTCGGCCTCTATAAATAACATAAGCGTCGGCGACTGGAAGTGTTTGCTGGAATTTTTTGTCCCGCCAGTGATTCAAGCAGTTCTGACGTCACGCGCGAAATGAACGCCGGGTATTGTAGTTGCATAAGTACCTACTAGTTCTTGTATCTAAAAAGGATAGTTACAACATAGGTTTTACACCACATAATATACTACCGACGTAAACGAGAAACAAGAACGTTGTAAACTAACATCTTTATTTAAAAACAGAAAATAAAATGATTACATTATTAGGCAAATTACATTGTTTTTCATTCAATGATTCTTAAGGCAAAACAAACAGCGAGGAGTTCTACAATCCAACAATCCCTTTTTTTCAATAAGAACAAACTTTCTAAGATTAACTATAGATACATTTATTGCTGGTCAGTTTATGTGTTTATAAAAAAAAAAAAAACAATAAAAGCATTTTATAGGAGCAATTCGTAACTTAAAAAAAGTTTCTCTGTTATTTGACACATTTGGTTGCAAAATTGATCATGGCTGATTGGGAGTAAAGCACTTCTACAATGGCGTGAGTAACAAAAAATAAAGATGCTGCAAAAATAAAGTCATTTTGGCCAGTACTAAATAAACCAACAATTACTAAGTGCCTCGGAGTACATTAACTATATTCTCCACAAACTCCAACCGTCTTTCCATCCCATTCAGAAGTGCAAAGGCACTTGACAAAGAAATGGCCCAGGTCATATTTGGAGATGACTCTTCCTTTTAACATGTTCTCAGTCACAGTGTATTTTTCCGTCAGAGGTTTGTCACCTAAAAAGACAACGATGACATATTTTCTTAAACATAAAAAAAAATGAATCAAAACAGACTTAAATATAATTAAATGAAAATTTTAGGGATGCAGATCTTTTAGTACTCATTACCAGCAATATGCGGAGGCATGACAGCTACATAGTCCAATCCTGACTGTTTCAGGACCGTGTACATTCGGTCATGATCTGCAGTGACCGGCACCAGGCGAGGAGGAACTTTGGCAAGATCCCACAGGAGGAACGCTGTGCAAAGTAAAAGAGAGAGAGACATACAGCAGTTTCTTCATATTTCAGTATGCACTTGCACACTAATGAAGTCGAAATACGGCTCAGACATCGATACCTGACATGCATGCAATAACTTTGCGGATTCCGCGGGCTTTCATGACCTCCAGAATGTTCCGGGTTCCCTCAGACATCATCGTTGTAGGACCAGCAGACAAAATTTCAGAGAACAAGTAAATAAAGTGCACTTAGTTCACTGGGAGATGAATAATATTTGGGTAAAATTATTAATAACTCCAAGCCCTTTTACTTCCAACCACTTATTTCAACCGTTCCCTCCAAGCATCATATTTCATGATGCAATCAAATCCCAAAGGGATTTTTACTCTGAATTACGCCACAATACGTAAGTAAAACAGGTTTTTCATGCTGATTTTATTTAGAATTTTGAGTAAAACTAAATTCATGTCTAGTAAGAATGATGCATATATGACCAAGAACGCTTAGAGTTTAAAGGGGTCATATGACATTGCTAAAAAGAACGTTATGTTGTGTATTTGGTGTAATGCAATGTGTTTATGTGGTTTAAGGTTAAAAAAACACATTATTTTCCACATACTGTACATTATTGTTTCTCCTCTATGCCCCGCCTTTCTGAAACGCATTGATTTTTACAAAGCTCATCGGTCTGAAAAGCGAGGTGTGCTGTGATTGGCCAGCTGTCCAGTGCGTTGTGATTGGCCGAATACCTCAAGCGTGTGACGGAAATGTTACGCCCCTTACCATACTGTGATGCCGTGTCCCGGAGTGACGAGACAAAAACATTAAAACACATTATAAACGAAGCATTTGTTGCATCCAGTGGGGACATAATTACAGATTATAATGACTTATACTGTCTTTTTACGCACTGCGTATCGCGCCGCTTAAACATAAAATCATGTCTGCATTTGTGATCGGAGAAATGACACACAACAAGTGCTAAAACAGTCCTCCATCAAATGCGCTCACGGCTGCACACATCTGAATATTTGGGTTAAACTGTTCTGGAAGATTTCTAGTTGTGTCCTCTTTTGGAAGAACAAACAAAGTAGTTTCGCTTTCACAACGAAACACAGCATCACACACGGCGGGCTTGAGTG
>NW_015505498.1:778411-781572 GCF_001515645.1 Sinocyclocheilus grahami
CTCTGCAGGATCAGGAAACAGTCCTCCATCAAATGCGCTCACGGCTGCACACATCTGAATATTTGGGTTAAACTGTTCTGGAAGATTTCTAGTTGTGTCCTCTTTTGGAAGAACAAACAAAGTAGTTTCGCTTTCACAACGAAACACAGCATCACACACGGCGGGCTTGAGTGTGCGGCGCCCGGTGGGCTTGAGAACGGCGCGGCCGGCGGATTCGACGAAGGAGCAGCCGGCGGGCTTGCGGCAACCACATGTGACGACCCCGGGCTGGACTCCGCTTCGTCCATGGTGAAAGCCAATCTGGCGATCCACAGCGCAAAGTTTATGCATTTCCTCAGCGACCAGCACGGATCAGCTCTAGGCATGACGAAGCGGATATCGTCCTCTTTTGGAAGACCAAACAAAGTAGTTTCGCTTTCACAACGAAGCACACACCGTCTTTACAACATGGTGGCAGCAACAATACTACAGCGAGAATAAAAGTTACACCTTCTTTCTTTGCGTGAACATTTGGGCGGCGTTATGCAAATCTTCCCACACAGTGACATAGACATGTGGGGGCGTGTTTAAAAGAGACGTTTTAGGAGGTCGTGGACAAGTCTTAACTTTTATAAAGAATATCTCTTTGGGTTTGAGACTTTAGTCTTTGCAACTTTAGGGATCTTATCTATGCACGAACAGCTTGTAACACTCCAAAGAGAAAGGAACATTTGAAATTGCATCATATGACCCCTTTAAGTGAACTCACTGAGATCATTTCTTGTCCCCAGAATGATGATGACTGCATCCTGGCCCTCCAGGGTCTTCTTCACATCATCTTTGTTCAGAACGTCTCCCACCACAACTCTGGAGGCCTTGTGGTCTGGAGGAAGCCTTGCAGTGTCTCTCACCAGCACAGTCACACTGTAACCTGGAAAAGCCAAAGATCTAAGAGGAGACTTGGTAAAACAGCTCAAAATGAAAGATTATGTAAGGTGCCATGCCTGTTTGGTCAAGATGACCATAAGATATCACAACTATCAATCAACACAACAATAAAGCAAAGTGCAGCCAAAATCATTTTGAAAACTGACAAATTATCATTTTCTAAAAGTTAAGAATTTTATTACTGACAATTTATTTAAAAAGAAACAAAAATTCAGCACTAATTTGTCTACTTTTATTCATTTGATATACATAGTTATTTACTCTAAACAAAAATGCCAATGAATCCAACTAAAGTGGAGGCAAGCTGATAAAGACCTCTGCAGTGTTCAGATAAAAACGGTCCGTTTATGCTTATCTCTAACATGCATACTATGACTCAGCAGGTTAGTTATTATGCATGACTAAGAAGTTTCGCAAACGTCTCGTGATCACAATGCATAACAAAAGGAACAAAACATCTCACAGAAAAATGCAAGTTCGACCACATCTGCTGGGTTCGGGTTATTAATAAATAAACAACCCAACAACAATGTTAATCGTGCGTGCATTTAGTAAACTTTCCACAAAACAAGTTTCTATTTTTAAACAAAGTCACATCTTTGCTAGGTCAAAGACCACCTCTGCATTGAAATATCATAAAGCACACGTTTAAATAACACATATATGCCAAGCATCATTGTGTAACTGTGTACCTGCGGCCACTGCAATAGGTAAGGTCGCTAACCCCGTCATCCCCGTGCTGCCAAATATTGCCACATTTTTGATAGCATCAGACATATTGGCGAGTAGAAAGGCAATTCCACGTGCAAAGAGAGGCTTTTAGAATCCCACGCTCTGGCACTAGCACAAGCAGTCCTGGTCTTCAACGTTAAGCTTGTGCTTTCATTTATGTAACGCCTCCTTCAGGAAACTAGAAAGCGTTTTTGTCGCCACTAGTATTGTGACAAGCCCCGCCTTTGAAATGCTCTCTGTTAGCTGTTGTTTCTACGGCTACATGAATGACTTTTCAACTGTCCAATCACTGACTGCTTATAACTAGCGCTAATCAATCATAGCAAAGAAGGCTCAGGTCAAGGGCGAATGCAACACGCCTTTCCTCCTGAAACCACTCCTAAATATCTTCAAAACTGTTCACTATATAATGTTAATATACCAAAAATCTGCTTTGTACCTTCTGTTTACCCCCATAATATTCTAGTAATAATGCCACTTGAGTGTACTTAAAAATGCATGAGTATTTTTCTTAACGCACTTAAGTGCACTTGTGTAATAATGTCAAATGAAAATGTTCACTTCAAATACAATGCTTTAATAATCTTTTGTCATGCTTTAAAGAAGAAGTGTTAGTTTTGATGCACTAACACATTAAAGCAAATTTACTATAATTGTAATATTTAAATGTAAAATGAAATATAATTTTATATATAAAATATATATTTTATTTTGGTTAATTTAGTGTTTTTATTTGTTAAATATGTCTGCTGACTAAAGTTTTATACCTTTTATTTTAGTTTAAGTGTTGGTTATCTTAGTTAAAGTAAATAAAAAATGATCAATGCTGCTCTGGCAAATAGCTGGAATAAAATAAGTTTATTAAAATAAGTGCAAAAGTAAATACGTTTTTTATATATTTTACTTCATTTAACATTTATTTCATTTCAAGTAACGGATTTTTTAAAATTGGTTTAGATTTAGTTTAGTTTAGTAACCCAGTGGTGAAAAAAGGTTCATAAGTCCAATAATATCTTTATATAATAATAACTAATACATTATAGGGCTTATTTATGCACCTTTTTTCACCATTGTATGTATACACACACACACACACACACACACACATATAGCCTAGCCTATATATATTGTATTCTAATCGTAATCAGTGTGATTGCAGGACAACAGAAAGCTATATATGTGTGTGTGTGTGTGTGTGTGTGTGTGTGTACCTGGTATTTATCACGTTATGGGGACCAAATGTCCTCACAAGAATAGAAATACTAGTCAATTTTGACCTTGTGGGGACATTTTTGAGGTCCCCATGAGGAAACATGCATATAAATCATACAGAGTGAGTTTCTTTTGAGAAAGTAAAAATGCAGAAAGTTTCCTGTGAGGGGTAGGTTTAGGGGTAGGGTTGGTGTAGGGCAATAGCACATACAGTTTGTACAGTATAAAAACCATTACGCCTATGGAGAGTCCCCATAAAACATGGAAACACAACGTGTGTGTGTGTGTGT
>NW_015505498.1:783532-793285 GCF_001515645.1 Sinocyclocheilus grahami
GTGTGTGTGTGTGTGTGTGTGTGTGTGTGTGTGTGTGTGTGTGCGTGCGTGCGTGGCTTCCCCATCACACTGCTGCTGTATCCTCCGCGTTATTGAGAGCGCAGGGAGAGAGAGAGAGAAGGAGCGCACGCGTATCCGGTGCATGGGATATCCGAGCACACCGGCGATCTGACCGAGCAAGCAAATCTGGCCTCAGACACAGTTTTAATGTGATGCGTGTGATATCACCCTCGAAGAAGCCGCGCACTGACCGGCGTCATCGAAAGGACCGAGTGTCGTTTTGCGCCGCGCATCCTCTTCTTCTCATCGCATCCGCGCGCCGCGTACCTGACTGAAGTATGCCAGAGAAAAGAGACGGCGCTGAATCCATCCGGGATTATTCATACATCGCATGAGAAGCATCTTTCCGCGCTCATCTGTGCCATAATCATTCATCCTTAGGAGTGGGTGTGCAGGTAAGGACGCAGTGAGTCGCATATGTCCGTGCTGGAGAACAGTGATCCACATTCGCTGTTATGATGTCCGTTGAGTCCTGTACGGCGAATGCAGCGACCGGCCTGTGCTGGCCACACACTGCAGTCATTTCTGGGCCGTGTCTTGAGCCGATATTGTGCTTGTTGTAAATGACAACCGCTTGTTTTGTGTTTAAGAAAGCCAGGCCTGGTATTTATATCCACACGGTGCTGCATTTTCAACACACTGCCCATTGGACCACATTGAGGAAAGTTGCTTGTAAGCCCAATAAGTGTCAATGTAAAATGACAGGCCTGAATGGAAGGAAACATTTCATAGGTGGCATGAGCATTAGATATGTAAGCTGACGAGAATAAGGAGCGCCGGGTGTAAACGGTGATGGGAATACTGGTGAACAATGCGGTAAAGGCATTGAAGAAATACATCATCCATGCGTCCTAGCTGCA
Source organism: Sinocyclocheilus grahami (assembly GCF_001515645.1). Taxonomy (NCBI): domain Eukaryota; kingdom Metazoa; phylum Chordata; class Actinopteri; order Cypriniformes; family Cyprinidae; genus Sinocyclocheilus; species Sinocyclocheilus grahami. Next base: position 784,453 of record NW_015505498.1, read on the forward strand.
CCCACAGCTCCAGTCATGTGTCAGAAATTAGCAGCAGCAGTGGACTTTTTGTGTAAAACGTTTATGACCTATTTTACAGCATTAAAAGAATAGTGAGGATGCCTAATTATTTGAAACAAGAGGCAGGACATATGTGCCATAGTAAGGTTAAATGCAAACATAGGTTATGTATGTTGGTGTCTGCATTGCTGCTGTTGTATTGTCTCCTGAAATCGATGCACAGTTTTACTGTATATAGTATTTAGGCTGCAAAGGAGGCACAGAAACTGCACCTAAAGCAGCATATATGGCACAAAAATGTGTTTAAATTCTGCATATGCAGCAGGTGGAATAAATACATTTACACACGAGTTATAATAGCAAAAAGAATGTAATGAAATTGATATTTTATGATTATGGAAAAATGAAAACATACAATTCAAAAAATAAATATGATTCAAATATCACATGATTAAACGATTGAATCGTTTTCCTTTAAAAACAGCCATTTTGAAATTATTAAAAAAAAAAATTATACTTGTTATAGTAAATGATATTTATATTACATAATATTCAATTGTATTTGCACCTTTTAAAATATGCTTTGAGCCACCTAACTGGACTGTTTAAGGACACTTTAATTTCCAAATCTCATTTATGTATGAAACCATATACTGTCATTTAAACATGGCTGCATATGTTGGTATAATCTGTGAATTTCTAATAGTTTTATACAGTATATGTGCTAAACATTTCTTGATGCACAACTTTGCTTAGATACAGAGCAACGATTTTTTTCTTTGTAACAAGCACTTGTTTTATACTTGTGCATTCAGTTGATTTGATGCAAATGCATATATCTGTTTTTTTGCACATAGTAATCTACTCTCTTCTCAGTCTTTCACAGTGAAGAGATTGAAGAGCTTTTCTCGCAATGGGTTTTGTAACGTGTTTTTAAGTACACAGTGTCATAGTGTGATGTCATCATTCGTAGCGTTGACGTTCACTATTGCACCTTTCAGTTGGTTGTCTTTTAAAATAAATTGGTGAAATAAAAAATCTAATCATATCACATATCTAATCATACACAGCTCTGCGTTTAAGCGAATATGTTCAATGTGTAGTCCAGTTCTATTGATGTCATTGATCCCCAAGCAGATTTTCAGTGGAATAAATTCATCATTATGTCTATATCTACATAATTCTATCAAGAAATGAAGCAAGCATAGAGACAGAGAACTCCTCTGTCTGGGGACTGACGGCCTTCATGTTAATGCAGCATGGCATGATCTCCCTCAGGTCCTCCTCGACTCTTTGAGGACTGGATCAGTTTTTTATTCCCCTGAAAGCAACTTTACAGTCTAAGAAGAAGCTCCAGATCTATATCTGACCTATTTGAATTTAAATGTAGAATGTCCTTTTTAAAGGGCAGCTTCTGTTTCTGTTGAGGCAGATTCTTCTGTCAGATTATCCACGTCCAGGCCGTCTGTCCCTCTGTCTCACATTGTTTTGAGAAGATGGAAACTGATTTAGGAACATGATGTCAGTATATGATATTGAAGCAGATTTATCTTAATGCTTATTTCCTGATCGTGAGGAGACAGGGTGGATGGTACCTGCTGCTTTGATAGATTAAAAAGAGCTAACTAATTAATATAAGCGGGCCCAGACCGAATCATACTGCATTTTCTGGGTCGAAAATCTGTGGAATTCTGAGAAATAGACTTCGGCATGGTAAAAATATGTTCAAATGAGCTGAAAGAACTTCAAATAAATAAACAAATAAGCAGTGGAACATGTCCAGAACTTCCAGAAAACATCCAGAAAATGTTGTTGTCAGCATATTTTATATGCACTGAAAAAATTACACTTTGGACCAACTTAAAAAAAATACTCTAATTTGTTGCAGCCAAATATATAAGTTTTTCACAAATTCTATTTGTAGTTTCGTTCAAACCTTAAAGTTTGACTTTTCATTAAGACCCTAAAGAATCACATCAACTTGACCCTTTTAATGTTGGTCAGTATAATAATTTGGCTTTTTAAAACTTAATTTCACCATAAACCAAAGCTAAATTAGCCCTAATATGAAAGTAGAATTTCATTAATATGAAACTAAGAACACTTTGTTAGTCAATGTTTCATTTTAATGTTATTATATTTTATGTTATGTAATACACAAGCGGCAGCCTTCCGGTCTCTCTCGTGAAACCAACACGGAAGTGACTAAAACTGCAATTCATAGACTGACATATAAAAAATATGTTTACTGCATGGTACAAAAAGTGGTTTTGGTCTATGTAGCTAATTTTGCCCTTCATGACAACTGTGAGGGGGGTGATTTTTTTTTATAACTCATCCGTTTAAATTATATTAAGCCTTAAAGTTCTGCATAATTAAGGGCGTGGCCACTTGAGTGACAGGTGGATTGCCGCTGCTGTCACCACCGTCGAGCTAGGTGGGTGTGGCTTCAGCAACCAGCTCCCGCCTCTTTGCCCATTTTCGATTATCCGGGAGTGACGTGCAGTGACGCACTGCCAAGATGGCGACAGCCGGCTCCGCCCACTTTGAGCTTCAAAAACGCTCTTCAGAAACCTACGGGTGACGTCACGTCCATGTTTTATACAGTCTATGGTAATACACTGTAAAAAGTGTAATCTCATTTCTACCTTATTTAACATAAAAATCTATGTATTTAGGTGGAATGAGTCATGTTAAATTTTTTTATTTTTTTGAATAAAACAAGTTAATTTAGATGTCCTCATTTTAGGTTAGCATTTTTTCAATGTAAAAAAAAACACCAGAAAAATGATAAAACTCTATATATCTATATATCTCTATCTGTATATGTTCTGCACATGAATACTCTGGTGTGAGGGGAACATTCAATTTAATAAATAATTTCTTAAAATTTTTGCTATGTTGAAAAATATATTTGCTTCTAGACAAGTTGAACAAAACCATGATTTTTCGTTAGACCAATAAAAAAAATGCACTTTAAGTAAATGACAGTTTTCAGTGTGTAAATCACAGTCTGCAGTTGAATTCTAGTGTCCTTTTGATCACATCATTGTCCCCACATCATTTCTTGGTGAAACTGTGTATCTCTAAGGAGGTGAAAGGCTGAGCAGAGTTTGCATTTGTCAGCTCTGTTAGAGAGAGTGAGAGTAATCGACTTGCCAGTACTGTGAGAAAGCCATATAATAATGAGCAATACTCTGCAGGGGACAGCAGTAGAATAAGGCTTCAACTCCTTGATTTACTCACCTTCAAAAAAAAAAACAGGCCTTTTCGGCACATCTACTTGCTAAAATCCACAGTTCATCAACCAGAACTACTGATTTTGCCTTAAACCTCAGAAGATAAAATGACCTGAATCAAATGTAGTCACTGTGTGTGTGTGTGTGTGTGTGTGTGTGTGTGTGTGTGTGTGGTGCAGTCGTGTCTGATTTTTGAGATGGCTTGTGAGGAGTGTAGTTAATTGTGAACTTGTGAACTTCTGAAGTCTTGTGCTCTTCTCACAGCTGTGTTTGTTTGTCAGGGAGAAACACATGTCAGTCAGATCCTGCAGTCAGAGGCCTGTCATGTCCTTGGACACCAGGTGCTGGGGAGGAATCAAGCCCTGACAGGCCTAGTATAAGGACAAGAGAGCCTGACACGAGGTCAAACTGTTACTCCTGGTATCAGAGAAGTGGGCAGGGAAACCCTGGGTACATTATACTGACTCCTAATGTTATCCGATACACAGGTTGTGTAAGAGATACATTGCAAATATGTTTTCTTACTAGCTAAATTTGCGTGTGTGGATTTCCTGTTGTTGTTTGTGTATTATTAACAGTGTTGGGGTAACGCATTACAAGTAACGCAAGTTATGTAATCAGATTACTTTTTTAAGTAACTAGTAAAGTTTTACTTTTTAATTTAGAAGGAAATATCTGAGTTACTTTTTCAAACAAGTAACTCCAGTTACTTTTCCCCCCCGTGTATTGACTGACAGCTCTTGTGTTGCCATATTGAGAGAAATCGGGAGTAAGTGCAGAGGCGTTGTGTGCGCTGTGTGAACGTGATGCTTACTGTAGTTCTACACTAAATATGAACAGATTCAGTATTCCTCAAAATGAATAAAAGCAGTCAAATGCAAACTCAGAATATTATACAAACCTGCAATAATTAAATGTTAAATAAGACAAATATCATTTATGTATTTAATCCCATTTTATTAACCAATGTCTTTGCTGCTGATCTTCGATGATCCAATTCAACCATGCTAAGCAAAAATTGCACATTTGTGTTTCATTTTTGTTATTGCTGAATAGTGTTGAACTTTCTTCTCCTGCGTCATATTCTTCATGCAATTAGTTTGAGCTGCGCCCTCTACTGTACAGACGTGAATTTACATTCCCTTCAGCCTGAGGCTCATTCATTTCACTTTTGTTGTGAAAGGGCTTTTACATTTGTAAAAGAAGAACTCTTTACATTAAAAACAAACAAATAAGCCCAGCCCAGATTTGAAAAGTAACGCAAAAGTAACGTAACGCATTACTTTCCATAAAAAGTAACTAAGTACCATAATTAGTTACTTTTTTAGGGAGTAACGCAATATTGTAATGCATTACTTTTAAAAGTAACTTTCCCCGACACTGATTATTAATATGTGAACCCTTGTGAGATAGAAATGTGCTTAATTGTGTTGAAAGCGCACTTTAAGTGTACACTTAAGTACACTTTTGCAAAGTGTACTTTGTAATAATGTCGAATTCCAAGTTTTACTTTAAAGTATTTTTTATTTATTATGATATTAATAATCTTTTGTCATTTTTTAAAGAAGCATTTCTGATATGTTGGCTAACATACTAAAACACATGTGAAGTAGGCTACTTGATTCTAATTTTAACTGGTGTAAATCATTATTACATTACAAGTTCATATATTTTAAATGTACTAAATTGCAACATCATTAAAAAGTGTGTAATTACAAATGTATTTAAATACATGACATACTAGTTTTGGTAGCACTTTATTTTACAGTCCTGTTACTCATGTACATACGATGTACTTCTCATAGTAATTACAGTAACTAGGTAATAACTTATTTGAACCTACTAACCCTGAACCTACCCCATGTAGTTGCCTTATATTGCCAGTACTTTCTTAGGTAGGTACACTGTAAGTACATGTACTGTAAAATAAAGTGCAACCCAAGTTTTATTATTAAAGTATATTTTAGTTAAATAAAGTTTATACATACCATAAATAAAGTAATTACAAAAGTACATATAAAGATGTACTTAGGTCTGGTTAAAAAGCACTCTTAATTTCAACTAATTGTAATTCGTAATTTAAACTATAACACATATTAATTTAATTGTAAACAACATTCGTTTAAGTGTCAGTAAACATTACATTCAGTGTGGACCTGTAAGTATATTCCATTACTCCTGTAGAAAAAGTACTCTTTTTAAAAGTATGCTAGAGTGTATTTCTTTTTTCACAATAACAACAAAAATATTGAATAGTAAAGAATCAAGATGCTATGTAGTGCTGTGCAACGATTAATCATGATTAATCACATCCAAAATGAAAGTTTTTGTGTACATAATATATGTGTGTTTACTTTGTATATTTAATATATATAAATACACACACATGCAGGTATATATTTAAGAAAAATATGTTATGTTTATATATTAAATATATTTATATGTAATATAAATTATATGAATATAAATATATACATGTCAATATTTTCTAAATATATACTGTTTATGTGTGTCTTTATATATACAGTACATAATAAATATACACAGTACATATATAAACAAAAACTTTTATTTCAGATGTGATTAATCGCGGTTAATCGTTGCCCAGCACTAATTCTATTGCATAAAAACGTTTCTTTTAATCAATGTATTTTAGCTTTGAGATTGAAAAAAGTTAAAGTTCACTAAATAAGTATTTATCAGAAAGAAACATTTAAATTACAGTCCTTTTCTTCTGGAAAATGAATACCAATTAGTAATAGTAAGTAGAAAATCACAATTGTCAAGAGTGTCTTCGGTTCTGTCATTTATCATTAATATAATTTCCTCTCTCAGCCATTAAATGATTGTGAAGGAAATGGCTGGATTTTTGTATTTTAAAAATGTGTTCATTGCTTTCATCCATGTCAAAAGCTGTGAAGTGAGGTTCTGATATAAATTAAATTAAATATATATTATAACATTAATATGTCCTATTGACATGATATGACGTAAAACTATTAGCTATTTTGAAAACTTCCTGTTTTAGTAGGAATTGTGTCAATATATGACAACATTATGTTTATCAAAAAATTGGAAATTGGTGTTTATGGACTGCTGGAACTGCTCTTGTGCCATAATATGGAAATGCGGGGATTGCTGCACAAGTTGTATGTTACAGACAGGGTTTCTCTCTGATATTCTTGATTCTCCGCAATCCCACACTTAATCAAATGAGGCTGCAATAAAGGAAGAGATTGTGGAACACCAACTAAGACGAATTGGACCAAGCTCCCTGATTTCTCACCAGAGATCACACTTATGAGCTTGTGTTGAACAGCTCATAGACTTTGTGGGTGTATTTTCTCAAAAGTGGGAGTAATATTTCTAGGTCAGGTTTGCATTTTAATATTATGTGGTTGGGATCAGTTTAGCAAGATACATATCTCACTCTGAAATTAATTACAAATGTTGGCTTATAGATTTTTTTAAAACCCTAAGCTCATTTGTTGAAAACTTAAATTGTGGTCACATGGATTTCTGGTTTAATAAAATTCTAAACGAATCGACTTTCCAGTGGTGGGACTGCAGTCTAATTCACAAAGAACTTGTTTAATGTGTGTGTGTGTGTGTGTGTGTGTGTGTGTGTGTGTGGTGCAGTCGTGTCTGATTTTTGAGATGGCTTGTGAGGAGTGTAGTTAATTGTGAACTTGTGAACGCCTGAAGTCTTGTGCTCTTCTCACAGCTGTGTTTGTTTGTCAGGGAGAAACACATGTCAGTCAGATCCTGCAGTCAGAGGCCTGTCATGTCCTTGGACACCAGGTGCTGGGGAGGAATCAAGCCCTGACAGGCCTAGTATAAGGACAAGAGAGCCTGACACGAGGTCAAACTGTTACTCCTGGTATCAGAGAAGTGGGCAGGGAAACCCTGGGTACATTATACTGACTCCTAATGTTATCCGATACACAGGTTGTGTAAGAGATACATTGCAAATATGTTTTCTTACTAGCTAAATTTGCGTGTGGGTTTCCTGTTGTTGTTTGTGTATTATTAACATGTGAACCATAATGGAAAGGAAGTGTGCTTAATTGTATTGAATGTTCACTTTAAGTGTACACTTAAGTGCACTTTAAAAAAGTGAACTTTGTAATAAAGTCAAATTGAAAGTTTTACTTTATTTTATATGTTATGATATAATCTTTTGCCATTTTTTAAATATGTATTTCTGATGTGTTGACTAACCTACTAAAGCACATGTGAAATAGGCTACTTGATTATAGTTTTAGCTGTAGTGTGTTATTCATTATTACATTACTAAGTTAATGTATTATTAAAGTGCCCCTATTATGCCTTTTCGAATATTACCTTTCATGCAGTGTGTCATGTAGCTGTATGTGAACATAAACTATCTGCAAAGTTGTGAAGCCGACAGTGCACGATAAATAAAGTTATTGTCTTTCAAAAAACAGAGTCGGCTCGCAATCGCCTAAACGAGTCGTCAGGAATTCAAATCTTATTCTGTTACGGCTCTACGTCACGAAGTAACACATTTGCACATAATGTCTGCCCACGTTCTACGTCACCAACTTGTCTGCCCACAAACAGTAAAATTTCCGTGTGGTTAACATCATGTCGAGAAGACACTGTATCCTACGCTGGGAGAGAAAGTTTGTTTTATCACATCTTATAATTACCAAACTTGTTAACACTTGACACTTACCACTGAGAAACGTCCTGCTCCAGTCGTGCTTGCGAATCAGTCTCCTGTCGATCAGCCAGTTCAACCCTTGCATCATCAGACTCCGGCTTGAATTGGTAAGGTACAATCGATACCATCTTTTCTATGTATTGACGAGTCTCCAGGGCTGTCATTCCGTCATGAAAATGGGCGTTTCGTTTCTGACATGCACTGTATGCAGTAGACCAATCCAGAGCCAATCTCTCTACGGCTCTGGACCAATCACAAAGGACTGCGCCATCTGATCAATCACAGCAGTGAGGGCTCACGGAAAGGAGGGGTTTAGAGAGACTGATTCTTTGAACTGCTTCGCAAGAGTCGTTTACGAATCATTTAGAAATTAGGTAAAATTAAATCTATTTTTTGAGAAAACTAACATGTTTTTTGACCTTGCATGCATGTAAACCTGTTTTAGGAGACTCATAAAACAATATCAGCAACCTTAAAAATGGCATAATAGGGGCACTTTAAGTTAAAGGGGTCATATGATACGATTTAAAATTTTCCTCTGGAGTGTTACAAGCTCTTGGTGCATAAAGAAGATCTGTAAAGTTGCAAAGACTAAAGTCTCAAATTAATTCTTTATAAAAGTTAAGCCACCCCCCTAAAACGGCTCGTTCGTACAAGCCCCCACATACCTACGTCACTATCTGGGAAGTGTCGTGAAGGCGCTGTGTGCTTCGTTGTGAAAGCGAAACTACTTTGTTTGGTCTTCCAAAAGAGGACGATATCTGCTTCGTCATGCCTGGAGCTGATCCGTGCTGGTCGCTGAGGAAATACAACAACTTTGCGCTGTGGATCGCCGGATCGGCTTTCACCGTGGACGAAGCGGAGTCCAGCCCGGGGTCGTCACATGTGGTTTCCGCAAGCCTCCTTC
>NW_015505498.1:794644-837144 GCF_001515645.1 Sinocyclocheilus grahami
CAGTATAAGTCATTATAATCCATAATTATGTCCCCACTGGATGCAACAAATGCCTCGTTTATAATGGGTTTTCATGTTTTTGAATCATCGCTCCGGCCTGACAGGGAATCATCACAATATGGTGAGGGGCGTAACATTTCCGTCACACGCTTGAGGTATTCGGCCAATCACAACGCACTGGATAGCTGGCCAATCACAGCACACCTTGCTTTTTCAGACCGATGAGCTTTGTAAAAATCGACGCGTTTCAGAAAAGCGGGGCATAGAGGAGAAACAATAATGTACAGTATGTGGAAAATAATGTGTTTTTTGAACCTTAAACCGCATAAACACATTTCATTACACCAAATACACAAAATAATGTTCTTTTTAGCAACATCATATGACCCCTTTAATATATTTTAAATGTACTAAATTGCAACATCATTAAAAATGTGTAATTACAAATATATTTAAATACATGACATACAAGTTTAAACATTAAAGTATATTTTAGTTTACCAATAAATGCTTGTAGGTAGATACACTCAGCATTAACTTTAACCATATTTCAAACAAAGACAATAGAAATAATAATGAAATTACATATAAAGATGTACTTCAGTGTTACTTAATTGGTTAAAAAAAGCACTCTTAATTTCAACTAATTGCATTCAATAATTTAAACTATAATGCATATTAATTTAATTACATTCAGTTTGCACCTATAAATATATCCTATTATTTATGTAAAAAAGTACTCTTTTTAAAAGTATGCTTAAGTGTATGTCATTTTTCACAAGGAAATCTTAAAGAGTAGTAAAGATCCTATGACATAAAAACGTTTGTCTTTTAGTCAATGTATTTTAGCTTTGAGATTTAAAAAAGTTAACTAAATTAGTATTTATCAGAATACACATTTAAATTACAGTCTTTCTTCTGGAAAATGAACAATTAGCAATAGAAAGTAGAAAATAGCATTTGAAGTTTTACAAATTATTTCACATTTTTAAAAATGTGTTCATTGCTTTCATCGATGACAAAAGCTGTCAAGTGAGGTTTTGCTCCAGTGTGATATAAAACTATAGGCTACTGGCTATATAAAAAGGATAAGCCCATTAACTTAAAGGTGCACTAAGCAATATTTGAAAAACAGCTCATATACTTTGTGGGTGTATTTTCTCAAAAGTGGGAGTAATATTTAGGTCAGGTTTGCATTTTAATATTTTGTGTTTGGGATAATTTTAGCAAGATCCATATCTTACTCTAAAATAAATGACAAATGTTGGCTTATAGATTTTTGAAGACTTAAATTGTGGTCACATAGATTTCTGGTTTAATAAAATTCTCAACTAATTTGACATTCCAGTACTGCAGTGCTTAATCTAATTCGCAAAGAACTTGTTTAATGTGATAGGAAAATGTACATATGTCTCTCACCCATTCCTTTGAAACTATCTATCTGGCATTCATTTTGAAATAATTTGTACTGTCTCTTGGGCAATACAGCATCTCAAAAAAAGTCCCCCTTCTGCTTATTGGTAGAGAGTATTTGAGAATTTTCATTTTTACAGTTTGTTCTAAAAATGATTTTTGCAAGCTCTCTATAGTCTATTTTGGGTTTGTGTTATTAATACATTGATAAATCAAATGATATTACAAAAGAATGTGCCGAGTGGCTTGTGATTGTGGATTTTACTCCGTGACAAAAGGGAAAATGTCAGCGTGCATTAAAGAGATGAATCTGAGAAATTAGGCCAACTGTGAAACATCTGAAACACTTTCAAATATGAGCCGAATGTGTTTAAACATAATGAGGATTTTAAAAAAAGATGTTAAACTTGTACATATAAATGTGTGTGCGCGCGTGTGTGTGTGTGTGTGTGTGTGTGTGTGTGTGTGTACACCTACAACCATACAAACATATATATATATATACACACACATTTAAATATATGTAAATATATATAATGCAAAAATAGAATTATATATGTACAAGTGAAATATGAAAATGTATATAATGCAAATATATACTCAAATTAAGAATAAGAATGACATAAGTCTGTCGCACAAAACAAATTCAGCGTATCTCTTGACATGCCATTTAATATACCTACTAAATATAAATTGTTTTATATATACGCACATTTATATATGTACAAGTGAAATATGAAAATGTATTTAATGCAAAAATATATTAGAAATAAGAAAGAATGGTGTAAATCTTTCACATAAAACATAAATTCAACATATCTCTTGCTATGCCTTGATGTGCCATTTGGAATATTTGTCAGGATGTCCAAAACCACAGTGTGTGTGTGTGTGTGTGTGTGTGTGTGTGTGTGTGTGTTATTATGGGGGATGGGGCTGTTGAGATTTTGGGTTTATGTGTACTGGGGGAGGGGAACGCTCTGCATTTGTGTGCTGCATTCTCTCAAGATAATAATGACTGAAATCTCAATGAGCGTGTCAGGAGAACACCTGTCATAGACTCTCTGTTTGTTTATAATCATGAGAACAGTGACTGTATGGATAGAAATTCATGAGACAGCACATATGACACACAGCACACCAATGATGGTCTGGTTGTTCACTGGCAGGCATTGGAAAGGCTTCTGGAAGGGGGATGGGGTGAAGGATTAGCCTCCTAAATCTATTAGAAATTCATTCATACTAAATTCACTTATCAAGACGCTGAAGAAAAAAAGAGGGCTGCTCTCTCTTACATTGGTAGGTGAATTGACCCAGTTGTTCTGTATTCCTCTAAAAAGGTCACTTGACGTCACCCTCTCATGAAGCTACTGTACATCAGCTTGCGGGAAAATGGGACAGTTATTTGTTTTGGTTTCACAGGAATATCTGACTCCTGAAACAAATCGTTCCAGCCCTGGATGCTGAATAGCCAATGCAGCATTTCTGAGCTATTAGATAACATAGTAGGTTAATAACTGTGACGCAAAACACCTGTTAAGCTAGCTTGCACTGCACATATAGGCACTACATTAGTTTAAATGTCAGAAACCATGGCTGTGTTCCAATCACCAATTCCAATTCATAGTGCCTTACAAAGTAGACTTCACAGAAGTTGTAGGAAGCTTGTAGGCTCAGTCCCAAGAGCAGTAAAAGGGTGATCAAGTGTGCACTTTATCTTAACAGAAAGTGAAAATGGTCAATATATCCACTAGTCATTGAACTTCACCTAAACTTCACATAAAAGCTGAAGTCACGTAGGTTAGCTGCCATGTTGAGTTTCCATTTATCCTATTAATTTTTCTGTGAGTACCTTGTCGCCTTGTCTGTATCTACTGTAAATTCAATCTGAAATTTATGAATTGTGATTTGGATTCTATTAGGTTTGTGTTTGGCTGTACAGTTTTTCTCTTTGAGTGTTACTGTGGAAACTGACTTTTACTGCACTATATGCAGGGCTGCTTGAGGAAGCAGGCGCGATGGCCAATGCCTCAACAGACCTGGACAATGCTGAGGCCCAGAGACAGCTCAACAACAACAACAGGCCTTCAAGCACAGGATTCTGGGAAACAGAGACCACCAGTGCCAAACTATTTGAGTGCTCTCGCATCAAAAAACTAGCAGGTGAGTAGAAGATCTGCTGGATCTGTGCATGTGCAATATTTTGAGCGTATACACTGTATAATGTTCAGAAGTTTAGGGTCAGCGGTTTTTTTTCTTAAAGAAATTAATATTTTTATTCAGCAACAATGCCCTAAATTGTTCAAAAAAAGTGTCAGTTAAGACATTTATAATGTTACGAAAGATTTCTATTTCAAATGCTGTTCTTTTAAAATTTCTATTAATCAAAAAATCCTGAAAGAATGTATCTTGGTTTCCACAATAATATTAAGCAGCTAAAACTGCTTTCAACATTGACAACAAAATGGGACAGTTATTTGTTTTGGTTTCACAGGAATATCTGACTCCTGAAACAAATCGTTCCAGCCCTGGATGCTGAATAGCCAATGCAGCATTTCTGAGCTATTAGATAACATAGTAGGTTAATAACTGTGACGCAAAACACCTGTTAAGCTAGCTTGCACTGCACATATAGGCACTACATTAGTTTAAATGTCAGAAACCATGGCTGTGTTCCAATCACCAATTCCAATTCATAGTGCCTTACAAAGTAGACTTCACAGAAGTTGTAGGAAGCTTGTAGGCTCAGTCCCAAGAGCAGTAAAAGGGTGATCAAGTGTGCACTTTATCTTAACAGAAAGTGAAAATGGTAAATATATCCACTAGTCATTGAACTTCACCTAAACTTCACATAAAAGCTGAAGTCACGTAGGTTAGCTGCCATGTTGAGTTTCCATTTATCCTATTCATTTTTCTGTGAGTACCTTGTCGCCTTGTCTGTATCTACTGTAAATTCAATCTGAAATGTATGAATTGTGATTTGGATTCTATTAGGTTTGTGTTTGGCTGTACAGTTTTTCTCTTTGAGTGTTACTGTGGAAACTGACTTTTACTGCACTATATGCAGGGCTGCTTGAGGAAGCAGGCGCGATGGCCAATGCCTCAACAGACCTGGACAATGCTGAGGCCCAGAGACAGCTCAACAACAACAACAGGCCTTCAAGCACAGGATTCTGGGAAACAGAGACCACCAGTGCCAAACTATTTGAGTGCTCTCGCATCAAAAAACTAGCAGGTGAGTAGAAGATCTGCTGGATCTGTGCATGTGCAATATTTTGAGCGTATACACTGTATAATGTTCAGAAGTTTAGGGTCAGCGGTTTTTTTTCTTAAAGAAATTAATATTTTTATTCAGCAACAATGCCCTAAATTGTTCAAAAAAAGTGTCAGTTAAGACATTTATAATGTTACGAAAGATTTCTATTTCAAATGCTGTTCTTTTAAAATTTCTATTAATCAAAAAATCCTGAAAGAATGTATCTTGGTTTCCACAATAATATTAAGCAGCTAAAACTGCTTTCAACATTGACAACAATAAGAAGGATCATGTGACACTGAAGACTGGTTTTTATTAATGCTGAAAATTCAGCTTTGCATCACAGGAATAAATTACATTTTAAAATATATTAAAATGGAAAACACTTATTTTAAATTAATTAAATTAAATATTTCGAAATATTACTGTTTTTGCTGTGTATTTCATCAAATAAATGCAGCCTTTGTGAGCATAAGAGACTTTCAAAAATATTAGTGAAACTGACGCCAAACTTGAATGGTAGTGTATATATTAGGGATATGATATTTTTCAACTCCCATATTCTTGTTATGTATGATAAATAATATATGGCTGAAATAAAAATTCTATAACAGTCAAAAATCAAAAACTAAAAACAAATATTTTTGATTTAGACAAATCAACATTATAATGTACAGTATGCGAAATAAATATTAATTCTGAGATTTGCTAAAGATTACATTTAACAGCATTATTCGTTTTTTTTTTTAGATTAACATTAAACAATACCACGGCAAAGTTAATCTAAATGTAACTGACTGAAAACTCATCATCTGATAACCGATATGGTACCGATATCATGCATCCTTAAAGGGTTAGTTCACCCAAAAATGAAAATTATCCCATAAATTACTCACCCTCAAGTCATCCTAAGTGTATATGACTTTCTTCTTTCAGACGAATCCAGTCGGGAGTTATATTAAAACTTGTCTTTGATCTTTCAAGCTGTTTAATGGCACTCAGCAGGTGTTGCAGTGCATCAGTTCAAAAGAAGTTAAATATAAAGTGCCCATCCATAAATAAAAGTGCCTCACACGGCTCCGGGGGGTGAACAAAGGCCTCCTGTAGCAAATCGATGTGTTTTTGTAAGAAAAATATCCATATTCAAAACGTAATAATCGCTTTAATGTAGCTTGCGCTCAGTGTTGTACACGGAAGCAGCTCCGACTAACCCTTTAATATAAATAAATACATTTTGTTTGTCTTTTTGTAATCATATCAGATGAAAGGGACGCAGTCCAGAAGAAAACCTTTACTAAGTGGGTGAACTCTCATTTGGCCCGTGTGTCCTGCCGTATCTCTGACCTGTATAATGACCTGAGAGACGGATACATGCTCATCAGGCTGCTGGAGGTGTTGTCAGGAGAGCTGCTGGTGAGTTCTCAGCTGAACAAACTTTTTTACAATTTTCACTTTTCTCCACTTTTTTAATTTGACATATTTTGTGTAATTAATTAGTTTTAGCCATGCACCTAAATGCTTTTTTGACCAAAACACTAAAACTGATATTAATTAGCCGATAACCTAAAATAAAGTTTTGGTGATTCAATTTGTGTAATTAAACGTGTTCGGCTGTTCAGGGTGTCGTGTTCTAAGACGATAAATTAAACCAGATGTATTACATTTTGACAATAAGCCGCCTCTCCATATTTCAGCCAAACAAATGTACAGATTGCTATTGTATTGCTGCTGATGTTTACCTGTTAGCTTATAGATGCTGACACAGTCCAAAAGTGTCATTAGAGAGCCACTAGTTAAACAGCACAGTTTGATTTCGGCCTTCCAAAACTATTTCAGCTAAAACCATTTTTTTTTTTGGTGAAATAATTTTGGGTGCCAAAATTTTGGTGCATCACTAATTATTAGTATTTCTTGCTAGTATCACTAATACTTTTGCTGTACTATTTGGATTGAGCCCCACTCAAATGAATAGCTTAGATGATTTGACTCAATGAGGAGAGGTTTTCTCTTACTTTTCTGTAGGAATGGACCTAATATTTTTGCTTGCTGGTGATTGACCAGTAAACAACCATCCAGAAACCTAGCAACACATAGCAGCATCCTAAAAAACACTCAGGATTGTGTGTGTAGTAGTATAGTGTTTTTTTTTAATAACTTGCTCTAAGATTTGATTCAGCCCAGTGTTATTTTAATATTATTTATATATTATCATAGTTTTTAATATTTTGAATAGGCTTTTATTTTTATATTTTTAGTTTCATTTTCATTTAATTTTTATGTGCTTTTGTTATTTCTGTTAGCTTTTAAAATACAATTTAGATGTAATTTATTTTTATTTCCATTTTAGTTTTAGTTTTTATTTATTTTTAGTTAGTAAGTTTAGTGCTTCAATTTAAACTTATTTCAGTTAGCTTTCATGGCAAAAAGTCTGGTATCTAATATTCATATTTTTATTTCAGCTTTTTTCAAATAACAAAAATGTTTATTTATAATAGTTTTAGTTTTAATTCATGACAATCACCCTGACTCAGCCTACATACTATGCTTTATTAATTGTCTTTCAAAGGTTGAATACAGGAAGTTTCAAGCATGTGTTTCTGACACATTCTTGTTTTAATATGTTTTTGTTTTAAGCCTCGGCCCACGAGAGGCAGGATGAGGATTCACTGTTTGGAGAATGTGGATAAGGCTCTTCAGTTCCTCAAAGAACAGAGGGTTCATCTAGAAAATGTTGGTTCTCATGATATAGTTGATGGAAACCACCGCCTCACTCTCGGCCTCATCTGGACCATCATCCTCCGCTTCCAGGTAAGAGCTGCTTGGATTTCTTGAGACTGCTTTGGGATTTTTTGAAGGCCTCATCTGACTT
Organism: Sinocyclocheilus grahami; assembly: GCF_001515645.1. Classification (NCBI taxonomy): domain Eukaryota; kingdom Metazoa; phylum Chordata; class Actinopteri; order Cypriniformes; family Cyprinidae; genus Sinocyclocheilus; species Sinocyclocheilus grahami. Next base: position 802,180 of record NW_015505498.1, read on the forward strand.
TAAGAGAAAGCTCTGTGTACTGGTCTCTGGGCCGTCTTATCCAGTATGCAATCATTGACTAGCGCTGGATTTATTTGATCTGATACGGTCTGATCTGTGGGGGTGTTTGATCCCTGTCTGCCCTTTATGGTCCCTGCTGTGTGTGATCACTGTCTGTGTGGTGCCCGTGTGTCTTTATGACCGATTGTCAATACCTACATTACGTACTGTAGGTATGCAGTACTGATAGCTGTGGAGTTGACAAAATACAGTTGAGTCAAAGGCCCTGTCCTAAATGGCTCACTTTATTTGCATTAACAATGCTCGCAGTATGCATGTGACTGTGAAGGCCACAAGACCATAGTGTGACCAATTTCTCCTTTTTAATTTCTGTGGGTTGCTCACAAGTGCCTGAATGACTCCTTTTTTTGGTGTTTGCAGCCCTTTGTCCCTGTATGCTGTCATTTTATGAAGAAAAACAGCTTGGGAAGAGTGCTAAAGTTCTTTTTTGACCCAGAGCTCGCTCCAGTGTCGGCTCCAGCCCCCGAATCCAGCCCAAAGAGGGCTCCTGTTCCCAAGTTTAGCCCAGAGAAGGCTCCAGTCCCAGAGTTTAGCCCAGAGAAAGCTCCAGTCCCCGAGTTTAGCCCACGGAGGGCTCCTGTCCCTGAGTCTAGCCCAGAGAAGGCTCCTGTCCCTGAGTCTAGCCCAGAGAAGGCTCCAGTCCCCGAGTGTAGCACAGAAAGGGCTCCAGTTCCCATGTCGAGCCCAGGGAGGGCACCAGTCCCCAAGTCAAGCCCAGGGAGGGCCACTGTTCCCGAGTTAAAGGGTACCACTCTGGAGGCCTGCTGTCCCGTGTCTGTCCTGAGGGGCCTCCAGAGTACCCACCCCCCCTACCCGTTGGATGTTGTGAGGTGCGAGGATGCGCCTTCCGGGAGGGGGGTGTAATGTCAGACCCTGTTCCGTGTTTTGTGTGTGTTTTGCTCCCCAAGTGCCTTCCTTGCCCTTATTTGGTCCTTCCCGTTCCATTATGATCATTTGTTCCAGGTGTTTCCCATTCAGTTAATTTGTTCCCAGGTGTGTCCCATTAGTTCCCCTGTACTTAAGCCCTGTGTTTCCTTGTCTCCAGTGTCAGGTATTGAATGTCTGTGAATGTGTCAACCTTTCCTGCTACGGGTGTTTTTTCTGGTTCCCTTAAAGACATAAAAATCTTTTTCAAAAGAGGTTGCAGGTCTAAAAATATAAATATGGCTATTAAGGAGACCGTATAGGCAGAGAAAGTTAAATGTACAGTAGGTCATTTTTTATTTGTTTATCCTATCTAACCTAAATTTTTTAATTAAAATAAGAAGGTTATGAGTGGGATGGTGATGAGTGCTTTTTAAAAGTATGTGAAACTGTACTCAATTTTCACAAGGGAACCCAGGTTCGCCGTGATTTTGCCAAGTAAGACATGTTCAACATGGATCAACATTACTGTCCAAAAATATAGACTAAACCCAATCCCTACCCCTAAACCTAATCCTACCCATAATTTGTTCCTAAAATCAGTGTGAAATGATAGCTGATTAACAAGGGTGTAGAAGCACCTAACCCTGATTGTAAGCCTAAAACAGACATTTCCTGAAAAGTTATCCCTCAATTCTGATTGGTTAATTGGAATGTTGTTCCAGGATCAACAAGGATGTTGATCCAGGAACATGTTGTACTTAGTGAAATCACGGTCACCGGGAAACCAGGCTTGTATTTTCTCACTTCCATCATCTCTCTGAATATTTTAAAGCGCTCTGTGTCCATGTAACTACAAAGTGCAGAGCAGCTCCTGGTTTGTATTGCCTGTCATCTCTTGGCTCTATCAGTAAAGCAGTGGCTGGTTACCCAGAATGCCATCTGACTGCAGCCCAGTAAGCTGATGCTGTGGTGATTCTGGACGCTGGGACTGAGAGAGGTGGCGTGTCACTCGATCCACCGAGCGTGCCGTAGAGATGGCGGGGGGGGGATATCATTCACGCTCACCTCTCGTCCTCTCGTGATTCTTCCTCTTCCCCTCTCGCTCTCATTTATTCTCCCTCCTCCATATTCCTCTTTATATCCTGTCTCCATATATGCCGGAATATCTCTCCGCTCCCCTATTTATCTTCTTCCTACCCTCCCCATCTCTGTTGGAGTTCACTCTGCCCAGTCAGCAGGTAAGGCCGAACACTGCAGCAGCCGAACAGAGAGAGAGAGAGAGAGAGAGAGGGAGGAATTAGGAAGAGGGCAGATGGGAAAGCTGTAAGGCAAAAGAAACATGCAAACTTCAGTATCTTGTGGACCAGAAACGTTACAGATGTAGCACTATATATCACAACTTAGGCTACACTAGTTTGATGAAGGTTTTATATTTGCTTTCTCTTGTTATGTATTATTCATTATAAATCTGTTTATATGTCCTATCTTTCTTTTGTAGAACTTTGCTACTCTTGTTTTAAGCATAAGCCTTTGTAAATTTTGTTAGATTTATACTTAAAGCAAAAAAAACAGTGTCGCCCAACTGAATAAGAAAAATATTACATAACTCAAGATATATTCTGTGAGGGAAAGACTTCTTCTCTAACCTAATGTTGCTTCTCAAGCAAATTTATCTTGTTTTAAGGATGTTTTGCTGGAAAAACAAGCCTAAATTACAGGTTTTTGCAGTGCTGTTCTTTGAGGTTGTAGACATCGATCATATATTAACTGCATGATGCAAGAAATTCAATATGACGAATGATCTTGGGTCGCTGTAGTTTTGTAATGTGCTGGGGATGTTTGTGTGTGTGTGTGTGTGTGTGTGTGTTTGATTCACACTATAATGCCTGATATTGTGAGAGTGTGTCCTTGTGCCACGCATTAGTATGTATCACGTCAAAATGACAAAACTGGTGCAATTGCTGTCATATGTATTGATGAGACGACACTAAGCACAATATGATATTTGTGGCCTGATGACGGAACAGGCCAGTAAACCACAGATACTAGGTTAATGCAATCACATTAAATATGATACGATAATTCTATACAATGAATGAAAACCTTTAATGTCATTGTCATTGTATCTCATAAACTTTAATTGAAGGAGAGACCTGAATATCATTGAAATCAAAGGATTCGGGCCAGTAAGCAACCACCTGGTAACTACCCAGAAACGCCTAGCATCTTCCTAGCAAGGTCCTATCAACCACTCAAACACCTAAGCACGATGGAGGCAACTTTTGCATTGACGAGCACCATTTCTTTAGAAAATATAAAAATCTAATTTAAAGAAATAATTCACCAAAAATGAAAATTCTGCCTTCATTTACTCTTCCTCAAGTTGTTCCAAACCTGTAAGAGTTTCTTTCTTCTGTTGAGCACAAAAGAAGAAGAATGTTGGTAACTAGACAGTTGACGGCAGCCATTGACTTCCATAGTAGGGAAAAAAATGTTATGGAAGACAATGGCTACCATCAATTTTTTGGTTACCAGTCTTCATTTTTGGGTGAACTATCCCTTTAACCCTTATGAGCTTTTCAGACATTTTTGATTGATTTCATTTTGTTTTTTTGTCAATCTGAGTGGTTCAGACCTTGGTAACTTTTTTAGATATGCAATCTGGGGGGGAGATAGGAATGAATGGGAAAAACCTAATTCTTTTAACAATTTGTTCTAACACAGAGCAGTTTGTCTTTTTTTTAATTGTGTTGAATAAAATGTATATATCAGCCGCAATGTTGAATGAAGGCACACAATAATAAAGCAGTGAGACTATAAAACATCCAGAGTGCAAAAGGTTCACTCGTAATACACAAAACACACACTCACAATTAAATGAATTGCAAAATGAAATTTAAAGGGTTAGTTCACCCAAAGATGAAATTCTGTCATTAATTGCTCACCCTCATGTCGTTTCAAATCCGTAAGACCTTCGTTCATCTTCGGAACACAAATTAAGATATTTTTGAGGGAATCTGAGAGCTGTCTGACCCGGCATAGACAGCAACACAACTGAAATGTTCCCAAGTCCAGAGACGTAGCAAGGACATCGGTAAAATAATCCATGTGACATCAGTGGTTCAACCGTAATTTTACGAAGCTGCAAAAATATTTTTTGTGCGCAAAAAAAAAAAAAAAAAAACTCTATTCAACAATTCGTCTCCTCCGCGTCACCCTAGTGCCATTTTGGAGAGTGTCCACTGAAATTTCTTCTGTTGAGCACAAAAGAAGAAGAATGTTGGTAACTAGACAGTTGACGGCAGCCATTGACTTCCATAGTAGGGAAAAAAAATGTTATGGAAGACAATGGCTACCATCAATTTTTTGGTTACCAGTCTTCATTTTTGGGTGAACTATCCCTTTAACCCTTATGAGCTTTTCAGACATTTTTGATTGATTTCATTTTGTTTTTTTGTCAATCTGAGTGGTTCAGACCTTGGTAACTTTTTTAGATATGCAATCTGGGGGGGAGATAGGAATGAATGGGAAAAACCTAATTCTTTTAACAATTTGTTCTAACACAGAGCAGTTTGTCTTTTTTTTAATTGTGTTGAATAAAATGTATATATCAGCCGCAATGTTGAATGAAGGCACACAATAATAAAGCAGTGAGACTATAAAACATCCAGAGTGCAAAAGGTTCACTCGTAATACACAAAACACACACTCACAATTAAATGAATTGCAAAATGAAATTTAAAGGGTTAGTTCACCCAAAGATGAAATTCTGTCATTAATTGCTCACCCTCATGTCGTTTCAAATCCGTAAGACCTTCGTTCATCTTCGGAACACAAATTAAGATATTTTTGAGGGAATCTGAGAGCTGTCTGACCCGGCATAGACAGCAACACAACTGAAATGTTCCCAAGTCCAGAGACGTAGCAAGGACATCGGTAGAACTATCCCTTTAATTAAGATTTGAATAAGATCTAAATTACCCAAAATTTCAACAACAACAAAAAAGTATATGATTTTGTTGTTACTGCTTCAGGGAATTGTTATGCCATTTCATTGGAGAAAAAAAAATGTTTTCCCTTCAAAATTAACAACCAAGATGTAGCCCTTTTTTGATGATTGGGATACTGCATGGTCCTCCTGGTATACTATCATTTGTTTCATTGCAATATGAATATGAAGTTTTTTTGGCTTAATGATCCCAGTAGGGAAAGCAAAGCCAGTGACTGGTCCCTTAAAGAGCACACAACCATGTAATGTCTGTCAATTTCAGATTGCAGTAACCTTTTTATTGGTGTTTCTCATTCCTAACAGATCCAGGTGATTAAGATTGAGACGGAAGACAACAGAGAGACACGCTCCGCTAAAGATGCCCTACTTCTGTGGTGTCAGATGAAAACAGCAGGGTAACATCTATATATCTATCCCACAACTACCCATAACCAACCCATGGACAGTCATACTATATACTGTATATGCTGCTGGTAAAAATAATCATTTGGAATAATTAAGGTATTTTAAAGTTTTTAAAAGAAGTATTTTATGCTCACTGAGCCAGCATTTATTTGATCAAAAAAATACAGTAAAACAGTATTATTGTGAAATATTATTACCATTTAAAATAACTGTTTTCTATTTGAATATATTTTAAAATGTAATTTATTCCTGTGATCAAAGCTGAATTTTCAGCATCATTACTCCAGTCGTCAGTGTCACATGATTCTTTAGAAATAATTTTAATATGCTGATTTGCTGCTTAATTATTAATATGTTTTTCTTATTATCAGTGATAAATACCATTTTTGCTGTTTAATATTTTTATGGAAATTGTGGTACTTTAAAAGTTTAAAAGAACTGAGGCATAAATCTTTTGTAACATTATAAATGTCTTTACTACTGTCACTTTACTACATGTGAGACTGAAGTCTGAAGTAATGATGTTGAAAATTCAGCTTTGTCATCATAGGAATACATTCATATAGAAAACTTTTTAATTTTTTTCAATTTTAGTAAGATTTGACAATATTACTGTATATTTGATCATATAAAACCAGCAAAGGTGAGCATGAGACTTCTTTCAAAAACATTTTAAGAATGATAATTATTCCAAAATTTTGATAGTGTTTGGTAGTGTATGTTATTATTTGGGCCTTCAGAGAAATAGACATGATTTTGCTGTACGTGAGAAATCTTTGATGATGCTGTGATGTGTTTCCTGTGTTTTGCCCCAGGTACCCAGAGGTCAACATTCACAACTTCACCACCTGCTGGAGGGACGGCCTGGCTTTCAACGCTCTTATTCACAGGCACAGGTCAGCAGTCAGACAGATACACATCATACTGACTTGGCTTTCTTTTATACCATTCACATCATTGATAGAGGCTGTTGGGAAGTCGTGGCCTAATGGTTAAAGAGTCGGACTCGTAACCCAAAGGTTGCGGGTTCGAGTCTTGTACCGGTAGGGATTGTAGGTGGGGGGAATGAATGTGCAGTGCACTCTCCCACCTTCAATACCACGACTGAGGTGCCCTTGAGCAAGGCACCGAACCCCCAACTGCTCCCCGGGCGCCGCAGCAAAAAATGGCTGCCCACTGCTCCGGGTGTGTGTTCACGGTGTGTGTGTGTGTGTTCACTGCTGTGTGTGTGCACTTTGGATGGGTAAATGCAGAGCACTAAATTACAGTATGGCTCACATGTCACGTCACGTTATGTGAGCTGATTTCTGCTTGCGTGTTTCACAGGCCTGATTTAATTGAATTCCACAAGTTGACCAGATCCAATGCAACACACAACCTCCAGCAAGCCTTTAACATAGCTGAACAGAGTCTCGGACTCACCAAACTACTAGACCCTGAGGGTAACGAACAGCATTTTACTCTCACTAAATACAGCTAATACAGTGTGAACCTTTAAATGGCCTTGTTCAGACAGAGATTTGCTAAATTGCTGAATGATCACTCAAAACTATAACCATTTTTTCCCACCCAGATGTAAACACAGAGAATCCAGATGAGAAGTCCATCATCACTTATGTAGTATCCTACTATCATTATTTCTCCAAAATGAAGGCACTTATTGTAGAAGGGAAGAGAATTGGAAAGGTAGGAGGTGTTTTTGTGCATGTTTGATAAAGCTAAATACATTATCGTCTCATGTGAATTCGCTCGAGTGTGTTATCAGATGCACATTTTTCCTCTCTTTTTCCTCTTTCTAGGTGCTGGACAATGCTATAGAAGCTGAGAAGATCATTCGCCGTTACGAGGCTTTAGCATCCGACCTGTTAGAGTGGATTGAGAGAACCATTAGCATCATTAGCAACCAGAAGTTTGCAAACTCGCTGTCGGGTGTTCAGCAACAGCTTCAAGCCTTTACCACCTACTGCACCATTGAGAAGCCTATCAAGTAAGAGAGAATAAATGAAACCGAGGTCTGATGACTGCCAGAGAAGTACTCGTCTCAAACTATGACTGTGAATCATCTGTTTCTTTCAGCTCTTTCTTACTCTACCATTTAAGGAGACTAGTCACTGTATTGTTGGTCAAAGGTGTTCCTACCCGTGTGAAAAAGAAGTGCGCTTATATCGAATGTGCACTTGCAGTGTACTTCAAATCTTAAAAGTGTATTAAAAAAAACTGTACTTGCAGTGCAGATTATATAATATTAATGGAATAAAGGGCCACTTAAGTGTACTTTCATGACTTTTCTTAACACACACAGGGATAGTTCACCCAAAAATTTAAATCCAAACCTGTATGAGTTTCTGACTTCTGTTGAATACAAAAGAAGGTATTATGAAGAATGTTGTAACCAAACAGTTGCTGGTAGCCATTGACTTCCATAGTATGGAAAAATTACTATGGAAGTCAATGGCTACCAACAACTTTTTGTTTATACACATTCTTTAAAATATCTTCTTTTGTGTTCAACAGAAGACAGTACAATACAGGTTTGAAACAACACGAAGGTGAGTAAATGATGACAGAATTTTCTTTTTTTTGGGTGAACAACAGAAATTACATTGAATTATATTTTATTTCACCAAAATTGCTTGTCGGTACATTCTGCAGTGCACATTAAACATTTCAAAGACAGTAGAAGTGTTTATGACATTATATATAAAGTTGTACTGAAGTCCTACTTAAGTGGGTTAAAAAAGCACTCTTAAGTTCAGCTAATTGCATTTAACATAATTTTCATTTAATTATAAATACCATGCAATTAAGTGTCCGAGAACATTACATTCAGTCCATACTTAAGTATATTATTTAAAGCACTCTTTTTAAAAGCATACTAGCTGGAAAGTGTTTTTTTCCCCGCTGATTATTGGCAGATTGTTCAGCTAACCATAGCTATTCAATATCTGACCACAAGTAAGCTGTATTATTGTAATTTTTCTCACCACTTAACATTGTGTAATGAACAAACAATATCATCAACTCTTGTTGAAAATTAATGATTTTTGGTCACTTTGTCGCATACTGTCAATGTAAACTCCCTTTTAGAATCGGTTGATATGCTCAACTGATGTGCTCATGTTTATTGGACACTTTTACTCTGTTTTTAAAGCTTTAAGTTAATTGCATTAGTCCATTTGGAATAAAGACTTGTTCATGCCGTTGCATTCATCAAATATCACAATCAGGGAATGTGCTGACACTTGAGAGAGCTGTTACTTTCACTGCGAGGAATGCAGCTTGTTTAACACTCAGTGACCGAAGTTACCGTACAGTGACACTGACATACAGTTTAATATGTGATCTGAAATAGTATCTGTGCTGTTTTTAATGGAAAGATGTACAGCACAGACAGCACATACAGTGGGTACGGAAAGTATTCAGACCCCCTTAAATTTTTCACTCTTTGTTATATTGCAGCCATTTGCTAAATTCATTTAAGTTAATTTTTTTTCCTCATTAATGTACACACAGCACCCCATATTGACAGAAAAACACAGAATTGTTGACATTTTTGCAGATTTATTAAAAAAGAAAAACTGAAATATCACATGGTCCTAAGTATTCAGACCCTTTGCTGTGACACTCATATATTTAACTCAGGTGCTGTCCATTTCTTCTGATCATCCTTGAGATGGTTCCACACCTTCATTTGAGTCCAGCTGTGTTTGACTATACTGATTGGACTTGATTAGGAAACCCACACCCCTGTCTTTCCGTACCCACTGTATGTAGTGCAGTTTGTGTGGTTATTTATGGTGTGGATTTTTTTTGTTCAGATTCCAGGAGAAAGGGAACCTGGAGGTGCTGCTTTTCACCATCCAAAGTAAGCTCAGAGCTAACAATCAGAAGCCATATATGCCTCATGATGGGAAACTTATCTCAGACATCAATAAGGTATGTACTGTTTAGTTAATATGGTTCTTAGCTGGTTACAGTGTCAAATTAGTATTTTTGTATAACCAAAACAGGGCTGATTCCCTTTCAGAAAAAAAAAATTTATTTTAAATTTTAAAATATAGAAATATAAATTTAATATCATGTCATTTGAATTAAATATTAACTAAAGACCTAAAGAAGAAATATACACCGCTTGTCAAAAGTTTTGGAATAATTAAGATTTTTTTTATGTAATGTAAAACCCCTGATTTTGATTTTAAAAATACAGTAAAAAACGTAATACCGTGAAATATTTTACAATTTAAAATAACTGTTTTCTAATAGAATATGTCTTAAAATGTAATTTATTCCTGTGATCAAAGCTGTATTTTCAGCATCATTACTCCAGTCTTCAGTGCCTTCAGAAATCATTCTAATATGCTGATGTGCAGCTCAGTTGTGCTCAGTTATTAATAATAGTACTTATTATTTTTACTGTGGAAAACTGTTTTTGCTGCTTAATATTTTTGTGGAAACCATGTTTTTTTTTCCCTTCAGGACTCTTTGGTAAATTGAAAGTTCAAAAGAACAACATTTGAAATGGAATTTTTTGCATCATTATAAATGTCCTGACTGTTACTTTTTATCCTTTTAATGCATCCTTGCTGAATAAAAGTATTATTATTTTTGATCATACTTCCTCCAAATTTTGAAATGGTAGTGTATCACAATTTCAACAAAATTTATGAAGCAGCACAACTGTTTTCAAATAATCAGAAATGGTTCTTGAGCAGCGAATCAGCATATTAGAATAATTTCTGAAGGATCATGTGGCACTGAAGACTGGAGTAATGATGCTGAAAATACAGCTTTGATCACAGGAATAAATTACACTTTAAAACATATTCAAATACAAAACAGCTATTTTAAATTGAAATAATATTTCACAATTTTAGTGTTTTACTGTGTGTTTAATTAAATAAATGCAGCCTTGGTGATTATAAAAGACATTTCAAAAATTTTAACATTTTTTAATTATGTCAAACTTTTAGTGATTCCGATCATTTTTTTAATAATTACAGATAGTGTATCATTTTTGTATATATTATTTATTATAGGAAGTTTTATTTACCTACTATTTACCCTTTTGAGCTAAGCTATTCACACTTTAGTATATTTATATATTATTGAATGACTTAATCAAAATTATTGTATGATTATTGGCATTGTCTCACAGAATAATCCTGATATTTTGTTTTTCTCATGAAAGGCGTGGGAGAGACTAGAGAAGGCGGAGCACGAGAGGGGCGTGGCTCTTAGAAAAGAGCTGATTCGTCAGGAAAAGCTAGAACTTCTAGCTCAACGATTCGATCATAAGACCACCATGAGGCAGGCTTGGCTGAATGAAAACCAGCGTCTCGTCTCACAGGTGTGCAGAAAAGAAAAAATAAAACTTGGTGAACTGGGTAAAATAAAACAGGTGAAATTCTGATTTAAACGGGTACTGTGTTTTTCTCAGGATAACTTCGGCTATGACCTGCCAGCTGTTGAAGCTGCCATGAAGAAACACGAGGCGATCGAAGCAGACATCATGTCATACGAGGAGCGCATCAGTGTCGTGGTGGAGCTGGCGACCGAGATGGAGTCAGAAGGGTACTATGACATCCGACGTATCTTGGCGCGCAAAGAAAACATCTTCGGCCAGTGGAGCCTTCTGAAGGAGCTGGTGGTGGGGCGTAAAGCCCGTCTGGAGAAGAACCTGGCCTTGCAGAAGACCTTCCAAGAGATGGTCTACATGATCGACTGGATGGAGGAGATGCAGGTGGGTTGACTGTTCCAATTTGATTTGGTTTTTGATTAAAACCAGCCACTAAAACATTATATGGTGTTTTAAGACTATTTTCATGCCACTATTTTCATGCAGTAATCAAGTTGACACAATCAAAATGCCATATTCTCACTCCAGGTTAAGCTGCTGTCTAAAGACTATGGCAAACATCTTCTTGAAGTGGAGGACATGCTCCAGAAACAGAGTTTACAGGAGGCTGACATCTCTATACAGGCAGACAGAGTTCAAATCCTCAACACTGCAGCTCTCAAATTCACCACTATTGAAGGTGAGTGCGCCTCAAAACAGTAACATGATGAATATTGATTCAGAGACACTGTATGGGGTCAGGATGTGATGGCAGATTGTGATATAAAGGTTACTGTAACTGGATGCATTTCTATCACTGAGATGTCCAGAGACCTCTGCAGGGTAGAGTATGTAAAATTATATGACATGAGGAACTTGCAAAATGCGCCACAAGAGGGCTGGAGTTGGTTTGCTCTGTATTCAGTGCATACTGTGATTCAGAGCTCAACAATGAGGATTTTTCTGCTTTTGCCATGTTTTTTTTTATTTGCTACAAATTATATTAACGTTTTCAACTAAATGTTAAGTTTATTTTTTTTAAAGATCTTCTGTTTTTACAAAAAGATGCTGAAAGCTTCATAGTCTTGTGGAAATGGTGATATCATTTTTTTTTGTATTCTTTGATCAAAAGAAAGTTCAAAAGAACAGCATCTTTTTAAAATAGAAATAGTTTTTAACATTATAAAAGTCTTTAAAATTGTTAATCTCTTTAAAAAAAAATTAAAATCTTACTGACACAGTGTGTGTGTGTGTGTGTGTGTATGTATATACAGTATATATATAAGAAAATTTGCAACAAGTTGAAAATAGCTATGCAGCTATATCTCCATAAATTCATAAATACTCTCAACGAATGATATACTGATTAATTTGTAGTTTTCAACACTTACTTGGTGTTTACAAGGCTTACTGACATTTTTAACTTATATTTATATATATATATATATATATATATATATAATAAACAATAATATAATAATTATATATATATATATATATACATGTGTGTGTGTACTAAAAATATTAAATATATATATAGTTCAGTCATGAAACTCTAGATTGCGCATTCTGATGGGGTGTTAATGTAAATGATGATTTTCAGAGAGTTAAACGACTTGGCACAAGCTGATTGGTTCATGCTGCATATGCAGCCAATGAGCTTACTGCCTTGCATTTATATGGCTGGCTAGCATTCACTTGAGATTCCTGCAGCGTGCTTTCAGAGTTACTCTGAAACCCTCCACCTCCCCAGCTCCACCTGTATAGATCTGCTACGGGGTTTTTTACATGCTATTTGTGCAGCAGCAGCATGTCTTAAATACTCACGGCACCGTATCGCCGTATGCATTGGCAGTAGCAAGTCCCTGTACTTGCTTGCAGCAGCAGCAGCAATAATCTACAACTACAGCAATAACCAACAGCAGCAGCAATTCAGCAGCAGCGTAGCAGATATATTCCGCCAAGACCAAATACATTAACATTGTCATATCCATCACCATGCTAAAATGTTCAGAGAGTTGTCATGATTGAAAGTTATATATATATAAACTAAAATAAATTTTGCAGCAAGCAAGAAATTATACAGCTATAGTGTATCTCCATAAATTCATAAATACTCAACGAATGATGCAGAACATGCTGATTAATTTGCTGTTTTCAACACTTTCTAAGTGTTTACAAGACTATCACATGTCATTTAGCTAATCTGACAAAACTCTATCTATATTAGCCAACTAAATAACAAATTGGTGAAATCAGTGAAGCTCCTTCCCTTGTCTCTGTTTCTCACTCAGGTTACCAGCCGTGTGACCCTCAGGTCATTTGTAACCGGGTCAACCACGTCAACACCTGCCTAGAAGAATTAAAGCAGCTGGCTGCAAAACGGCACTCGGAGCTGGAGGATTCACGCGAGCTTTGGGCCTTCTTTCAGGAAGTAGAGGAATCAGAGAATTGGATCCGAGAGAAGACGTCCATCTTGGCCACGCAGAGCTGCGGAAAAGACCTGAGCAGCGTCCTGCGACTGCTGCAGAAGCACAAAACTTTGGCTGGAGAGCTGTTGGCGCGACGTGCGTTACTTCAGCAGACCATGAAGAAGGGCAAGCAGATCCTCACCCAGAAGAGCTTCGGTACGGCAGGAATACAAGAACGACTGATGGAGGTCAAGGCGGAGTGGAAGAGACTGGAGGACCAGGTCACACAGAGACTCTGTAACCTACAGGAGGCGCTGGACTTTTTTCAGTTTAGCACAGAGACGGACGATCTACTAGCTTGGCTACAGGACGCTTACCGCCTCGTTTCTAGCGAGGACTTCGGACATGATGAGTATTCAACGCAGTCTCTCCTTAAAAAGCACAGAGGTGTCAGAGAGAGTATCGATAAACACCGCGTACAAGTGGTGGGCCTTCGGAAACACATGGTTGCATTGCCGTTGCATTATCGGGAGCTGGATGAGGTGCGAGCGCGCATGGCTGAGACGGAGCAGCTCTACACAGAGGTGGCGGAAGTTGGCGTGTTGCGGCAGCAGTGGCTGCATGATGCGCTGGCTGTGTATCGCATGTTCAGTGAGGTGAACGCCTGTGAGGTGTGGATCGATGAGAAGGAGCAGTGGCTGAACAGGATGGAGGTTCCCGAGAGACTAGAGGACGTGGAGGTGATCGCACACAGGTAGGAACGTTGACCAGGTGTTGCTTGTCTTCTAAATATTTAGAAATGTCATTGCATTGGAAATCACACAAGTATTGCAAATGAGAGACATTTTTGCAACATAGGCTCATTAGAAAAATGCGCCTTTGGGGTAATTTTTTTGCAAAATATTACATTGCTTCCTGCACGTTTTGTGACACTTTCAAAGTGAAATGCCCAGTGAGTGGCGCTTAAAACCTGTTCAGGTTTATCTGAAACAGATGGCAAGAATCTGGAAGTGTTTTATTACGTTGGTTTTTGTACGTTTCATGGCAGTTTGGAAATTATATGTTTGTTGAGTGGCACTAAAAGGTTAATGCTGTATCACTTTTTAAAATAATGAACCTAAACCCTAAATCTAACCAATAGTGTCAACGAAAGCAAATGTGAGATAAAACATATCTGCTAAGGCTAACATGTTTTTGTGAGCTATTATATCTTGACTAGTGTTTCACGGGATTTGTACCCAAGTGCTTTGCAATTGCAAGCCAGGTGCGCTATCGAGCAAGTTTACTGTGTCAGAAAAGCCATGCATATGGAGCTGGTTATGTGATGCAAACGTAAAATGTGTAAGTTTACAAATCATGCACTATGGTAAAAGTGTTTTGAGGTCAATATATAGTATTGTTATCGTATAGTGTAGTACCATGTGAAAATAAGCCTTTATTAATTGATAATCTGCTGCTGTGATCATAATTAGAGTGAAAAGGCATAAAAGTATTTAGGCAGTAGTGTTTATTTAATCTGGAAATCGCAGTGAATTATACTTTTGTGGAGTTTTGCGGAACAGACACATTTTTCCAATGAGCATTTGTTGCATTTTTGCAATTACCCACAGATGAAGCTGTTTTCATGGACACAAATGCATAACTTGGTTCTAAGTTGAATTGTTAGCTGTGATTTACCGTTGAATACCTTCTTATCTGAGAAGCAAATTTTCTGCATTTTAGGTTTGAGAGCTTGGACCAAGAGATGAACAGCCTGATGGGAAGAATACTAGACGTTAATCAGATCGTCCAGCAGCTCTTAGACAGCGGTCACCCCAGTTCCACTGAAGTCAGGGGCTGTCAAGATCACTTGAACAGCAGGTAACTCCACATCATAAATACAGTTTGTTTTACATATAACTTTATCCAGCATATTTAATGGAAATATATAGCATATTGAATTTAATTGGGTTTAAATGGGTATTACAAGGATAGTTCTCCCAAAAATTAACATTTTGTCATAATTTGCTCACCCTCATGTTGTTTCAAACCTGTGTACAGATAAAAACTCATGAGACAAAAAATATGAGACCAAAACTCAATCAGGGGCATTTTTGCCCCAGTCTTGAATTTTAGGGGTGTATAACTGTATTATACAGGCGACATCAAGAATTGAGTTGTTGCCCTTCATCATGTTCATCACCAGTCAAAAGTATGAAATGAAAAATGACCTACAGTAGGTTTGGGCGAGGTGGGTGCATTAAATGTAATAATAATTTTAACATGTTTTCAATATCTAATTATTTAAATTAACACGTTAAATGGACAGCCCTAATATATATATATATATATATATATATATATACTGTATATGTGTGTGTGTGTGTGTGTGTGTGTGTGTGTGTGTGTGTATATACTACAAATATATTTATACTTATGACTATAAATAAAAAATATATATATTATTACATCATTTGCAGTGCTGCGTGGGATTGTAGTTCATGGATGTTAAGTACTTTGTCTCTTACCTTTGTCCCCCCTAACTTTCATATATTTTTTTGCTTCAATCAAAATTTTAATGCTGTCTGTAATCTTTTTTTAAATATCTATGGAGAAAAAAAAATTAGTAGTAAACATATACCCAACCGTAACCAAGGCTGCTGAAAAGTGGGCGGGCACTATTGTGCTCAAACCAAAAAAAGCATTATTTATTTATTGATTTATTAATGCTTAATGATCTATAAATAGAAAATCATAATTTTCTGTTCAAGTATCTCTGGCCAATTTAGTCTTTTTCTCATATATTGCTAATTTTGTTGCATGTTTTTCCGTCCTCTTATGCCATGTTAGTCTTTCATTACCCTGATATGTAGTTGTTTTCAGTTGATCTAATTTGTGTTTTATTTTGAAATGGTTTCATTCAGAAAACCCTGCACATTCCTGATGCTGCTGTTGTTCATCACTTTAACACATGGCTCTACATGGGTGTATTTAGAAAATGGGCTGCTGCTTTCACAAGCTTTCACTGAAACTGGCAAGCTGTGACGTATGTGTGAAAAACTCCAGTGATCCGTTTTAGACAGACCTTGGCATAAATAACCTCTCTCAGCGTGCTGCCATCTGCTGTGGCTGCCACACACAGGGCGCGCCTGACCCAGCTCAAAACAGAGCACTATGGGTACATTCACAGCTATTATGTTCTTCAATATTTCATGCCACAGTGTATTTATAAGAATGTTTCATTACAGCATACCTTGTTGTTACTCTGTTTGATTTGTGATATTGTGTCTCAGGCCTTGATCTGTGGCCCACCTGTGCGTCCTCAGACTGTTTTTTGTGTGGGTGGATCCTTGATGTGTGTGTGTGTGTGTGTGTGTGTGTGTGTGTGCGTGCATCCATGATTTGGGAATGATTCAGACTGAGTCATGTTTTCTGGAACCGAGTCTTTTTTATTATGCATCATCCAAGCCGTACTCAAGATCGTAACAGAATGATGTGAATATGAACTTAACAATGGGATGTAGTACAAATTTTGCAGTCAACGTTTTTTTAAATTAATACATATAAATAGACCCACCTTTCATTAAATTGTATGACAAAAAATATTTCCTCAACATATTTTGTTGAAACAGGAAGTTGCTCGTTTGTACAACTTTATATTTGCCATTTAAATGTTGGATTAAAAGAAAAAAGATTTATTTATTTAAAATTTTTAGAATCACATTAAGCTTATTAGTGAGAAGGACATTCTCCTTCTAGATCTGTGACTCTTAAAACTTCTGGAATTTTGAAATGTAGTTCTTTTATTTTGACTATAATTATTTTAGTTATCATTTTTTAATTTACAGAAATTATAAGAGCCCATCTATTAAAATAAGGTTTTGAAATATTGTTGAGGACAATGAATGGCCTTGAAGTCAAAAAGGTTGAAAACCACTGTTCTAGAGAGTATTTAATAGGACAAAATTGCATATACATCCCGGAAAACCAGTGTTATTTTATTAGCATCGAGATATTATTATAGCTTTACATTTACTTTTTATTTTATTTTTGTATTTTCCATTTTCATTTTCATTTTAGTTAACATTTTATAATTTCTTTGAGTGTTTTTGTCATTTTTATAATTTTTTTTATATGTCTAGTTTTTAACATTCTTTTAATTATTTTAGTACATGAAGATGAAAATGAGAAATGTTTCTTATTTGATCAAATAAAATACATATTTAATTTTTTTTTCAGATAATGTTTATTTTATTTTAAGTAATGAATTTTGTTCTTTTTTTGTAGTTTATTTATTTATTTGTAGTTTTATTTTTAGCTTTAGTGGACTATAATAACCCTGCTGTGAACAAGATGAGTCATCAATATTTTGGGTCATTTTCCTGGTAGAGAAAAGCTGTACATTTTACATGCACTTATGTATGATAAAAGCTAAGGTTGTCAACTTTTAGAAGTGCACTAGCATATTAATGACCTCAAAGCTAACAGAGATCAAAGCTAATCAGTGTTTAGAGTCATTTTTAATTACACATTTACAACGCAAGACAGGGAACATACCTACTTTACACCAAAAAAAAGCAGCAAAATTTGAAATGGAACTTTAACAAAGATACAAGTGATTAAAGTGTCTTTAAATCTAAAAATCAACCAAATTGCTTTCTTTTTGCACATCACAGGTGGAACCGCATCGTGGAGCTGGTCGAGCAGAAGAAAGATCACCTGGACTCAATCCTGCGCATCCAGAACTACTTACTGGAATGCACGGAGATCAAGTCCCAGATTCAGGACAAGCGGAAAGCCATAGATGCCACGCAGTATGTGGGCAGTGACCTGGGTAGCGTGCTGGCGCTGCAGCGCCGTCTCTCCACCATGGAGGGAGCTCTGGCGGTTCTCGAGCCCAAGCTCCTTCAGCTTCAGGAGGAAGTGGAGGAGCTCGCCACATCCCATCCGGACAAGGCTGTAGACATCCTGGTTCCCTTTGAGGGCATCAGTGTGGAGTGGGAAGAGCTAAAGCGTACATTACAAGGCTGTGAGGACTCTTTAACTGTCGCTGGCCGCTTGCAACAGTTCATCCAAGACTTGGATTCATTCCTCACCTGGTTGGTGCAAACTCAGACAGCTGCTGCTTCAGATGAGCTTCCCAATGCTTTAGAGGATGCGGAACGGCTGATAAACCAACACGCTGCGCTCAAGGAGGAGATCGGAAGGTACGAAGAGGACTATGAGCGTCTCCAGGCTGTGAATGAGCTCTTGGAGACGGATGAAGCGCCGTTGCCTCATGGAGCTCTGCAGCAGTGGCTGCACAAGCTGGATGTGGGCTGGAACAAACTGCTGGAGATGTGGGAGAGCAGGAGGGAAGTGCTGGTGCAAGCTCACATCTTCCATCTCTTCCTGAGGGATGTCAAGCAGGCCGAGGCTTTCCTCAATAACCAGGTGAAGCCCCTCACACCTCTTTGTGTCATTTGCACAGTTCAGATTTGAAAGATATTTCTGAAGACTGCGGTTTCCTAAATGTTATTGCACAGAGGTTGCTCTTTCATAGATGAGGAATCTTAAAGGAGATCTCATTTATGATTTATAACTTAAATTGAGTTATATTTAGAGGGATAGTTCATCCGAAAATCATTTACTCAACCTCATGCATTAAAAGTCAATGTGGTCCAATGTTGTTTGGACCCCAGAGTTCTTCAAAATATCTTCTTTTAGGTTTCACAGAAAAAAGAAAGTTATACAGGTTTTGAATGACATGAGGCTGAGTAAATGATGACAGAATTTTCATTTTGGGTAAACTATTCCTGTAATTACACTACCAGTCAAAAGGTTTTGAATAATTACATTTTTGCGTGTGTGTGTGTGTGTGTGTGTGTGTTTGAAAGAAGTCTTTTTTGCTCATTGAGGCTGCATTTATTTGATCAAAAATACAGTAAAAACAGTAACATTGTGAAATATTATTACAATTTAAAATAACTGTTTTCTATTTGAATATGTTTTCAAATGTAATTTATTTCTGTGAGTCAAAGCTGAATTTCCAGCGTCATTACGCCAGTCTTCAGTGTCACATGGTCCTTCAGAAATCATTCTAATATGTCAGATCCAATATAGTCGCACAGAATCGTCTTTTAGTTTCAGTCTTTTTGAATATCCTGCATCGAATTGTGAAGTGAACAAAGGACCAAGTTCTTACTGACGTGATCTGGAACTTTAAAAAAAAAAAAAAAATGAAGTTCATCCACTCTTTCCTAATGTTGGGATCAGAAGGAAGGCAATGCAAACCCTGTTGATGGAAAACTTGGCACTGCACAGTGTCTTGTTGTCTTCGGAGCATCTTTATTATTTGGTTTACGCGCAGACCTGTGTTTGCCTCTCTCGTTATTTACTTACTATGTGCTCGAATCGGTGGGCGGGGCTAAACAGACGATAAACAGTGCTGTAGAAGTAGGAGTTGATGATCTTCTGCGGAGGCGGGGTTTAGCCACACTATTACATCATAAAGTGGCACATTCCACAACCTGGTGTTTTGGCAGATTAGCTTCAATATAAGCTGATTTTAGACTTATGATTTTAGACTTAAGAAATTATTGTTTAAGCTTTGAATGTAAGCCTATTGAAACGTCTTACTTTTGACTGCAAACTTCGATATCTTGGCCAATCAGAGCACAGTTTGACATATTGTTGAGATCTCTTCTGAAACTGGGGTCAAATGACATTGGTTTCCATGTGCCACATGACTGATCGCAAACATGGCAGGTTCGAATACTGCCGTGTGTTTAGTCCAAACCAGTTCGCCCTCACAAATGAGGAAAACCTGAGTAAAAAGATGAATGCAAATATGAAAAAAGTTAATTTTCCATTTGCAAAAAGTCTCCATTTGCTCTCCTTTAGATCTCATTGCTGTCTAGGAGAAACAATTGAGATATTTAAGACACTTCATGTACGACTTTCCATTCTGTTAGTTAGAGAGCAGACCATTAGGAGACAAAAACTGATCTGACTGATCTTTTTCAGGTCACGTCTGTAAATGTCAGGAGCATCAGGGCATTTTAAGGTCATTGCTTAGTTCATATTCTGAGACATTTGCTGCTTTTATGTTGGGTCATCGTTTCATAAGAATATCTTGTGGCAATAATGCAGTTTAAATGTCAGAGGACATGCATTTCCTCAACCCCGTCTGGGTGTATGTTAGAAGCTGTGTCTTTTCTGGTTTGCTAAAAGCCCAGAGTCGCTTTCTGTTGCCTGCGGGTACAGAATAAGAATCTGCACTGCCATCGAGTGTGAACTGGTTTGCACTAAACACACATGGCAGTGGCATTCATTAGCCACTTTTCCTTAAGTTTGTTTGAGCTTAACTTTTCTAAATGGGAGCATTTACTAAACAGTTGACAATTATTTTATTATTATTTTGTTTCCATCATTTAATACATGTTTGCAAGAAAAATGTATTTGCATCTTTAATCTGTAGTAATTGAGTTAGAAAACATTTGTGGAATCGTCACAGAAGAATATGTGAGCATTGATATTGTTTCTAATGTTTATTATTGCAGTAACACCAACAGCTTACCATTTGCCCTGATAATGGACTTGCTTTTAGTGTAATTGTTCTGGACTCATTTTAGATGCTTTCTGTATGCAGTATTTCACCCTGTCTTTCTCTCCTCTCCTCAGGAGTCAGCGCTGGCCCATGTGGAGCTCCCCACCACAGTGGAGACAGTGGAGGCAGCCATCAAAAAGCACAAGGACTTTACCACCACCATGGAGCTCAACCTCCACCGCATTAAAGCTGTCATAGAGGCGGGAGAGAGCCTCATCAGTCAGAACAACATCTATTCAGACCGCATCAGAGAGAGAGTGGATCTACTCGCTAACAGGTGAAAACCAAAACATAGAGCTGGTTGGTATAGAAGCCCGTTTCTGCCACTGAATAGAAAACAAAAAAGTAATTGTGACATTTTATCTCAAAATTCAAACTTTTTTCTCACAATTGGGAGTTTACATCTCGCAATTTGGACTTTTTTTTTCTCAGAATTGCACGATATAAACTCGTAATTGTGAGAAAAAAATCTGAATTGCGAGATATGACCTAAACTCGCAATTAAATTTTTTTTCTTGCAAATCTGACTTCTTTTCTTAGAATTGTGAGATATAAACTTGCAATTGAACTTTATAATTCGCAATTGCGAGTTTATATCTCAATTCTGAGAGAAGAAGCAATTGCGAGATATAAATTCGCAATTCTGAGAAAAAAAAAGTCAGATTTGCAAGTCATATCTTGCAATTCTTTATTTTTCAGAATTGCAAAATTCTATATTGCAATTCTGACTTTTTTTCTCAGAATTGCGACTTTATTTCTCATAATTGCAAGAAAAAAAAAGTCCGAATTGTGAGATCAAAAGTCACACTTTTTTATTTTTTATTCAGTGATGGAAACGGCTTCCATAGGTTGGTTCTCAGGAAACAGCGTAATTTGTGCCTGAAACTCCAGAATTTTTAGAATTTCATTTTTAAAATGTTATTGCTTTACATAAGAAATCATATTTTTTCATGTCTGATCAGTCCAGGAGCATGTAATATTCAGATTAGTGGTCAACAAATATGTATTTGTAATATTTTTCAAATACAGATTCTTGAACTATTAATCAGTTCTATTATCTATCTTAACTATTATCGGCAATGAATCGCCTGCGATTTTGAACGCGATTTTATGTAGCTTGTCAGTGAACTATGGCTCTGTGTAGTAAATGCTGCTCCATCTGAACGCACGTGCTGGAGATTTACTTCTAATCACAGGAGCGCCTTTACTGACGAGATGCGCATGAAAATCGCATTAAATTTTTTGCACAGCCCTACCCTGATCCCTAAAATATGTTTGCAGCCTTGAAAAGTAACAATAGTTGTTGATTGGTTAAAAGCGCTACATTATTTCAACCACTTCACAGTAAGTTTGAAATCCTATAAGTTACTTATAATTCTAATAGATGACTGAGGAAATTTAGGTGCCTTTTTTTGTGTGCCCTGTTATAAATCACGCATTTTATTTAAAACAAATATATGTTAATATTTCATGAAATTTCTATTTTAAAAGATGTCAACCCTCTTGCGTTTAAGTGTTTTGGGGTTAAAAAGCCCTAATTGAATTGAAAGTGCACTTGTAGTGTACTGACGTGTGACCAGGAAGCTATAAAAGCATGTGAGGTGTGGAGACAGCGGCAGCTTCTGGAGAATGAGGGAAACGCTTGCAGGGATGCCGGAAATAAGGCAGAAGACGCAGCGTCTCGTTCCCTCTGGGAACTATGGTTACATACGTAACCTTGAGACGTTCCCCTTCAGGAACTCGAGCTGCGTCGAGCGCTTTGGGAACGAGATGGCCATGCCGCCAGATTTTCAAGTCCCTGCGTAGTGTGTATGACTTCAGCACAACTTAGGCAAGAGGACAGAGGATCCAGGAGCGGTACAAATGTTGAGGTCATAGAACCTGACGAAGGTGAGCGGCGTAGACCAGCCCGCAGCATTACATATACTGTATCCTGCATAGCCACACCCGACACGAAGGCCTTAGAGGCTGCCACACTTCGGGTGGAGTGAGCCTTGACCCCTAAGGGTGAGGGAAGGCCAGAGGACTCATATGACATAGTAATAGCATCAACAATCCACCTACTGAGGGTTTGCCTAGTGGCAGGAAGACCCCTCTTGGAAGGATCATAACAAACGAATAATTGGTCAAACTTCCTCCACATGGCAGCTCTGTGGACATATGGACATGTAGACACATGAAATGTAGTTTCTGCTGGTCAGGCTCCCTAAAGGGGGGAGGACAGAAAACCTGAAGTACGATGGGCCATGGTACTGAGGAGGGCACATTACGGATGTACCGGCCTGGGGTACAGAAAAGCTTTGGCCAAGCCGGGCGCAAAGTCTAGGAAGGAGGGGGCCACTGACAAGGTCTGCAAATCTCCGACTCTCTTCAGTGAAGTGATGGCTAACAAGAAGACAGTGTCAGAACTCGATCTGAAACCTCCTCAATAGGTTCGAATGAAGGTTTACAGAGAGCCTCCAGGACCACGGCCAGGTCCCATGGTGGAACACGAGGTCGTACGGGAGGCCTCAGCCTCAGTGCACCGCGGAGGAAACGTGTAACCAGGGGGTGTCTTCCCACAGACTGACCACCGAGAGGAGCGTGGTAAGCAGTTAAGCTCGGCCAGAACGGGGCTACTAGTAGCAGACGGACCCCGTCCCGGCGCACTCTCTCCAGAACTCCCTGGAGCAGAACGATCGGGGGAAAAGCGTACAGACTAAGCCTCGGCCAAGTCTGTACCATGGCATCCAGCCCCAGTGGAGCTGGATGAGTCAGAGAGTACCAGAGGGGACATTGCGATGTCTCTTTGAGTCCTGCAAAAGGTATCACGTTGGACTCAGCTGCCATCAGACCCAGCAGTCTTTGAAACTGCCTGTCAGTGAGTGACCAGCTTTCTTTGACTCTCGCGACTGCAGTGAGGATCGACTCGATCCGAGCAGGAAACAGCTGTGCCTGCTTCATCCTATAAGTTACTTATAATTCTAATAGATGACTGAGGAAATTTAGGTGCCTTTTTTGTGTGCCCTGTTATAAATCAAGCATTTTATTTAAAACAAATATATGTTAATATTTCATGAAATTTCTATTTTAAAAGATGTCAACCCTCTTGCGTTTAAGTGTTTTGGGGTTAAAAAGCCCTAATTGAATTGAAAGTGCACTTGTAGTGTACTGACGTGTGACCAGGAAGCTATAAAAGCATGTGAGGTGTGGAGACAGCGGCAGCTTCTGGAGAATGAGGGAAACGCTCGCAGGGATGCCGGAAATATGGCAGGAGACGCAGCGTCTCGTTCCCTCTGGGAATTATGGTTACATACGTAACCTTGAGACGTTCCCCTTCAGGAACTCGAGCTGCATCGAGCGCTTTGGGAACGAGATGGCCATGCTGCCAGATTTTCAAGTCCCTGCGTAGTGTGTATGACTTCAGCACAACTTAGGCAAGAGGACAGAGGATCCAGGAGCGGTACGAATGTCGAGGTCATAGAGCCTGACGAAGGTGAGCGGCGTAGACCAGCCTGCAGCATTACATATACTGTATCCTGCATAGCCACACCCGACACGAAGGCCTTAGAGGCTGCCACACTTCGGGTGGAGTGAGCCTTGACCCCTAAGGGTGAGGGAAGGCCAGAGGACTCATATGACATAGTAATAGCATCAACAATCCACCTACTGAGGGTTTGCTTAGTGGCAGGAAGACCCCTCTTGGAAGGATCATAACAAACGAATAATTGGTCAGACTTCCTCCACATGGCAGCTCTGTGGACATGTGGACATGTAGACACATGAAATGTAGTTTCTGCTGGTCAGGCTCCCTAAAGGGGGGAGGACAGAAAGCCTGAAGTACGATGGGCCATGGTACTGAGGAGGGCACATTACGGATGTACACCGGCCTGGGGTACAGAAAAGTTTTGGCCAAGACGGGCGCAAAGTCTAGGAAGGAGGGGGCCACTGACAAGGCCTGCAAATCTCCGACTCTCTTCAGTGAAGTGATGGCTAACAAGAAGACAGTGTCAGAACTCGATCTGAAACCTCCTCAATAGGTTTGAATGAAGGTTTACAGAGAGCCTCCAGGACCACGGCCAGGTCCCATGGTGGAACACGAGGTCGTACGGGAGGCCTCAGCCTCAGTGCACTGCGGAGGAAACGTGTAACCAGGGGGTGTCTTCCCACAGACTGACCACCGAGAGGGGCGTGGTAAACAGCTATGGGTGCCACATACACCTTCAAGGGGAAAAGCGTACAGACTAAGCCTCAGCCAAGTCTGTACCATGGCATCCAGCCCCAGTGGAGACATAGTATTTCATAAATGATGTAGAAATTGCTTGAAAATGACCTAGCTATTTGTTAAACTGTATTGTGTTCAACTGTCCTTTAATTCTTATTAATAGCAAAACCTCTATTTTGTCATCAAGTAGCATTGGTAATAAAACCGTGTTGCACATTCACTGTAAAAGCAGTGCTGCTGTACTTCTAATACAACCTACCACCTGACAATTTGTGTCTGCCCTCCATTTCATTGTGGCATAGAATGTGCAGCTGCTCCTATAGACACACTGAATTTAAAATGTTTTTTTTCATAGAGGCATAACAAAGAAACTCGCTGAGAATCCACGGTCACTAATCTGAATGCAGTCTCAGTGAGGAGCGTGAAATTGGATTTGTGTATGGAATCTGTTATGGCCCAGCCTACCTTCTGTTTTAAACCGAGACTCCGCTATGAAACACTGTTACTAATAATTAATAAGAGTTTAAACAAAAATAATAAAAGAGTTTCTGATTGTTTCTGTATTTATGTGCATCTCACAGAGGGAACCAGAACCGTGAACATGCTCAGCAGTGGCTTCATAAGCTCAATGACCAGTGGGAGCACCAGAGGTTTCTACAAGACTGCCATGAGGTAGGATGAGTGCCAACTGAGCACAAACAATAAAAACTGTGTCATTCTTTCTTTGTTTTTGTGTGAAGCTTGTGCGAGAGATGATTTGATACATTTTTGAACCAAAAGATGTTTGCCCCTCTGTAAGTAAATCTGTGCGTCAGTTAAGTGTGGACAGCAGTGCGGAATTTTGAAGTAAATGTTTGGACGTAAGCTCACGCTTGTTTCTCCTGTTCTTGGTAACTTGTCTTATAAAAAGCATTTCTTACATGTAGCAAAATTACAATACATTACTCTTACAGAGTATGTAACCAGATGCAATGCGAAAAAGTGATATATGTGTTTAGTCAAGCTAGTCAAGCTGCAGGATATTTTGATGGTCACATGGTTTTAATAACAGTGGCATCATTCTGGTTAATCCTGCCCACAGTGAAAGCTCATTGGTCCAAAATCCTGCTCCATATGATTGTATATTAAACATCCGATATGTTTGATTGACTGTGATCGACACGGCCTTTACGTTTCATTGTGGACAGATTGTTGCAGGAAACTTTGCTGACCCATGTGAAACTGCGCTTAATTGTATTAAATGTGCACTTGTAATCTTAAAAGTATATATTTTTTTAATAAACTTATAGATAATATAATTTAAAGAATTAAAAGACTACTTAAAGGGGTCATATGATGCAATTTCAAGTTTTCCTTTCTCTTTTGAGTGTTACAAGCTGTTCGTGAATAGATAAGATCCCTAAAGTTGCAAAGACTAAAGTCTCAAACCCAAAGAGATATTCTTTATAAAAGTTAAGACTCGTCCACGCCCTCCTAAAACGCCTCGTTTAAGCACGCCCCCACATGTCTACGTCACTGTGTGGGAAGATTTGCATAACACCGCCCAAATGTTCATGCAAAGAAAGAAGGCGTAACTTTGATTCTCGCTGTAGTATTGTTGTTGCCGCCGCCACCATGTCGTGAAGACGCTGTGTGTTTCGTTGCGAAAGCGAAAATACTTTGGCCTTCCAAAAGAGGACACAACTAGAAATCAGTGGTTAAGTTGTATTTACAACACTGTTCCAGAACAGTTCAACCAAATATTCAGCTGTGTGCAGCACATTTTTTGGAGGACTGTTTCCTAAACCTGCAGAGTAGCCTACAGTGCATCTGTGCACAAAGGTTATTTCTATAAAGTGGGGCAATTCCAACTTTGGAAGGACAGTCTGGTGCTTCTGACTCACAGCCTGTAAGTACGTTTTCATATTTAAAGGATTTGCCACTGATGATTCAAACGTGAGTTTTGAGCAGTGTAGAGTAGCGCTTGTTGTTTGTCGTTTCTCCGATCACAAATGCAGACATGGTTTTATGTTTATGCCATGCAATACGTAACTCAATGCGTAAAAAGACAGTATAAGTCATTATAATCAGTAATTATGTTCCCACTGGATGCAACAAATGCCTCTTAAAGGGTTAGTTCACCCAAAAATTAAAATTAGCCCATAAATTACTCACCCTCAAGTCATCCTAGGTGTATATGACTTTCTTCTTTCAGACGAATCCAGTCAGAGTTATATTAAAAATGGTATTTGATCTATTAAGCTGTTTAATGCCACTCAGCGGGTGTTGCATTGCTTCAGTCCAAAAGAAGTTTAATAAAAAGCGCCCATTCATAAAAAAAAGTGTCTTTTCACCCGCTGAGTGCCATTAAACAGCTTGAAAGATCAAAGACAATTTTTTATATAACACTGGATTCGTCATATACACCTAGGATGACTTGAGGGTGAGTAATTTATGGGCTAATTTTAATTTTTGGGTGAACTAAACCTTTAAACCGCATAAATACTTTGCATTACACCAAATACACAAAATAATATTCTTTTTAGAAACATCATATGACCCCCTTTAAGAGAGACACTTTCATGACTGTGTTTATTAACACACTTAAGTACACTTTGTTAAATTAAAAGTTTTACTTTAAAGTACATTTAACATCATTGTTTCAATAATCTTTTGTCACGCTTTAAAGTAATACACTTATTTTGATGTGTTGACTATCATACTAAAGGACATGTAAAATACTTGATTATAATTTTTATTGTAGTGTGTTATTTGATAATACAGTTCAAGTTTATATATTTTAAATGTGCAATATTACAACTTTATAATTATGTATATTGTTAATTGCATGACATACAAGTTTCAACAGAAATGACATTAAAGTTTTTTATATAACACTGGATTCGTCATATACACCTAGGATGACTTGAGGGTGAGTAATTTATGGGCTAATTTTAATTTTTGGGTGAACTAAACCTTTAAACCGCATAAATACTTTGCATTACACCAAATACACAAAATAATATTCTTTTTAGAAACATCATATGACCCCCTTTAAGAGAGACACTTTCATGACTGTGTTTATTAACACACTTAAGTACACTTTGTTAAATTAAAAGTTTTACTTTAAAGTACATTTAACATCATTGTTTCAATAATCTTTTGTCACGCTTTAAAGTAATACACTTATTTTGATGTGTTGACTATCATACTAAAGGACATGTAAAATACTTGATTATAATTTTTATTGTAGTGTGTTATTTGATAATACAGTTCAAGTTTATATATTTTAAATGTGCAATATTACAACTTTATAATTATGTATATTGTTAATTGCATGACATACAAGTTTCAACAGAAATGACATTAAAGTATATTTTAGTTTACCGTTTTATTAATTAAATTAAATTTATATACTTAAGTCCTACTTAAGTGGGACAACTTAATTGCATTTAATAGAAACTTAAACTATAATCCGAAAACATTACATTTAGTTCACGTGTAAGTATATTCTTTTAAAGTATCCACCTTATTTTTCAGCGCGGAAGTAAGCTGTTTTCTGTGAGTGTGCGAGACTTCCGCTTCATTTGACGTGGTAGGGAAATAACGAGTAGAATAACAAAGTGCAATAAACGGGTGCAACAACCCAGTGTGTTTATAATAAGGCAACACATTAAAATAATATGGTAGGAAACACCAGTTTGCAATATCAAGCTGCAAGATGAGCTGTTTTGTACAGCTAAAAATAGCTAGAAGTGGATGACACCGGAAGCCAGACACATTAAATTTGTAGTATAGTAATATTTATTTTATTTTATTTAGAAATAATAATAATACTAATTTAAAGTCATATAAAACAGGTAATTGCAACTTTTCAAAAATCATCTAAAATTTTTTAAAAAGTTACAATTATTTCTCCCACAATTTTTCTCAGAATTCCATGAAATAATATTTAGTCATTTTTATTTTTATTTTTATTTAGTAATGATAATAATATTATTATTACTATTAGCCATATTCATATATTATCAGAACAATAATAATTCTGTATATTACAACATGACAACATTTTGGCCAAATTGTTCAACCCTACAAACAAGCACAGCAAACCTGGATTTTTTTTGATAATCTGGATAATTGCATTTTAAATCACAAATAGATTATTTTTCCCTAAATCATGCAGCCCTAGTGCATAGTGCCTATGTGGCACTTTTTCTCATTTGCTTTCAGTTGTTGTTCCTTTCAGATGTTTCCTGATCTGAAGTATCACATTATTGTCTTAGTTAGTTTTAATGTCTCTCTGGTGTTGGTCGTGGTGTAGTTATCCATCAGTTTACTGGATAATTAATTCCCATGTCCCTGGATCCTGGATGGTCATTCACTCTTCCTTGGATCTATTGCTCCATTCCACCCCAGGGTCATTTTGAGGAATAAATCAAGCTCGCATCAGCTGACTCTCAGCTGATTCCCATCAACCTATGGGAATACAATAGTATAGTAATATTCATTTTATTTTATTTAGAAGTAATAATAATACTAATTTAAAGCCATATAAAACAGGTAATTGCAACTTTTCAAAAATCATCTAAAAAAATTTTTAAAGTTACAATTATTTTTGATTTTTTATCAGAATTGCAAGAAATAATATTTAGTCATTTTTATTTTTATTTAGTAATGATAATAATATTATTATTACTATTAGCCATATTCATATATTATCAGAACAATAATAATTCTGTATATTACAACATGACAACATTTTGGCCAAATTGTTCAACCCTACATACAAGCACAGCAAACCTGGATTTTTTTTGATAATCTGGATAATTGCATTTTAGATTCTTTTTCCCTAAATCATGCAGCCCTAGTGCATAGTGCCTACAGCAGAAGTAGTCAGTAGTATGACTGAATGCAATCAAATACACACCCTATGTGGCACTTTTTCTCATTTGCTTTCAGTTGTTGTTCCTTTCAGATGTTTCCTGATCTGAAGTATCACATTATTGTCTTAGTTAGTTTTAATGTCTCTCTGGTGTTGGTGGTGGTGTAGTTATCCATCAGTTTACTGGATAATTAATTCCCATGTCCCTGGATGGTCATTCACTCTTCCTTGGATCTATTGCTCCATTCCACCCCAGGGTCATTTTGAGGAATAAATCAAGCTCGCATCAGCTGACTCTCAGCTGATTCCCATCAACCTATGGGAATACAACACCTATCTAAGTATTCATATATAAGGTCCCTCAGTATTATCAGCAGTTTTCACATTGCTCAATAGCTAATTACCCTCCTCCATCCCCAGCTCCTCCTCTGTCAGTCAGGATTCAGCCTTCTGATTCTCCTTTGAATCAGACTAATTCTAAAATGTGTACATATCATAATTGAACTTTAACGATATCTGCAATATATTTATGTTGGTTCTGTTCTGTCAACCCTGGGGGGGTTATTGCTGCTCTCCCTGCTCTCGTCCATGCTAGGATGCATGGATGCGCAGGGAGTTCTTGCCCTCAACAGAACCATACCGCCAATCCAAACTGTATGCTAATTGTCAATAATCTTTGACGATAGTGGTCCTGACAGAACTGAGAGCGACAGGTGCCCCATGAGGGCAGAGGTCACTGTAGTGTTTAGTAATCACTAGAGAGAGGTTAAAAAGCACAATTTGTCCTAAAGTTTATGTGATTTTAAAAGTGTCATCTACCAGCTCAGCACACTCTTGAAGCACACTCTTCACTCATTGCTGTGAAAACCCCTTTTGGATCCTTTATTTTTAAGTGTGCATATTTTAATCTGACAGATTTTGATCATTGGCTGCTCGTTCCCTCATTTTTTGAAACTCAGCTCCTCTGTAGCCTCCCTCCACCTCATTCGTATTCGCTTCCCTGCCCGCTTAAAGAGCCTTAGTGTTATCCTTGTGACGCCTGCAACTACGTAGACTCCCCCCCTCTCTCTCTTTCTCCCTCGATATGGTTCTCTCCCCCTCCCTCATCGATATAATGAGAATCAAACACATATTATGATATAGTCTACCATATCTTCACGAATGTGGTGGTGTTTGACATTTAGAAATGCAAAAATGTCAAATTCATGGTCAGTCACATTGATGCCTTTGAATTTGGTTGAATCTCTATTATCTGTAATTGATTTCATATTCATATAGTTGTTTTCTTTTAGTCCGAGTTGGTGGTATTGGGTGATAGTGGGATAAAATGTAAGATTTTGTTTTCTTGAGCCATAAACCATCTCCCGGACTCCAGTCCCCAAACCCCATACACCTGTTCACTCATTACACTAATTCCCCAAACTCCATACACCTGTTCAGTCATTCACTCATTCCCTCAGCTGTTCTCCATTGTCACAGACTATATCTTCTCCTCTCACTCGCCACTCTGCCTGGCTGTATTGTCAATGTATTCGTATCTGTCATTCTTAGAGCTGTTGGCCTTTCTGTTCATTAAAAGCAAGTTTTCACCTGCATGTTCACCCAGACCCTGTTTCTCCTCGGTGTTTCGTACCGGGCCGTGACAATTATGTAATTGGGATTTATCTAGCAAGCGTGTTCAATTAACACCGCACAATTACCTGGACCTCTTTGTTTTAAAGCCTGAGGGGAGATTTGTGAAAGTGATCTGTCTCTCTCTTCACACCCTTCACCTCCATGCAGTTTCTTTGTTTTCTCTTGTTTTATTGTCTCTTATATTGAGCATATACTGTATACATGGGTCAAAAAAAAACTTTTTTCTTTTCTTTTTAACAGTAGAATGTGTCCATTTCTGAGCAAAAAAGAATGACTTTCATACATTTTTACCATGATTTACAAAAAAAAAAAAGTCATTCAGTGTAACAATGGTTTGTATATTTAAAAAAATAAATTAAAATCTTGTGAGGCATATTTAGAACCGGAATCATTAGACACTAAAAGACCAGAAACTAATTGTCATGTTGAATCTTTACCAGTCTTATCACTAGGTTATACCCATTTGTCAGCAAGAAGTTTTTAATCGTTTAAAATATAATAACATTTAGTATGATCACTTATTCTTAGTAAAAATCTGTTACACTAAATGACAGTGGAACATTATTCCACCCATATTTTGACATTTTATTCTCACAAAAGTTATCTGAAACATTAGAGACTTGCATTTAATATGATTTCTGTGTATATAAAATAACTTGTCAAATTAATTTGATGCAGTCACCAAAACGGGAAATCTCGTCTTTGACCCTTATATTTACAGAAATGTAACCTTTTCTGTTAAGGGACAATATTTGGATATGATTGCCATTTTTAACATACATGATGGCACTCTTTTTTTGTTTGTTTGTTGGTTTGTTTTATAATATAAACATGCATAATGATATACGTTGTTGTCAGTGTTCAAACTATACCGTGGACTTTGGGGAAGACCACTTGCTTTTTGTTTTTTTATAACGGGGGGTTGGGGTCGTGCGCTTGCGCGTGCCTCAAAAGGGGGGTTACAATGAATTACAAAGATACATAACAACAAACAGCCACCCACAAATAGTCTATAAACAAAGCATCAGGCTGTCTGAGTTCACATGAACAACGGTTAAAGTTACTCGTCGTCAGGCTACAGAAGAATACCATAATTCCTCCGTTCAATTAGGCCTAAGACATCGAGAGTCACGCAGACCTATAACAACCCAGCCACAGCACATAATTGCTAATAACATGCCTTACCTTAACACAGAATCGACCACAGAGTCCAACGTTTATATTTTTTCTACGAATCTTTGAGTTAACATGTACTAAACATGAGTGGAATTTGCACCGCAGCACCCCCACACCTTGATGCTCATGACAAGAATAGCATGTATCGTTATCTTTATTGAAGTTAATTAGGTTTAAATCGCCGCCATGCATGAATGAATGAATTATATTTTTGCAATTTTACACATAATAATCCACGATGATCACATTACACAAAACCGAAATTGCACGTCAAAATAGCACATTGTCAATATTTTTTGAGACCCCTCAAAATTTCGCAAATCACGTTTTCAGGGGAGCCCATGTCTTATTAAGGGGAGCCGAGCTCCCCTGTAGTTCGCACCCTGGTTGTTTTCCTTCTTTGTCAAATACTTCCATGTAAGTAACTTACAAAGACAAATTGTCAATATGAATTGATAATTAATTTTCTCTTACAGCACGCAAAAAAATAATAATATAATAATGTATAACTAGAGCTAAAGCTGCAAAAATTACTATAATTAAAAACTATAAAAATCTGAAGTTTCCAATTAAAAACAGAAATTCGCCAAGATATCTAATTTTTTTCTGTCCGATTTTGATAACACTTTTTTTTTAAGTGCCCCTATCATGCCATTTTTAAGGTTCCTGGTATTGTTTTGGGAGTCTCCTACAATAGGTTTTCATGCATGCAAGGTCAAACCACACTTTAATTTTCTCAAAATATGCATTTAATATCACTTAATTTTCCAGTGATTCTCAAAGGATTCGTTTGAAGCAGTTCTAAGATTCAGTCTTTCTAAACCCCTCCTCAGATGGCCCAGTCTGTTGTGATTGGTCTACTGCATACAGCGCGTGTCGGAAACGATACGCCTATTGCCATAGTTCTGTATTTTGAACGCTCGATAGAAAATATAAACATCTATTATTTATCATACTTGCAGGTTGTGATTCAGTGGAGCCAGCTGGTCCAAATAAACTGAGCCATCTTTCAAGAGCAAGCGTTTGTGAATTCTGCGTTGAACTCCCCGAGATTAGAGAAGCAGTCGGCAGTAAAATGACGTGTTTGAGGGTGGGTCAAGTTGTTAATGGCCAGCGAACGTAGAACATATGCAGGCATTATGCAAATGTGTTACCCAGTGATATGTAGCTGTCACGGAAGTAGGATTCGAATTACGGACGACTCATTTAGGCTGTTTAGAGTCGATTCTTTCTTTTGGGATACAATAACTTTAATTATCGTGCACTTTCGGCTTTACAACGTTTTAGATTGTTTGCATTCACAAACAGCTATACTGTATTACACACTGCATGAAAGACAATATTCAAAATGACATAATAGGGGCACGTTAAGATAAACTTGTAATAGTGTGGTTTTACAAATAGGTACTGAGTAATAGTAATTAGTAACTATGTACTTACTATAAGGTTAGGATTAGGGTTTGGTTGAGGGGTTAGTTGCTTGTAATTACAGTATGCATAAATTACTGTTATTAGTAGGGTTGTGAATCTTTGGGTTGACAGGTTTTCGATTCGATACAAGAACGATTTTTGCAAATTCAGAACGATTCAATTCAATTCGTTTCACAATTCAATTCGATTTGATTAACGATTCAATTCTATTATTATTTAAATGCTTCCCCTAAATTCTTTAAATGCTTTGTCAAGGGGGCAAATTACACAGCAGCCTTTATGGTTACAGAACCATAGGTTAGAGGGGGAAAAAACACTTTTGTCCATTGTTAGATGCTAGTTAAATGATGCTATGGCATATGTAGACATTTATGTAAGCCAAGATGGGGCATAGCCATCATTTCAGAAGTGACAGAAATGTCAAATACAATAATTTTATGTATGTATGTATTATTATTATTTTTTTTTTTTTTTACAAGGAATTCTTTTCTTTGAATTTGCTATAAGAAATCAAATACACTGCTGGACAATAATCAATCATTTGTAATCTATATATTTTTTTCCTAATGGCAATTTTATGATTGTTTTATATACTACAAACAATTATTTCAATTTTCTGCACAAAATAAGGTAGAAAATATACTTTATAGTTTCTGTACTGTCATAAATGATATGTCAATTAGCACTGCATCATTCATAAATTGTATTTATTTATTGTGTTTATTGTCTTAACGTTTCGGTTCGTTCGGCTTTTTATTGAGCTTAGCTGCTTAGCTGCAGTGACAGATGCCTTTGTCCATATTAGGCATTTCCTGGCACGTCTTAAGTTCTTTGAGCGCAAGATCACTTCTCTTTCAGTACGAAAACGTCTTTATCTCATTTTCATAAAATAAAATGCTATAGTATTTAACTTTTCCTCTCCATCGGCGAATGATGATTCTGAAAGAAAACGCACCCGATGTCTGTTTGCTATAGCAACGAATGCTACTTTCATGCATCTGATT
>NW_015505498.1:837344-838509 GCF_001515645.1 Sinocyclocheilus grahami
AGAAAAGCAAAACTACTTCACTTTAGCATTACTGGCCACGAGTACTAAGGAGAGATCACATATCAGCTGCTCAAAAAATGTGTCAGTGAGACGAACGGAGCGCGAGCGCAATCTTGTGACAGTCACAGGCGGTAAATAGTGGAGCGCGTGAAAGAGAGATGCGAGGGCACGAACGCACGAACACGTCTCCATTCATTCGTGCTTGTAGTAATTGAATGTGTATATATTTTGAAAGCATTGAATCGCTATAGAAATATAGAAATATTTGATTCTTAGAGTTTTTAATTGATTTCTGTCCGAGATCGATCATTCACGATTCAAAAATCCATGTTTCAAGATCAACGCATTGCATCGTCAGGGTTTGTAATCAATGAATCGAGAAAACGAGTGAATCGTTACACCCCTAATTTATATGCATAGCACAAAATTAATTATGTGCCCAAGTTATTGTTTCCTATGGTCTTTTTGGAATGACTGTGAACATTGCAGTATGATATCATATGATATGAATATTATATCAAACTTCATAGACTGGCAACAAAACAACTATGTTGTGGAGAATATATCTTATAGAAAAAGTGTCAGAGGAAATAGTGTGCGATGGTGTTTTCTGACCTTGTATCCCACTGATCTGAGCCAGTGTCGTATTTGTATGTTGGTTGGAAATCAATCTCTCCCTCTGTGAAGCCCCCAAACACAACCTCCTCATCCATCTGCCGTTTCAGCTGAAACACATGAACATCCACGGTCATTTACACTGCCATCTAACTCAACACACTCCAGACAAACTGCAGCTGTACTCGGTCTTACCTGGTCGTGATTATACAAGCTCTCAAAATCCTTTTTAGCTATCAAGTCCTTCACATGATCAACTTCAAGGCCATTTATCCGGTAGTTTATATCTCCCAGCCACAACACAACACTGGAAATGAAGAGAGAACCATGATGATGAAAGTTTTAAACAGGGAAAATTAGACTTTTGTCTCTAGTTAAATTAGCAGGCTGTTGTGTTTAGCTCGTACTTGTGTTTCATGATGGTGAGGGGTGGTAGTGTGAGGTCATCCTGGCTGAACTGCAGCCTGCGGCAAATGTCCTTGAAGTCCTGATTGCGTCTTTCAAACTCTTCCGTGTGTGCGGCGAGGTGGGAGTTCACCACACAGATGTC
>NW_015505498.1:839692-843430 GCF_001515645.1 Sinocyclocheilus grahami
ATAAATGATATGTCAATTAGCACTGCATCATTCATAAATTGTATTTATTTATTGTGTTTATTGTCTTAACGTTTCGGTTCGTTCGGCTTTTTATTGAGCTTAGCTGCTTAGCTGCAGTGACAGATGCCTTTGTCCATATTAGGCATTTCCTGGCACGTCTTAAGTTCTTTGAGCGCAAGATCACTTCTCTTTCAGTACGAAAACGTCTTTATCTCATTTTCATAAAATAAAATGCTATAGTATTTAACTTTTCCTCTCCATCGGCGAATGATGATTCTGAAAGAAAACGCACCCGATGTCTGTTTGCTATAGCAACGAATGCTACTTTCATGCATCTGATTATGAGATAAACCTTGCGCACTTATTTCAAGGTTATTGTTAATGCTGTGGTTATTTTAACAGTTTCCTTCGTACATTCGGTTCAACAACATTGTTAAAACACATTTATCATTCAATGGAACTGTGCGTATGCTTTGAACACTTACATTTTTGCTCTGTCCATACAAAAAATGCGCAGCCTTCGACTGCTCAGGTAATGTCATCGGCATGACCGAGAGCCATTGAAAAACTACAGAAAAGTAAAACTACTTCACTTTAGCATTACTGGTCACATAGCTGCTCAAAAAATGTGTCAGTGAGACGAACGGAGCGCGAGCGCAATCTTGTGACAGTCACAGGCGGTAAATAGTGGAGCGCGTGAAAGAGAGATGCGAGGGCACGAACACTGTTTAAGGTCTCCATTCATTCGTGCTTGTAGTAATTGAATGTGTATATATTTTGAAAGCATTGAATCGCTATAGAAATCGGGATTCTTAGCATTTTAAATCGATTACTGTCCGAAATTGACGATTCACGATTCAAAAATCCATGTTTCAAAATCGATGCATTGCATCATCAGGGTTTGTAATCGATGCATCGAGAAAACGAGTGAATCGCTACACACCTAGTTATTAGTATAGTAAGTGCATGCAATATGTAACTACATAACCTTAAAGTGTTATTCAAATATTTTTTCTTGGCCCCTTTTAAGTTTTTAATTCAGCTTCAATTAATATTTCTCCATTTCTTACAATTGTCCTTAAAAGATTGTTTTCATCCTTAAAAGACTTTTTGACATTAGCATAATATCTCCTGCCAAAACAATGTTTCCTGGAGGGTATTTATTATGTTTTATGCCTTTGGGAATTGTGCTAACAGCTGGGCCTGTGGAAACTAATTCCCAGAGCAATATGGTACCTCACTAGTTCAATATTGTGTGTCATTGGTTCCTTGTGTGCTCACATACATGTGATCTCCTGCATATTAATTAGCAACGTTTCAATAATCTGATTTTAGTTTGCCACCTTCTTGAAAGGACATGCATAATCACAGAGACAATACCGCTTTGATGAAACTTCAAGAGTCCTACATTGTGACTCATTACACACTCATACACCGATTATCTTATTCCTCCCACCACCCACCTCTCCCACACCTACTCGTCTCTCAAGTGTACACTCTTTAGTGTTTTGTCATCACCACAGCAAGGCGATGCTGAAATCAGTGATGTGACTGTGAACGCATGCAGTGCATGTTGGGAGGTCAGGCCAGATTCCTGAGGAGGCAAAGAGAACGAGAGGCTGTCATCGTTAGAGAGATGTTACGTAAAGCCTCTCGCAGCACCATGTTTAACCCAGTTCTGCTGTGTGAAGCCGCTCTACTGCACACCAAAACCACTACAGTCCTCCAGCTCACAAAATAAAGCTTCCAAAGGGGGGATTTCACAGCGATGCCGTGTCGAAAAACCATTTTGGGTTCCCTAAAGAATATTTCAGTGCAGAACAGTTCTTAAAAGAACCATTTTTTCTTAATGTGAAGAACATCTGGATGTATGGATTTTGGGGTGAAATGTGACCCTGGACCACAAAACCAGTCTTAAGTGTCAATTTTTCGAAATTGAGATTTATACATCATCTGAAAGCTGAATAAATAAGCTTTCCATTGATGTATGGAATTGTTGGGATAGGACAATATTTGGCCGAGATACAACTATTTGAAAATCTGGAATCTGAGGGTGCAAAAAAATCTAAATATTGAGAAAATCGCCTTTAAATTTGTCCAAATAAAGTCCTTAGCAATGCATATTACTAATTAAAACGGAAGTTTTGATATATTTAGAGTAGAAAATTTACAAAATATCTTCATTGATCATGATCTTTACTTAATATCCTAATGATTTTTGGCATAAAAGAAAAATTTTGACCCATACAATGTATTTTTGGCTATTGCTACAAATATACCCCAGCGACTTAAGACTGGTTTTGTGCTCCAGGGTCACATATGTGACTGGACATGTGATTCATCCATGTGTCTTTGGGTACATTTAAACAACAATGTACTAAAAAATTCCTCTGCGTTTTTGAAAAGTTTTGCATACAGATGACATTGTTGTCAAAATGATCCCCAAAAACGACTAAAAATGTCGTATTTTTCATGCCATGCCATTAGTTGCCATGTTACTTTGTAAAGAAACACTACGCACCTGCACACATACTGTACCTATAGACTGAACACGTAATATGCATCCACATGACGTCACTGTTTTCACAAATTCACATTTTTGTAGTTTACACAGAGACAATAACAGTATCGTTTTCAAAAATGTACACTTTGAAAACCCGTTCTCCCAAAGGCTCCCAAAACGCCATTGTTGTGTAAAAGAACGGACCAAATCCATTCTTTGTTGAAAACGGAGTCATGTAAACGCCCCCTTTCTCAGCCTCTGTGTTCTTATCTCACCTTCAGGCATACAGAGCAATAAATATCCATTTATAATACACAGCTATTGTAACCTTTAGAGATCACTTGTCCTATTTCCCAGCTTTGTTCTCGCATTAAAAAAAGACTCTGCAGCAGCTGTTGCAATGTGGCATGCATGACTGGGACAGACTCCCATCAGATTGCACATATGCAACATCACTGAGAGGTGCTAATGATGTGGAAGCTGCCATTACATACCTCTATACAGCATTCAAATCACATATGTGTTCAGCTCCGACTCATAAGCTTTCATGTTGACAAGTAGTAATAAAAGAAATCATTAGTTTTAATGCGGTACTAATCATTTATTTTCATTATATATGTCAGTTTGAGCTAAATCGTGTTTGGCCATAATAGTCATCACCCTGGGTTAACCTCTCATTTACATACTTAAAAAGCATGAATACTTAATTAAACAAGCATTTTCTAGTTTAGCACTGCAACTCGGGCAGGATTCATAAACGGGAAACATTGCTGATTCCAGAGTTTAAACTGTATTAACCCGGGGTTTAAAAATTCATTTTTTATTCATTTTTTAATATATTATGTAATTATGCTTTAATTGGATAACATATTGTTGTCAGTATGCTATACATGCACTGTAAAAAAAAAGATTTGTTAATAAAACAAAGATTGCTACATTGTACAAGAAAATATTATTTCAGTCTTTCAGTACTTCAACTTGTCTTTAAGTCTTTATACTTTATCATGTTTAATTTCATGTTTAATTCACTTGCTTCTTTGTAATTATTTGAAATGGACTTGAGTGAAACCTTTCACCAATTTTTTTCACTTCATAGCTACATGCATCCAGCTTTGTTTTTTCACATACTTTAGATAGCCTGTGATGTCATTGATTGGCTGTCGGCGAGTGTGTGTGTGTGTGTGTGTGTGTGTGAGAGTGTGTGTGTGTGAGTGTGTGTGTGTGTGTGTGAGAGA
>NW_015505498.1:843710-851740 GCF_001515645.1 Sinocyclocheilus grahami
GTCGGCGAGTGTGTGTGTGTGTGTGTGTGTGTGTGTGAGAGTGTGTGTGTGTGTGTGTGTGTGTGTGTGTGTGTGTGAGTGGGAAGCAGCCGGTCTGATTCCTGTGCTCATGGGCATCATTTCCATGGTCACTGCTGCATCGCTGTACCAACCCCCTTTCCCTTCAGCCAGTCCTGACAGGGAGGATGAATTATAATGTTTGGCTGTGTTGGGGGAGGGACGCTGCATGTTTATATGTGCATGTGCATTTTAGGACTCCATGGTCTGTGTGGAGATCAGGTGGGGGAGGGGCAGTGTGTGTGGGTGTGTGTGTGTGTGTGTGTGTGTGTGTGAGTGTGTGTGTGTGTGAGGTGTACCAGTTTAGTCTGTGCTCATGCCAGCTTCTGTAGACCTGTCTGTAATACATATGGAAAAGTGTTCTCTAAAAATATATTTTGCACAAGAGCATTTGTAGAACAAACAATGAAAAACAGAAATAGAGATATAAATAGGTTTTTACATTTACCTTTCCTGTGCAAAAGATGTGGCCGTTGTGTTAGGGTGTTTGCAGGTCAATGCTATGTGGTTGGTAAGATGTTTCGAGTATTTTTTAGCGTGTTGCTATGCGATTTATAGGACATTCTGATTGGTTGCTATGTAGGAGTTACATGTCAATCTTAATAATTAAGATCAAATCCCTAATATTTTGAGCACTACCCTTGTGAAAAAGAAGTACACTTTAGCACACTTAGAGTACTTGTTATGGAAACAATATACTGAAAAAAAATACTTAAAGGGATAGTTCACCCAAAAATGAAAATTTTGTCATTGATTACTCACCCTCGTGTCGTTCCAAACCTGTAAGACATTCGTTCATCTTTGGAATTCAAATTAAGATATTTTTGATGAAATCCGAAAGCTTTCTGACCCAGCACAGACAACAACACAACTGAAATGTTTTATGGCCCAGAAACGTAGTAAGGACATCGTTAAAATAGTTCATGTGCCATCAGTGGTTCAACTCTATTTTATGAAGGTATGAGAATACTTTTTGTGTGCAAAGAAAGCAAAAATAACGACTTTATTCAACAGTTTCTTCTCTTCCGTGTCAGTCTCCGCCGCATGTTCACGAGAGTACCACGACACATGCGTGAGATGCTGCTGCTGATGCAGGAGCCGGAGTTCTGACGTAGAACGTCTATCTGTCTTAGTTCATCGTCTGTATATTCTGGTTCAAATAAGTAAGGCTGGGCAAAAAATTGCAATTCATCCTCTCTTTCGAAATCTTCAGACATGTTAACAAAGACATGTAAACATCAGACACGCTGTACATATTTTATGTACAGCGTCTGTTTTCTTCTGCTTGTAAACAAAGCGCAGTGCATATGGGTTCTACGTCAGAACTCCGGCTCCTGCATCAGCAGCAGCATCTCACGCATGTGTCGTGGTACTCTCGCGAACATGCGGTGGAGACTGACCCGGAAGAGAAGAAACTGTTGAATAAAGTTGTTATTTTTGTTTTCTTTGCACACAAAAAAGTATTCTCGTAGCTTCATAAAATTACGGCTGAAGCACTGATGTCACATGGACTATTTTAATGATGTCCTACTACCTTTCTGGGCCTTGAACGCGGTAGTTCTGTTGCTGTCTATGGGAGGGTCAGAAAGCACTCGGATTTCATCAAAAATATATGTGTTACGAAGATGAATGAAGGTCTTACTGGATCGGAACGACACGAGGGTGAGTAATTAATGACAGATTTTAAATTTTTGGGTGAACTATCCCTTTAAGTATGGAAATGTGAAACATTGTTTATGATAAATTCAAATGTTAATGAAATTTATTTTGAAACTTGTATGTCAAGTATATAAATATTTGTACAAAACATTTGTAATGAGGAATTTAGTACATTTAAAATATATTAACTTTAAACGTAATATTGAATTGTTACTTAAAATGTTACTTAAAATGAAATGTGCTTTAGTATGTAGTAGTACACATTAAAGTAAGTGTACTTTAAAGCACGACAAAAGATTATTAAAACAATGATTTAAGATGTGCTTTAAAATGTACTTTTAATTTGACTTTATTGCAAAGTGCACTTTTTCAAAGTGTACTTAAGTGTGTATTTAAGTTTTTACTCTCTTTGTAAGTATACTAAAGTGGTATTTAATTTAACTAATATTATATTACCAGCAAGTACAGTTCTTTAAAAATATACTTCTAAGAGCTGAAGTACACCACAAGTGCACATTTGATACAATTAAGCATACTTAGTTTCACAAGGGTAGTAATAGTGAACGTAGCTAATAGTGTCAATAACAGACCTAAAGGCCAAATGTACCTTCTTTAAAACTCTGCACTGTTTCTATAGTTCTAACTTTTTTATCTAAATGTGGAGGCACAGATGAGTGCCTGAGGAACAAATAGACTTCAGCAGTTTTATAATCTGTGTGTGTCTGTGATGGAGCATCTGCTCTCATCGTTAGATCAGCTTTCTCTGTCCTGAGCTGATCTGAAGTGACGCAGGTGCAGTTTTCTTTTAGGTAGGCTGGAGTCCAGACGTGGCCAACTGTACTCATGTGAATCTGAATCCGAAATCAATTAGTTGTACTCTCGTTATCGCTGTGCATTGTGGGATTGAACGAGTGCACTCGATAAAGTCCACTAAGGTTTCGGTTTCGGACACCACTAAATATGGCTGTCCCCTCAAATAGTGCCCTATTTAAGGGCAATTTTGGACACAGGGACAGTCCTCAGCACTCCTGTGATTACTGTGAGCTGATAATCATTAGTTAATCTATCAAATTTAGCCAGCGTATTTTTACAGATGTGCTTTTATTGTTAAAAGCAAAGATGGAGGATGTTGGTGTCAAATCTTTAGTTAAAGGCATATGTTTTCTATTGTAAAATTTTTTTTTTAAATACTACATGCTTGTGAAAACGAGGTGCACTTAATTGTATTTAATGTGCACTTGTAGTATATTTTTAGAAAACTGTACTTGCAGAAAATAATATAATATTAATAAAATGAAAGGCCACTTAAGTGTTTCTTAACACACTTAAGTACACTTTTAAAAAGTGCCGTTTTTAATAATGTCAAATTCCAAGTTTTACTTTAAAGTACATTTTAAATCTTTGTTTTAAAAATCTTCTGTCATTCTTTCATTTTTTTTGTCGACTAACTTGCTAAAGCACATGTAAAGATTGTACTTGATTAGAATTGTAACTATAGGGTGTTTTTTGATATTATAGTTAATATAAATACGTTTTCATTTAATTATATATAACATGCAAATAAGTGTCTGAATACATATTCACCTCACACTTAAATATATAATTATAATTACAGTATAATTTATGCATTTAGCAGACGCTTTTATCCAAAGCGACTTACAGTGCATTCAGGCTATACATTTTTTACCAGTATGTCAAATATATACTTTTAAAGTATTTCCATAATAAGCACTCTTTTAAAAAGTATTCTAAAGTGCACTTTTTATCTTTTTTTATTTA
This sequence comes from Sinocyclocheilus grahami, assembly GCF_001515645.1. Lineage (NCBI taxonomy): Eukaryota > Metazoa > Chordata > Actinopteri > Cypriniformes > Cyprinidae > Sinocyclocheilus > Sinocyclocheilus grahami. The sequence goes on from NW_015505498.1 coordinate 847,206, forward strand.
ACAAGGGCAGCAGTATTTACGAATCCTACCTGGAAGCTTTCATTACTTTTGCAGTTCCATTTTATGCCACTAGTGAATCACCTCTGAATGCTGATGGTTTTCTCTGTTATCTGTTATCTGTTTTCTCAGGAGGGCCAGCGGTTAATGCAGGAGAAGCCGGAGATGAGCGCGCTGGTGAAGAAGAAGATGGAGGAGATCCGTGAGTGCTGGCAGGATCTGGAGAGCACCACCCAAGCCAAAGCCCGGCAGCTGTTCGAGGCCAACCGGGCCGACCTGCTGGTGCAGAGCTACTCCAACCTGGACCAGCGACTCGAGCAGCTTGAAGGACAGCTGGCATATGTGGACTACGGCCAGGACCTGACCACTGTCAACAAGCAGCTGAAGAAACTACAGGTCTTTACTCTTATTTCACAGACACGTATCAGCAGCTTTCACTTCTCTCGTAAGTCTCACAAGCTTAGAAACTCTTTGTGCATCAAGATGATGTTTCCTCCAGATTTGTTTTTGATCTGTCAGATTGCTGGTTTCCAATGTGCCTTTAATTTGCTCTTTATTTCTTTCCGATTCCTGTGCTGAAGACTTTTATTTTCTTTTCCACTGCTGCATTTGCTGGTAATATGAGCCTCATCACTGTCCACCGTATGAGTGTGATTCATGTCGCTGGTGTGGCTCTCCTCTCTGACAGCATGCCATGGCTCTCAGCTGATCTGAGTTCAGTTTCAGCTCTGTCCCCACATCACTCCACCCTCATCACCATCAGCGGTATTGTAGCATCTTCATTTCGCTTTCTTGATTTGCACACACCCTCTCTCTTTCTTTCAGTTTGCTTTTATGTTCTTTAAATTCCCATCAGTCTTCACCAGAATATATTTCATATGTGCATCATAGGTTGCGGTCAGTGCAGGCTGACCAGTCCTATGAAGCATCTGTGTGTGTGTGTGTGTGGGTAAGGGAGTGTGTGGTTTTTATTGTGTTATATTTCCTGTGCTTTTATACATCAGCATATTTCAAACCTTTTGCCTTCAATAGCATTTACTGTAATTAAACATTTAAGCTCTCTAAAATATTCAAATATGTTAGCTCTCTGTCTCTCCATTTAGGTATGCCGGTCAAAACTAAACATTTCAAGTAGTAATTCTAATTCTAGATTCTTTTTAAGGTTCCGTTGCATTTTTTGTAATACTCCTTTAGTTTGATGTTAACTGTGTTTAAGTCAATGAATTGCTGCTTCTCATTTCAGAATGAAAATAACAATGGTGTGTCTGTAATAATAGGTCACAGGTTTAAATCCCATTACTGTAATTACTGTATTGGTCAATTAATCTGGTACACTTCACTGTCTTAATTTATGTAACATCTGAGCCGAATGGGTTACGGCATGTGGATCTTTCTTTACACTACCGTTCAAAAGTTTGAGTTTGGTAAGATTTTTAAATGTTTTTGAAAGAAGGCTGCATTTATTTAATGAAAAATGCAGTAAAAACAGTAATATTGTGACATTTTATTACAGTTTAAAATAGCTGTTTTCTGTTTTGATCATTTAAAAAAAATGTTTTTTTCCCCTGTGATGCGAAGCTGAATTGTCAGCATCATTACTCCAGTCTTCAGTGTCACATGATCTTCAGAAATCATTTTAATATGCTGATTTGCTGCTCAAGAAACATTTATTATTATTATTATTATTATTATTAATGGTTGAAATTGAGATGTGCTATTTAATATTTTTGAAACTGTGATTTTTTTCAGGATTATTTGATGAATAGAACATTCAATAGGACAGCATTTATTTGAAATATATAAATTTTATTAATTATGAACGTCCTTTCTGTCACTTTTGATAAATGTAATGCATCCTTGCTGAATAAAAGTATTAATTTCTTTCTAAAAATCTTACAGACCCCAAAATTTTGAATGGTAGTGTATGTCCTGGTACCTTCTGTAATTTGACTGTAATTTGGAATTTTCAAGGACTTAAGCTTTTTACAAGCACATTTTAATATTAATGAGCTAATGAGTTTTCTTTGGAAGTTTGAAAAGTTTATGATGATGTCATAACTCACTTCCTGACTCCTTTGGTCTTTCTGGTGTTCTTCCTCTCCTCTTTCTGTCGTCATTTTTAACTGTGCTCCACTGTGCTGAACTGTGTATTTCTCCATCCCTCTCTCTTTGACGTCCACTTCGTTCTCCTTTGCATCTTTCCTGTTATACATTTCAACCGATCTCTTCATTGATGTTCTTTTGCACATTCATCATGTTCACTCCACTTCCACCTCTAACAGACGATGGAGTGTCAGATGGAGGAGTGGTATAAAGAGGTTGGAGAGCTGCAGGCCCATGCGGCCTCCATCCCTCAGCAGGGGCAGGTGGAAAAGGTCTCCGAGAAACAAGCCGGTGTGGAAACGCGAATTGTACGACTGATTGAGCCTCTGAAAGAGAGACGTCGTATCCTGCTGGCCTCTAAAGAAGTGCACCAAGTGGGCCGTGACCTTGAGGATGAAATTGTGAGTTTAACAACCTCATTATAACCATTACCTTTAATATATTTTGAAATGTGCCACATGTTGTGAATGTGTTTGTGCGCAGCTGTGGATACAAGAGCATCTTCCAGTGGCCACTTCTCAGGAATATGGGACAAGTTTGCAAGCTGTACAGCAACTCATGAAGAAGAATCAAGTAAGACAGCGTCAAAAAAAACTCTATATCCTGTGGAGAACAGTTTAGACCAGCATAAATGTTAAAGGGATAGTTCACCCAAAAATAAAAATTTTGTCATCATTTACTCACCCTCATGTCTTTCCAAACCTGTATGAGTTTCTTTCTTATGTTGAACATAAAAGAAGATATTTTGAAGAATGCTGGTAATCAATGGTCCCCATTGACTTCCATAGTATTTTTTTCCCTACTATAGAAGTCAATGGGGACCAACAACAGTTTGGTTCTTCAAAATATCTTCTTTTGTGTTCAACATAAGATAGAAACTTATCCAGGTTTGGAATGACATGATGTTAAGAACATGATGACAACATTTTCATTTTTGGGTGAACTATTCCTTTAATGCTGGTCTAGTTGGTTGATTAAGGCTAGAATATACTACAAGATTTTAGCCCTGATTTTCAGTCTGGACACACTGATGCTAGTTGTGGACAATCAGAGCCAGTCAGCAGATTTTGGACCGTCGGAATTGGCAGATTTCACAGAAGATCGCATAGTGTATGATGTGCACAGACAATTTTAGAATACATTGTTTTCATTTGTCATGCGTCTTCAAGCAATGAAGTGCACGTTTCTGTTTGAGTTTACTGTGTCCATAGCAACTTGAAAGTCTGGTAGTGTGTGATGCTTGGTCGTTTACAGCAGGGGTTGTCAAAGTGGGGTTATAATTTTAGGTCTGTATGATTTCCGCAATGTGGAAAACATGGACGGAACACACCTGATTCAGGCCATCGGCTCATTAGTAGAGACTCCAAGACCTGAAATTGGTGTGTCAGAGAAAGGAGATATGCAAAATGTGCAGTGTTGGGGTGCCTCCAGGACCAGGGTTGGGAACTATGCCACATTATTCTTGTGCTCAACCGAAACGTATAGAGATATGGATATCGCTGACTGTGTTTCTCATGGTCATCTCCTCTCAGAGTCTGCAGAGGGAGCTTCAAGGTCATCGTGGACGTGTGGAGGATGTTCTGGAGAGAGCAGGTGTGATCGCGTCCATCCGCAGTCCAGAAGCAGACAGCATCAGGGCTGGCATGGAGCAGCTCCATCAGCTGTGGGAGGCACTGTGGACCGAGACCGAGCACCGGCAGCTCCGGCTGGATGTCATGTACCAGGCGCAGCAGTACTACTTTGATGCGGGAGAGGTGGAGGCCTGGCTCAGCGAGCAGGAACTGCACATGATGAATGAGGAGACGGGAAAGGTAGGAGAGGAAATCAGAGAGGCCATGTGGGGATGGGAAACACCAAATAGCCATTCTGGGGTGCTGTTTCTATAGGTCTTAGATAAAATATTATTTAAATTAAATAGTATCAAATAAAGTCATTAATCATTTTAATAAACAAAACATTATACTGTATACTGTACACACATATATATATATATATATATACTGTATATGTGTGTGTGTATATATTATTTGACCCTCTAACTCTAGCACTCTCTATTCTATTTCTATTCTTTAAAAAAACTCAATTTTGCACTCTATTCATTTACTAACTGCTAGTTTTCTTTCAAAAAAAACTAGCTTCTCTAATCTTTTTGCATTTTTTTTTGTATTCTATTTGTTTTCTTTTTATTTATTATGCAATTAACAAAAAAAAGCCTCTAACACTAGCTTGCTCTATTCTTTTTATATTCTATCTGTTTTCTTTTTATTTATTATATAATAAAAAAAACTTGCTACGTGTACTGCGTTAAGGTAACTGAGACTTGTTATAGCACTTGCATATCATTGCTCTCTTGTTGGTTTTGATTGCTTCCATTGTCATTTGGATAAAAGCATCTGCTAAATGACTAAATGTGTATATACACATACACACATTAT